>NC_091017.1:56792264-57114875 GCF_041296385.1 Aphelocoma coerulescens
TATTATTTCTTCAACACTTTGAAAAGCAGTCATAGAACCCAATCTGCAGGTGCATACAACTCTGTTTACAAGTTTACTTGTGGATAAAATCTAAACTCCTCTGTAAAGCTTTTACAATAGCATTCAACAAAATCCAGGCAGTTCTTCATCATTGCTAGAAATACAACCTTGGGTGATACCCTTTGAACATATTCAGTTCTCATAGGAGACTGAGCACTACCAGCAAGTTTGAATACAGTCTATGACAGTGTGGCTTGAGTGTCACACATCCACTTATACCACTCTACACAGTTTATAATATTTTATATAATTTATGTATATGTGTGCATATGTGTCTACAGCCACCTATAAATACAGAAAAAATACAAAAAAATTTAATATTTTAAATATTAAAAAAGAATGGATAGGTGGTCAAAAATTTTAAGTAGATAGTGTAAATACCTAATCCATTTGAAGCTGGTAACTCCAGGTGCTGCTTAGCAGGAAGGCGACTGAGTTTCAGGTAATTTTGCATATTTCTACACATCAAGAAGAAACCACAAACCCAACAAATTACATTGCTTGCTCTTTTACTAAAAACACCCCACCCAATAGCTCTTGATCATAGTATTGTTGTCAAATGCACATCCTACCTTTTGAGTACATGAATACAAAATTTTGTGGAAAATTAAACAAAAGTTCTCAATGTTGCCATTTGCATATTTGGTATGTTTAGAGCAAATCCGTAGCCCAGTCCACAGGCTGCATAAGCAGATAACCCACACGAAGAACAGGAGGCCACAAAGAGCAATTCTTTTCATACAGACTATCAGATTATTATAGTTTTTGGAGTTTATCTGCGTGACAGAATAACAGGCTTGAGGATCTCCTTAGCAAAAAATCATCTTGTACTGGTTCTGCTTGAGATCTGCTAGGATACCCTACCTTGCAAAAAAAATTAAAGCCTACGTAAGACTTGGTCATACAGTCTCAAGGAGAGTCAGATCTTGCTTTTTGCTCAACCACAAAAACAATGGAGCTGTTCCATAGCACAAGAGAAAAGAGAAAATTACACACAGAAGAAGTACTAAAAATGGCAGGTTTCTTTCCAACTTAATAAATGCTTGGTATCTAACCTCTGGACTTCCGGAAATAAGACACATTTCAAAGCAAGGTTCACACCAAACCTGGGCACTTGAATGATTTTTCTCCCCCAAACTCTGAGATACTTAATCTCTAAAACTACTGAACTTCCCTTTTTTTTTTTTCCCCAAGTGGCACCTTGGTTTTTGACTCTTAAACACTACAGTGATGTGCGTCACACAAGACCATAAATAGGTACAAAATTAGGTAACCAGAACTAACACTTAGCACAAAAAAAGTCCTGGATTTATTTGTCTCCACATCTCCGCAACACCTCCTTTGCAATTTCATGCACTCGAACATCTGTGGTTTTCTTTAGCTAAGGAATAAATTCCACTCAGATTATATAAAATTGTCTTTATAAAAAGATCTTCATGTAACGTATCCAAGCAGGGACACCATATGGTATTTTGTGACTGGTCAGAATGGACCATCATTAAGCATTCTTCTGGCTTTTGAATAACTTTCCACTTTAACAATTATATTTTCCTTAAGGAAAACAATATTTCAGGTAAAAATAACAGACCTGGAACATGCTAAGAATGCAACATTATGCCTTTCTCTTATCACATATGGCAATAACTTTGTAATTAAAGCAATCATAATTCTTCATATGTTTTGAGTTACCTACCATCATGTTCCAAACTACAAAAGCACATGACTTTATTTTCTTTCACTTGTACATCCACATGGATAAAACCACATGTAATTCCTGCAAAGAAGCCTACAATAGGTCCAAATGAAAACATTGCTAAGACCTGTTTCTGCAGTCATTATTTAATCTTTCTCTAGTCAGCAAAACTAACTGCTGGTCAGAATTTTGCTTTATATATCACAAGAAAATATGTAAATTTGGCAATTGAACACTTGTACTTTACTAGAATTGAGTGTTTTTCAAATTAATACCATGTTCTGGATGATGCATATCAATGAAAATAAACTAAGGTGAAAAACTGAATAATAAATCAAGAAAACTCGAAGTCATTTAATAGCATAAGACAAGGAAATCTCACTCCGGCAATTCATGGGGAAGCCAGTGAAGTTCCAGCTTTACAGGTTAGTTTTATACTGTGCTTGTACAATGGAATCATTAAAGTGGTGGTAATATCAGTACTATCTTCTAATAGAATAAGATCTTTTCTTTTATATTTCTACATGTATACACAGGACTTCATAGTAAGATTGTTAATCATGTCAAAACTAGTAGTTGGTTTAATAGTTTTAAAAAATGGGTACTGGAGGCACAGAAACCATGAGGAATTAAACGGGGCTGTTAAAACAAAGCTTGTTCATGATCTCATCAAAGTTGTTTCTGTTTGTGTAACAGAAGGGTATTAATAGGCTAAAAATGGCTAAAAACTATTAACTGTCAAAATCCAGTAACAGCAATCCAGTGTTGGAACTTAGGAAGTATGCAAGGGTGTTGCACAGAGGAGAGTGTAGCATGTAGCTGAAATGGTGGCTGGGAAAGGTATAATCCATACCATGTGAAGTGCTAGGTGCAATCCTGTTTACACTTTGAGATAAGGCTGGCTAACACCACCTGTGTCAGGACACACGCAGATTCTATATAAAGGTATCATCCTGTCTGCAGTGGAACCACCTGTGTGTAGGATTTGGCTTTATACACATCCCTCATCAGTGCATTCATCTGTTTCTACTAGTTACTAAGGCATCTTCACAACTAAAACTCCAAGAGCTCAGAGTAAAAAATTATCCCTGTCTTAGCTAATCAAAGCAATAGCAAGACTTTAAGTCAAACTAGCAAAGGGCTGATTTCCCCACTTTGAGAAAAACCAACAGGATTTAAAATGTTCAGAGTTTCGACTGCTTGTTCCAATTCACTGGATTTCATTTTCAAGACAAATTCCTAACTCCAGTTCAGGCACTAGTTTCAACCAGAGCTCATAATATTTCCTTACATCACCACATAACTTCTTGAAACAGCAAACTTTGAAACTCAAATAATCTGTCTGAAGTAGTGACAAGAATCATTGGAATGTTCTGAACCTATATAGGGCTGATACCACAGTTCCATGTAATGGAACCATATGGGAGTTTACACCTGTTGTTTTTCACATGAACTGCATGTTAATGGCAGGCATCTGCACAGGCACTACTGAGTAGCAGAGAAAGTACACTTGCTGTTACAGTTCACAGATCTCTATATGGAACAGTTATTACAATCAGGCAAATGACTTACTTTTCTAATCACTTTGAAATATGAAAATATCCCGAGAAAACCAAAAACCAATAAAAATCTTCGACCTCTCTTAGCCAAAATGCATATTTAAATGCATATTTGAAATATTGCTGATTGCTTATATCTACTGAAATGTGAAAACAGATTTATTTGTATTCAAATAATAAAGCAACTTCCACGTTTCTAAAGATCCAGTCATTTTCAGTGATATGAAGATGGATTAATTGATACCAACAACTTAAGCAAGACAATACTGCTAACTACTAGGAGAAAATACAGTTTCATGTATCCACAAAATTTCCTCTAGAAAACAAGACTGCAAAATGAAGCAATCTCCTACTACCCATGCTCACTGTCTCCACTTGTTCTTTTTAGGGACTCCTGGTTAAGAAAATTTTCAAATAACCAGTTTCCTAGTTGCATAATAAAAACATAATGTATTTCAGTCATACTAAAGTATGTTTGTAAAGAACAGACCAAAAACTGATTACTAGAGTTCTCCCCTACACTACTAAATATAATTCAAGAAAACTTCTTTTAGGTTTGTACGCTTTCAGCGGTAGGTAAATTTTTCTTGTGACTACTAGCAGGATTAATCTCTATGCTTCTCAGACACCACAGTTCAAGTCTACCTTTGTGAGTTTGGGGGCTCACTGCCCTTTTCAGGAATGCTCTGCATCAAGAATGGGTACAAACTGTACTGATATGCTGAAAATTAACAAGAGAGGCCTTAGTCATGTAAATATACATTGTAGTCAGGGGCTTGAATTGTGCCAAAAGGTTTACTTAGTAGGAATACTTCAACATTTTCATCCAGAATTTTTGCACTGTGAATTTTTTCAAGTGTTTTACCAACAACAGTTCTATTTCAAAGTACTTTACTAGATGACATCTAAACCCCATTATAGGCTAATTTCTTGTTTATCCACATACAGCTTTTTTAAAGTCACATTCAGTCAGTAATACTTCAACAATTATCAAGTTGTTGAAGTGCTATCACCAATAAATAGTAATGGTTGTTTCTTGTCATTGAGAGTCCTTAAATGTTCATAAACAAAACCTGTAACC
The DNA here is from genome assembly GCF_041296385.1 of Aphelocoma coerulescens. Classification (NCBI taxonomy): domain Eukaryota; kingdom Metazoa; phylum Chordata; class Aves; order Passeriformes; family Corvidae; genus Aphelocoma; species Aphelocoma coerulescens. The sequence goes on from NC_091017.1 coordinate 56,796,658, forward strand.
ACTCTGAAATTTTGGTCCCCTACTATCATTTTTAAAAGCAGGAGCAATGTCACAGATAAAATATTTGACATGAAGAGTGCTAACCATTGTGACCATGTGTAAAGAAAGGTAATGTAAACAACCCTAAAATGTTTGCATTGTTTTTTTTCAGTGTTGGGTTTTTTTTTAAAGCTGATCTTTTCAAATCAAAATTGCAGGGTAAAATCCTGCAAATGGATATATATGGCTTTAAATCCCAACTTTTAGAATGAGTTTAGTGGGTTTTCTATTTTAGCAAATATCTAGCTAACCTACCAAGCTACCCTAAATGCCATTCACATCAAATGCAGAGGCATCAGTAGCTTCCCAGTCAAGGCAATGCTGGCAGAAATCCATTTCTAATGAGTAACGTATCTTCTAAAAATCTACAGTAGTTTTCTTTCAGAGCCAAATAGACTTTTTTTTTCAATTATCACTATTTTTATATCTCTTTGCTTAGATTGCAGCAATAAACTGCAAACATCTTCATGCCCTCCTTAAAGAATGTCATCTTCTTAAACAAACAGGGATGTTGAATATGAGAGCTGAGAGTTTCCTTGTGTTGAAAGCAAGTAAGAAGCGCTGGAGGTGTGGGAATTCTTCTAAGCAGCACTATGCCCAGTTTTTTTCACTTGTGAGCACTATTTCTCATACTCCCATAAGTATTTGTGCCAAGACAATTTTCAATTCAAAGTTCAAACTATTTTGTCGTTTCAGGCGTGATTTTCAGATCTCTGATGTTTGCATAAAAGGTGACAGTATTGTTGAATTACAAGTGTTGGGGGGGAAGGTGGTGGGTGGTGGTGTGAAAGTTAATTGTGAATACAGCGGGCTCATTTTTTACAGACAAGAAACGTCATAAGTGTGAATGCTTAATTTATTATTTCCGTGCTTCAAGTGGGAATATGCTTCAGCAACTCCTATCTTACAAGTGGGAATGACACCTCCTGAATGTATGCAAATTCCTCGAATCAAAGGGTAATTTTAAAAATAGGCTTTAAACAGCAGGATGCCTAATTAATTCAGATACCGGGTATATGACCCCGACTTTATTAAGCTAAAACTGCTGGTTTCAAGGCATACTTCCTTGGAAGCAGAGTATAGCCGGGATCAAAGGATCACCTTAGCTGCAGCCTCAGCAGGCTAACACCTGCTTTCATTGTGCTATGAAATCAATCGGAAACTCTTATTAACCAGACCCCCCAGGAGAGCTCTTCAAAACATCTCCCTCTAAAAAGCCTCCCCTTCGCTGGAAGGCAGCCCGTTTCCGTGTCCCCAGCCCCCGTGGGCCCTGCAGCTCCGACAGCGCAGAAATGAGAGGATGCCCTGCGCCCCAGTGCCTTTCAGGCGAGTCATTTACGGACATAAAACTTAAGGAGCGGAGTACACCAGTGCCTCCAAGCCCCCCTCGGAGGTCGTACACCCACACCCGGTAGAGCCCGGCCCACACCCCCGCGGCCGCCGCGCCCCACACTGCCCGCCCGCCCCTGGCCCGACCCGGCCCGGCCGTGCGCCCCACACCGTGCCAGGCGGCGGGACGGAGGGGCCCTGGCGGCCCGAGGCCGAGAGGGGCAGGAGCCGGTCTCGGCCACGCCGCGGCCCCTGAGTGGCGGTGCCCGGGAGCAGCGGCGGCGGCCGGGGAGCGGCGCGGGCGCTGCGGGCGGCAGGGGGAGCTGCGGGGCGGGCGCGGCAGCCGCGGTTACCTTCGGGGTTGGCGCTGATGAAGACGCGGACGCTCCTGCCGCTCGGCACCAGGTGGGACGGCAGCGCAGAGAGGTTGCCGGAGAACGCCGCCCGCCGCAGCGCCGCGTCCCGCGGGCAGGGCAGCCTGCCGCCCGCCCCGGCCGGCCACATCCCGCCGCGCCGCAGGGCGAGCCGCCGGCTCACAGCAGCCCCCGGAGCGCCGCGGCGGCGCCAGCGGCTCTCGCCACCGGCTGAAGGGCAGCGGCCATACGGACCCTCGGGCTGCCCTGGGCCGCCGCCTGCCTCCGCGGCGGCGGCGGCGCGGCTGGGGCTGTGGCCGCCGCCCGGCGCCGGAGCGCGGGGGCAGCGAGGAGACGAGACGCCGACCGCCCCCCGCGCCGCTCCCTTGCGGCGGCCGGCGGCGAGGAGGGCGCGGGCAGAAAAGTTTGCGGTGGAGCGGTGCCGGGCGCGGCGGAGGCTGCGGCGGGACGGCGGCCCCGCGGCGGCAGCCGGACCCCCAGCGCCGCCCGGCCGGCCACGGCCGCCGCGGAGAGCGGCGGGAGGCTGCGCGCCGGGAGCGCGGTCTGGCCGGCGAGTCCCTCCTGTTCCCCCTCCGCCAGCGAGGGTCTGCGGTGTCCAAAGCGGGGACGCCTCCGGTGAGGCTGACGGCTCCTTCGCTCCTTCGAGTGTGTCACAGCCCCGGGATCGGATTTTTATAGGAAAACTGCTGCCAGCTCATCCTTTGGGCTCGGAAGAGTTCAGAGCCCTTCTTGTGTTCCGTAATCTGCTGCACAGGAGTCCCACCTGCTCAGATACAAAAGAGAAATGCTCTTGCTTCTTTTTTCTTTCCTTTGTTTTTAATCAGTTATTTATTTATCGGAATAAATGAAAAGCTGCGGTTTTGAAGAATGAAAGAGACAGGAAGCAGCGAGACGCGCCGCCGGCGGGATGCGGTCCCTTTGCAGCAGTCAGTGGCGGGGCATCCCGTTGGGCAGCGCCGATGAAATATTCAGGAGGGCGGCGGGGTCGGGCCGCGGCTCCGCCGAGCGCGGGGGTGGGCGGGGGCGGCGGCGCGGAGCGGAGCGGTGCAGCGGCCCCAGCGGGCGGCGGGCCCTGGGCGAGCCGCGGAGTTTAGAAACCTCCCCGGGAGGGGCGGGCAGGCAGGGACATGGCAGCACGGCGGAGAGGAGGGGCTGGGGGAGCAGGGGAGGGGTGGGCACAGGGCCGCAGACTGCTTGATGGGTCTGTTGTCCGTGGGAATATCCCTTCTTGGTAGGAGGATGGCGACTTCGGCAGAGGGATCTGCAGGTGTTTGTCCCTGCTTGAAAGGCTGGAGACAAAAGTCTTTAACGCGGGTGGTATTTATATATTTTATGTGCTGTAAGTGATACAAAGCTGATTTGTGTATTTCCACGTATATAACACAGTATGTCCAATGTATACGAAACAATCTTGATGTGTTTTTAAACACAGTATTTAAGAACTGTACTCGTTTGCGTTACCCCCTGCGCTGCCGTGGTCCCAGCCGGACGAGTTGCCCGCTGTGGCAGCAGTAGGGGAGTCTGAGCTGACTTTCGCGGAGGCAATGCTACTAAAGTAGGAGAAAGCAAACTGCTCGGCTCCGTTTTAGAAACAAAGGTGACAGCCAGATGGGTTCCTTGAGTACTGATGAGCAGATTTGTTAAAAAAAAACACCCTCCTGATTTCTTAAAGAAATATGGCATATACAGAATTGCATCCTGTATTTGCATGTGAGTATAAGGGAGTAAATTTGCTGCTGTTTGCTTGCTGTTGCTTTGTTAGTTCTGCACCCCATAAATTTTGAGCTGATTTCAAACAAATGAAACAGAGGCTTAAAGTTTGAGATATTAATTCTCAAAGAAAGAACATTCCTCTAAGTTCTGTGAACATAGCTGGGTGGGGGAGAATGTACTTAGGTGCAAAAAGGAAAAACATGCATCATATATTTCAACCATTAATATTGGAATGTCAGCATTGGGCAGAAGGGTTGTGGGACTGTTGGGAACTGAGTGTCCAGGAACTGGAAAAATCACACTTTTAATCCAAATGTATATTCCTACAGGATTCAGCAGTGTCCAATAAGGAGCTGATCTCACTTGAAGCCTGTCATGGTAGACACGCATATTTATCTTCTCTTTGGATTCTCTGATGCTCTGTTTAAGACTAGCCTGAAGCTTTGGTATAATTCGGTTAAAAAATCTGACAGTCATGAGATGCAATTCCCTAGGAAATGAGGCTTCATATATGTCATTGCCTACAAAACTGTTGGTCTTATCTGCACTTCCCTTTGCCTTTGTGTAGCCAATATGCTTAGGCGTGCCTTTTTCTGGCTGGTGTCATGAACAGGTAATTTCTGTAATACAGAGATGAAAAGCAGCTCCTTGAGGCTGCAGACAGTTAATGAGCTCATGAAGGAAATGATTTATAGTGTGGGCTGAGTTACATCTTACGTACTTTGCTGAGACTAACTCTCAGCTGGGCTATCTCCTTTGCTTCTCTTGCATAAACTACTAGGCAGTTCATAAGTAGGAATTTGCTTGTGGAAGCAGCTCCCGGTAAGGATGCAGAGACTATCACTTCATATTGCTGCTGCCTTAGTATTATCATTTTCTCAGACAGCTTCTTTGGAAGATTGATCATTGATCTACCCCTTCCCCATGCCAGCCATAATGCAGTGTTTTTTTAAGACTCTTTTTGGCAGTCATCTTTACTAAGTTGAAAACTTGAGTTCGCATAATTTGAATTCTTTGGAATTTTTTCTTTGACAGTGTTGACAACATCATCAGCTTTTAACTGAATATATTGTTTGATGAACCCAAGCTGAATGAAATGGGACCAGGCGTATCACTTCCAGCTGTTCACCCTGTCTGTTGCCTGGCTGATACCGTGCTGGTGGCAGGCATAGCTGCGTTGCATACGAAGCAGGTAGTCCGTGCAGCTTGCAGGCTGCCTCTGTGCAGCTCAGAACCTGTGCTGATCTATATTACTATTTTGATCTGTACACTGGATTGCCTTTATGCATGACTCAGCTTCCTGTCACGGTAGCTGCCACCTCTGTGAAAGCTGAAATGGACAGATGCCTCAAAGTGGTAATCTCTTCTGCTGTCCGGCTTCAGTCTGTTTGTGTTTGGGGCTCAATGTCCTAAGCTTTAGCACCTGTGAATATAAAATGCTGGGAATGAGGCTGAAATGGAGAGGATAAAGAAATGACTACAGAGAAACTAATTTATTGCTTTACCTGAGACTTTATCAGTATAAAAGCACTCTGGGTGAACTCAGCTGGGAGATTAGTTGGTAGCTTTTCTTTAATTAAAAATATTTTCTTAATTTAACAAATTAAAACAATACGAAAAATGGTATGTAAACAAAAATAAAAATCATGACTAGGATTCTTCTGTGTTCATTCTAAGCATACATCAAAATTACCCTGTTTCACGTTGAATAACATGCTTTTAAAATTGTTCATTTAGAAGTGATATGTTAGAATCAGCGTCTGTATTTGAGTCCCACATTAGTTATGTGGAAGCCTGGGTGGTAGATGGCAGAGCATTGCCTGAAGGCATGATCCCCAAACTTTCACCCTGACTTTATTGTACTTGGCAGCTGATCTATGGTGTCTGTCAATAAAGCTAATGCAGGAAGTATCCTTTTGTCAGACAGGAGTAAAACCAGATCTATAATTCTGCAAGTGACTTCATATAAACATGGCTTGATCCCGAAAATCAAGGAATCTGCATAGTAGCAGGGAATCTTTGCACATATGCACTTCTTATATATTTTTCCCCCTTTCAACATAATGTTACTTGGTTATCATTCTGTCTTTATTTGCTCCAAGTTGAGATACATTTAAATGAAGGAACAGAATGCATTCCTTGGTAAAACACATGAGTAAAGTAAAGTTATTCCTGATGGCCTGATCCTGCTGTAATTCAAACAGAGTACTGCTTTATTTCTTGAGTAGTTCCACAGGAAGTGGTACTGAAGGTAGGAAGAACAGTTCAGTAGTCCTGATTCAAATCCATCGTGATCTGTAAAAAATGCACCAAGTTGTTCGGCTTAAACCCAGCATGATAAGGGTTTGCAAATTAAAACCGGCTTTCTGAGACATGTCATCCTGAGTCAAGTTGTTTAAAAATGAGCATTACAGATCAGTTCTAATATGTTGAAGAGCTTGGGAAGTAACCTGAGTGACACGCTATAGGCAGTTAACTATGAGAAACACTTATTCTGTCTGCAAGCTATATTTAAGTTTTTGTTCGTATGTGTTTAAATATTTCAATATATATTGTGGGGTGTGCAAAAACACTTGGTAGTAGTTCAATTTCAGTCTCACTGCTATCAGAGGAGACAGGCTCAGTACTTCTGTTGAAGGCATACCTGTAGCTGGCACTTTTGTAAAACATATACCAAATAAGTGATAGGGTCACAACAGTTGAGGGGTTTTATTTATATCTTTCAAGTGAAGCGTTTTGCCATGCATTAAAAAACAGGCACTGGTATATAACTGAAATACCCATCAGTCCTCCTCAGATGTTTGGAGGCTGGTTCTGCTAGGGGCTGTGTGTTCAGCCTTGCTATTGTCTTCATTCCAAACCAGTAACTATTTGCAGGAGTTGGGAAGGCAAAGTTTTAAGATCAGGTCAAAAATCAAGGCTTAAGGGTCAGCAAATTGACGAGCATCTCGCCGTTCGTGTAGAAGTTAAAAGACTCCTGTGTAGAGTTACATCATCTGATGAAATACTAACTCAAAGCTGAGTGTTACTTTGCTGCTCCCCAGCAAGCTGGCCCAGTTTTACAAGCAGGCGACGAAGGCAGTTGCCTAGAGCGACAGACAAAAGGAGGCAATAAAATCACATTCTAAGCAAGAACGAGACCCTGTGACTCTGTGCCTGTTTTTGCCGGTTTAATGAGGACTCAGTGCATTCCCCAGGCACCATTCTCCTCAAGGTGCTGATGTGCTGAGACTGAGCAAGCTCCTTACTATAGGAGCCATGGCCATCGTTGTTTGAACATCCCATCTATTTGTGTTTGTCTCTAACTTGCTGCTGCTTAAACTGAGTGGAGAAACTTTATATGCTCCTCCTCTGCTCCTTTTTCTTGACAGTGCTGTATTACTTCTGCCAAAATGCTTGGATTGGCAGGGGAGCAGGGACAGATGTGCTGAGACTAGAGAGCTCACAAATTCATGCTTCACTAAAAAAACCCCTGTTATTATTAGCCTTGCAAATTAGGGATGACAGGCTGCTGAGACTTACTGAGTTTATATTTATGTTAAGAAACTGATTGCAAGAAGTAAGACATATCTTAGTAAATCTTACATGGGTTCTGGATTGCTATAAGGATCTTTTACAGCCATCTCAGGGCTCAGTTAACACTGTTATTAAATTTCCCATTTTTCTTTTCTTTCTTTGCCTCTGTCTTTTGGTTCTTTTACTCAGAGTTCAGATTGAAACGCAGGAGACGTGGAGTTTTTCTTCAGACTCAGATGTTTATTATTTCTTATCTATAGTGCAGCTGCACAGGATGTGCCTCTAAGTTAACATGGTGAAAATGGCCCCAGAGTTCTACCTTCTTAAAGCCCAAACTACCCAATTATGGAATGCCAACTAATTTATTTTTACCTATAATCCAATAATTAATCATTCATGTTCCACACTGCAGGTTTTTTATACCAGTACCAGATCACCCAGGCTTGTGAAGAAGAAGGAAGAAGAAAGAAGAACTAACCTACACCCAAAATCCTCTATCCTGTTACATATATATTACTATATACCAGAAACCTAAATTTTCTACATCTGTACATATTCCACCCAGTGATATAACAAACTTCTTTTTTAATTACACAGCAACAATCTCAGTGCTATCACATAATTTGGGAAGCCTTTCCCAAGGCCCCAGGTCAAATGCAGTGTGCATTTGAGGATCACTGCCTGTCAGCACTGAAAGACTGAAATTCTCTGAACCCAGGGTTCCAACACACTGTTTGATGTAGGCTTCCATTTTCCACCCAGTTTTGAATGCTAAAAATGTTTCCTTCCTTTGCTCCACTGCGTGTGCTCTGACACCTCTAGACTTTTGGGAAGGATCTCTTCTGTGCTCTGAATAGGTTGCTGTATTAGGCTTTGCTGATAGATAGACTCGGTGGAGACTTGAGTATCACTGACAATATGGTTAACAAGCTGTAACAGAGTACCTTTCTGGAATGGCAGTCATTTTGCCCTGCTGCTTTTTAGAGGAGCTGCTTGGAGCAGCAGAGTTTTGTGAGCTGACTGCAGGGACTGAGGTGACACTGTATTGGTTTGCTCTAGGTTCACAGTTGGTTTGTCATGTCATCCAAAGGCATGCACTGAAAGCACTGGTAGGTCAGCCTTCACCACACATCAAGGTCTGTAATAGAAAGAAAGGAAATGTATATGGATTACAAAAAGGAGACAATTTTGTCTCCTCAGAAGTCATAAGAATTTGGAAAACTACTACGTTTCTTCAGACTTTGTAACTTCAGTCAATCCCTGTGTCATCAAAAGGAGATTTATGGGAGGGAGATTATCCCACATTGGCCCACTGGAATGTTGTTACTCTTTGTAACACTTACATTACTACATTCAAAAGAGGATGCTAAACTTGGGTCTCATAAAACAAGGACAAGTTTGAGTTTCTGTATTTTGAATCCAGGAATACATTTTTCTTGTGGGCAAGCCTGTAATAAAATTCTGCTAACTTCTCCATATTCTTTGCACAATTTCATAGTGATTCTTTTTTTCATTTTCCCTTTTGCTATTTTACTTTTGAATATACAGTAATGGGATATGTGTTAGGTTTTCAAATCACTTCACTTTCACAAGCTAAGGAGAGGACTCCAGCCTAGAATGTGATTTCCAAATATGGAGGGATAAGAACAATCCTGTCTTTTAGGAGCTGTCAAGCAATGTGATTATGCACCTATACAATATACAGATTATTTTGTATTTCAAGGAAAAGAGTGAGGTTAATACCTGATTGGGTTTGTACCTTTGTAAGCACAGCTGTACTTCATTTTCAATTCCAAATTCCAGTTATTTTATTCTAAATCCTGCACCACTGGGAATCTGCCTTGACCCCTGGAATGACAATTGACTGGAAATTGAAGAGGTCTGCACCCTGGGGTTTTTTTTTGTTGTTTGTTTGTTTAGGTTTTTTGGTGTGGCTGTTTTTTGATTTTATTTTTTTATTATGTCCTTTAGAAATTTTCTGTTTTCTATGAAACTGAGCAAGGCAAACATAGCCTTTTCTGTAATGTTGTAAGTGGCTACACCACATCTATAATTTTGTCTCATCTGATGCTTGATTAAAAGGTTCTTCAGACCTAAAATAACATGATTAAATTTCTTTTTTTTTGTGTGTGTGTGTTTGTTTCTACTGGAAGATTAAAAGAAGCCCTTTTATTTCGTGCAGAATTAGAGTTCTCTTGCACATGTATGTAGGTGTACACTCCCCAAGCACAGGTGCATACACACATGTACATGCTCAAAAGACACACAAGGATGTATGGATAACTAAAATCACATGGAGTATGCAGCAATAAGATTTCCATGTTAGTATTCAAATTTGCCCATATGCCTTTAAATTTTACCCTGTTGCACATAAGCATTACGGCAACCTGTAATTAACTGACCCAGTACTCTATTTTACAATCCCTTCTCATAACTCAGTGCAGAAAAGAGGGGTGTTCATTTAATGAACAGTTTTCAGCTCTTTGTCAGGGTGTGTTTGGAGGCAGGCTTGCAGGTCACCATGAATACCCTGTTAGAAGCAGATTTTTTATTTTTGAAGTCTCCCATATGATTTCCTAAGTTAGTATATAAGCCCTTCCAAAAGCTGAGTAACAGCCAAGCCAGAAGAAGTTTCATGTTTCATTATTGAAGCAAACTTGTTCCACTAAAGCACAGGAAAACTAACACCTAAAGTATCAATTAATTTTGGATGCCCTCTCTGAGATAGCAAGGACTGCATTTTTTCAGAGTAACTGGTATTAGATACTGAGTACAAGACATGATTTTTATCAGCTTTGGTTGTAACTGAAGAGTGTTCAGTGTTTTTGTATATCAACCTTAGGACTTCCAAGTCAGGTCGTCAGAAAATGAAGAACCTAGAATTATTGACCACCCCTGAAAATTTAAATTACTTAATTAGCATCATAGGAAATCTGGGGCGGAAGCCAGGACAAAATGTCATTCCCTCCCCCTCTGCAATGTTCACTTTCTTAGCTGTGAAACTGGTTCTTTCCTGTAATTCCTTGCCTCATTCCTAACCTCAGCTAAAAATAAATTTGCAATCTGCTTTATTTTATGATCCTGCATCATCCTTAAAGGTAGTTACAATAAAATAGGAAAAATATGCTCTCAAGCGCTTTTAACTTACTCATCCCACCCTCTGAGTCTTCTCACATACCTTAGTCTACTTCCCCAGACTTCATCCTACTCTACTCTCCATTTCTTTATCCCATTCTGCTTGTCTGTTCTTTCATACGTTTCCCAGATTCCTGTCCAATGTGTCTGTCTCGTTCCATTGCTCAACACATGCTTTTCCCCTCTTCCAGCTACAGGTCCTAATCTCCAATTTCACTCTTTTCATGCAATTGGAGTGTCCGTCTGTTGTTACTCCCTTTCCCTCCCCTGCCTTGTCCTCATTTTTTGGCCAGCCACTCACTTTTAGCTCATCTTTCCCTGCGCTTTCTAGGGTTCATGACTTCCCTTAGCTGTTTTGAGCTTCTCTTTTCCCCAGTTGCCTATTTTACATCATTCCTCCCTTTCCCCAAGGGCAGTGGGGAGGCCCCTGCTGCTCTCTGACAGACACTTCTAGGACAGTGAAAAGGAGCTTTAGTGTTCTGGAATATATACTGGTAGTGGTGACAAGCATGGTAAAGTCCCATATGATGAGAACATTTGAGATGGACCTAAAGGCTTCTGGGTCTAGAAGTTGTTTATGGTGGCAAAGAAGATGCACATTGAACTCCCTCTGAGGAAATGCAATCCAAATACAAACCAGAAAGTAAAGGAAGAGGAGGGACAGAAGGCTGAGACGTTTCTCTGCGAGTCTGTCCAAGTTTCTGTGTCACTGCTTTTGCATAGATTGTTGTGGGAAGGAATCTTGGAATCATCTGAAACAGAAATTAGGGAGAGGCTGAGCCTAGGGAGTATGTACATGTCTGCAGCTGAGTTAAGGGAGGCCCATCTGCTGTGCAGGGTTTCATGAGTGTTTTCTTCTTCTCAGTGAACTATACCTACTGCCCAAGTGGCAAGTGAATTTTAGATGCGTAAGTCAAAATATTCATGTTGCAAGGTTGCTGCTGAATAAAATTTAACAATCTGATTTTACATTTGTGTCTGTGTGTATATATTTATTTATTTGTGCACATTACATGGAAAATAAAATCACTGTGTTCTGATGTGTTTGCGCTAATAGAAAATGATGCCATTTACACTCCATTGTTAATGTGATTTTATGAGATTTATTGACATGGCAAATTTATTTTGGACATATGAAGACCTGGGGGAGTAGGATTATAATAACAATAATTTGTCTTTTTAATGCTAAGAATGAAATAAAGAAAAAAAAGAAAAAAAACTTGCTAAGCTTTGTTTAACCTTCAGGGGTTCTGGAAAAGCAGCTGTCACTTTTTAAAATCTTGTTTAGTATATGCCATCATTTTTCATCTGGATCCTGTGTTGATACTGCAGCTGTGCTGGAGGAAAAGGAAGCTTCTACCTTTCTGAGTCCAGAACAACGTACTTAATCTTGGAGACAAGCACTGAGAACAAAAGGGAGTGTGCTTGCATGGATCTGATTATTCTGGCACAGAAGTGGTGGCAGTGGATTTCTGTGTCTAGTCTACTGTTGCTAATAGTGATTTCTGTAAGCTGATGGAGCACAGAGTACCTTATTACCAAATGCCTTCACAGACATGTTTTGCAATCATTGCCATGTCACAGTTGTACAGTGCTGTGCTCTGAAGTGTTGTGAAGGCCCTTAGGCAGCTGTAATGTAAAAACATTTGCTGAAGAGTCATGAAGACAACTATCATCATCCAAGGGTGAATTTTAATTCAAAATAATCTTTATCCACAAATAAAATCTGCAATTTGGTTCATTGCTTCAGTAAAATGATTTTTTTTTTTTTTTTTTACAGAAGCAAGAATAGTTTAGTCTATTCTTGGCAGTTAATCATATTTGCTGAGCTATTTAAATAATTCAGTAACTCCCTCTCATGAGTTAAAGGCATTTCTTATTGTAGGGAATTACATCATTACTGTCCTTTCGTCAATGTAGGTGCGTATAAACCAGCAGATGCAAAAATAGCATAATAGAATCATCAAGGTTGGAAGAGACCTTTAAGATCATCAAGTCCAACCATCTACCCAGCACTGCCCCTGTAACCCCTAAACCACATCACCCAGTGTCAGATCCAGATGCGTCTTGAACACCTCCAGGGATGTGACTCTGCCACATCCATGGGCAACCTATTCCAATGCCTGACTACCCTAACAGTGAAAAATTTTTTCTAGTATCTAATCTGAATCTCTCATCTCAGTTTAAGGTAATTTCCTTTAGTCCTCTCTCTGTAGGAATGGCAGAAGAGACCAGCCCCCACCTCCCTACAACCCCCTTTCAAGTACTTGTAGACAGCAATGAGGTCCACCCTGAGCCTCCTCCAGGCTGAACAAACCCAGCTCCCTCAGCTGTTCCTCATAAGACAAAACATGTCCTATGAGGAACAGCAAAAATGTTTCAGGGCTCCCAGTTCTACAGTCATTGAAGGTTGCTGTCAGGGTGAGATCACGTACCAGCCCCTTTTCTGCATTGCTTTTCTTCAGAAGAAAATCTGTCTGTTTGGGCTGGATGGGAGCAGCAGCAGGCACCAGGCAGAGACAAGTGCCCTGACACTCACTGTCTGCTTCACTCCAGGCACCAACCTCTGACTCAATCTTTGCCAAATTCTCTGTGAGCAGGTAAGTGTGCCGAGCATTCCATTTGATATTTCCTATCAGTTGAGCTGTCTGATGGGTGCGATCACTCCTTTTTTAGTCTTCCTGTGTAAGAGAGTTGGCAGATGCTCTTCCAAGAGACACGGTTTTCTCTTGTTTGTCTGGATGCCAACTGAAACCAGTTGGACAGCTTTAAATCCTTTATAAAAACAACTATGTAAAGGCTTTGCTTTAAGGTGTCCAACTACCCACAAAAAAATCTAAAAATAATAAATTCCCTCTTCTTCAGAATTAGAGCTTGTTCTCCCAGTAGGAGTGTGCGAACTTGGTTTATTGGCTTTTTTTTGTAGCCGTCTTCTATTGACAGAAGTGAGGCCTGAAGATGTGAAGGGACAGTTCAGGCATGTTTGGGGAACTCAACCCCAAATTCTTGAGTCTCAGTTGAGGTGGCTGGTTTTACTCCTTTTCTGTTAAAAAAAAAAAAAAAAAAGGAATCAAAGCAATTGAAAGCATTTTATCATTCCCCCCCCCCCTCCCCCCCCCCCCCAATTCATCAAGAAAGCACATAAAAATGTGAAAGATGAGGTGAATTGTCTTCCTTTGAGGACGTGAATACTCACACCTGGTGATTTCAGTAGGAGACAGAGCACAGAACTGGGGTGAAGCACATACAGTTACACAAATTACTAAATCTGAGTCAGGAAGACAATTCTCTCCAGGCCATGCAGGGCATTGAGTGCATTTACCCCACAAATTCTCATGCCTACAGTATTTATGTGTCTTTGTAGTGCCTACTGCACTATGCAGGCTTCAGTTTGCTACTGCATGTTGAAAAATGTGTAATGGTGTTTTATAATAAGCAGCTAAGTAAAATGGATTTCCTTCAGGTTTTCTTTGCCCCAAATATATGTTATGTATTCGCTTCAACTTACTGACAGAATTGTCTACTGAATGAGGCATGGTCAAGGTGTCAGGATTTAACTCCCAGACCTGTCAACATTTGCAATGACTAAACAAGTTAATTAGGATTACCTCATCTGAGAAATTTAAGGATATAATTCCAGGTGATCATGATGCATCTTTGGCTGCTGCTGAATCCTTAGTTCCATAATTGCTAATTTAGGTCATTCAGCCTTATGGTTTCTGAGAGCCTCCTTCCTCAGAAAATAATTCTTTCCAAGGATATGCAGAAGCTAGGGAGTCAAAGCTGCAGCTGATGACTGAATAGGTTTAACAGTAAGTTTATATGCATCATTTCCTCATTAGTAAGCTGTGAGGGAGCTGAGACAAGCTGTAGTATCTCCTCACCTTGCAGGAATGATGGAAGTATTAGAAATCATGAGAAAAACATAAGCACAAGACCTTCCAGGTTGCACTGGCTGTCCACTACAAATTTCAGTAGTTGTGATCCTTCAAATGAAAGAACTTAATTTAAAAAATTGAAATAATCTAATTTACCAAATCAGGATTTGGCCAGGACAATGGACTTGAGTTTACTAGTCTTGAGAGGGCTACTTTTGGTACTGTCATAACACAGCTGCATAAGACATCATTTAACTCTTCACCTGGAAAATAGCATTTCAACCCACATTCTGTGATAAATTCAACTTGTGACATTGAATCACTGAGAGCAGATAGGTGTTACAAGTTACCATGGCACCTCCTTGGTGGTTTCCACTTCATGGTTCCCTTGAGCAGCAGTATCTTTTGAATTTTTCACAACACTGCATCCTGGAATGGTGTGTTTGTATAGTGTTCCTTTTTCAATTTTTGTTTTCAGGTATAAAACAAAAACTGAATTTTTGAGATTGAATGTTTTTCTTTGAAGACAGAAGCTTGAGGTGTGAAACATTAGCAGCTCATAGCAGGTGCTGGGGCTATTTGCATTGCTGGGTCTGTCCACCACTGCAGCACTGCTTGGCAAGTAATGTGGCTGCAGTTTGGCAGTATTTTGGGACGTCAGCAGCACAGAGGTTTCTTGACATGGGTGTGACCTGTATTTAGGGACGAATTAAAGTTTCATTCTTCATATTAAAGGTGTTATAGAGGTTGCTTGCTGTTCTCCAAGGGAGATGGGCAGCTGAGCTGTTCAGAAGATAAAAGCACACTGCTGGATAATCTGTTGAGCAAATAACTGTCTGTGCCTTTAGAGTGCAGCAATACCACGATTGTTCAGAGAAAACAGCACTGAAAATGTCTGACAATAGTTAAGTCTCACAAACTTTAATCTCATAAATTTATTACTCACAGACAATTATGTATCACAGGGAAATGTGTAAAGCTGTTTACTTTTGTACTCTTTTGGGACTTGGGGCTTTTGGGACATTTTGAAACAGTATAGAAATAGATGCCACCTTATAGCTGTTACATTTCAGAGTCTTGCTGTGTTTTTGAGACACACTAAGATGATCAATGACAATATTTTTTTTTTGGCCATATAGATTCATCTCCCTTCAGTCCTCACATCTGCCTCTCCAACTGGGGCTGACTTCCATCTCTGTCAGGATGTGCTGCAACTCAAGGAGGATTTTCATTATGTACACTCAAATGGCCATTTCTTCAACAGACATTATTTTCTCTGAAATTCTGTTTTCTTGGACCCTGCAGGAAAGCATTGGAGTGAGAGATACAATGAATTATTTATTGGAGTGACAGGGTCAGATATGTGGCAATAGTGTATTTCAAAACAGTACAAAACCGTGTGCAGTGAATAGCAGCAGTTTGATGTGATTTTCTGCTTATAGTGGCTTTTCAGTCTCTAAGAACCCAAATTGAGAGTATATATTGAAGTGGATAGTGGAGTATTTTCCATGGCATGTGCTTTATGTGTTCTTTAAGCTCAAGGCTTGGGGAATGCTCTTGTTCTGTCTGCAGTGTCTGGCTTGGTACAGGCAGGCATTCAGCTCTGCCTGTGGCTTCCAGAACAGCCCACAACTGAGGAAGAGGAAGAACTGCAGGAAAACAAGTTGTGGGAAATCCAAGCATTCAGGAAAAGAGTGTCTGGACCTGGAACATTCTTGTGGACTCCTCAGTGAGAAGGCCACTTGGGAGGACATGCAGGGGAGGATCTTGTCTGTGGTCTACTGGGGAAGGATAGCACAGGAGCTGTTATAATCCAATTATTGAGATTATTAGATTATTTAGATTATTGCCTGAATTAAGGTGCAAACAAGGCCATATGCCAATGTCAATAGTAAGGATTTTATTTAATAGTAAATATGAAGAAGAGAGAGGTAGAAAGAATTAGGGAAAAGAGAGAGTAGGGGAGAGAAAGAGAGTGACAGAAAAACAGATTAAGTAGAAAGATAATCACCACGTCTGTAGATCCAGTAGTGTCCCACTGGTCCTCTTCTGGTCTTCTCACTGGTGAGGATCCCACAAAACACAGAGTTCAATGAGTTAGGATATGTTCAGGTGCAAGTGGGTACGCCCAAGCCCCGTCTGTGGGAGGAGTTTCACATTTTCTTTTCCAACACTGGATCTGTTGCAACATTTGTGGATTGTGTGCAGTCCTCTGGTGGAAGGCCTCAGAAATTCATCTGAGGGGCACTTCAGGGGTCTTTGATGGTTTATGAACCATTCTGAGACTTGACAGATGCCTCTCATTCAAATGTGATCTTCCCTTGGGGTGGTGGGGAGTTTCACAACCAAGCTAGTTTATGTAAGAGAAGACAATTGGCGCCATAAAAAGCACCATCTGCAGGGTCTGCTTCTTATCTGGCCCAAAACTCAGCTTGTAGTCTCTGTTGGTGGATGTTCACAACCTCTGTCTTATGCAGACCAGAGGTTTTGCCATCACACCCCCAAAAACTCTCCTGCTCCTTCTCAGTTCGTGGGGAAGAGTGTGGAAACCCAGACTCAGCAAATGAGTCTGTGGGTTATAGCCTCCTCCAGCCTTGTTTACATCTTTTTAGACCTGAGATAATTGGTGTACAGTACCACCTTTATTTTTTCTCTAGTTCCTGTCAGGTGGCTTAACTTCCCCAAATCCAGGAGGCATACTGGATACATACACCCCGGGGAGGATGGGCTTTGGTGGTACAGATGAACAGTTGCTTCTTTGCACACTTTGCTACAGTGGACAAAGTCCTCTGGTGATCTTAACACTGTTTAAGAATTATGATTTTTGCGTCTGTTACAGGAGGCCAAAGAGTGCACACTGTTGGGAGGGTTCCTGGGAAATAGTGAAGGAGGTCACGTTGTCTGTTCATGGGAAGAGACAGCTTTCCATTGATTTAATAGGCTAAGTCTTCAGTGCTACATCGAGAACATACTCCTATTCTTCTGATATTTGTCTGGATTTGGTGGCAGAGGATGACTTGTAAGCTTTATCAGAGGCTACTGGGCCTTGATATGACAGGAAAAAGGGAGTCCTGGAATATGTATTTACTTGGATCAGCCAATTTGCTCATTTGTCTAGAATGTTAATTATTCCTTGTGGGAAAAAAAAAAAAAACAGACCAAAAAACCAAAACCATATTTGAAGACACTGTAAATCCAGGTAGCACACAGCTGTCATTTATTTTTCACGAGAAAAAAAGAAAGGTCTATATCTGTTCTTCAGCAGTCTTTTCACTTTCCTTCTTTTAAAGCACAATGACAGTTAATGATTAATAGACAGTGCTGCCAGCAGGAAGCCAGCATAAGTGTGGAGGAAGTCTAAATAATTGAAGTGAAAAGGTGACAGAGGCAGCCATTAGTTCTTCTGGATAAGAAATTCTTCATTGCCTGTCTATTTGCCCAAATGAAAGGGAAAATCTAGCATTTGAGCAGCACAGTCTGTAGACTTCATTATGCACTTCTCTTGGGAACAAAAGAAACGACCAGGGTTAGTCTTTTTAGATTAATAGAAATTGGCGCAAAATCCCCTCCTTTTTAATTGTGTCACAACACGTTACTGGGCTTGCAACATAACCAGCTTGTCAGAAGTAACTGGGCAGCATTCCAGAAACAAACACCCTACAGCAGAATGAATGTTATAACACTGGACACTTGCCTTCACAGAATGACCCCCCTCTGAGACATCCTGGTGGTCACAGGGGACCCTGTGTACTTGCACAGGAGGCTGGTAATTTTTAGGACTGAGCAAAACAAAGTGGCAGATATTGAGCAGAAAGCTAGCTTCAGTAGTTTCACCAAACCCAAAATTTTCCAAAACAAAAAATAAAATAAATACAAACTAATAATTAAAGAAAATAGAAAGAGCAAGCTTTTGTTTATTTTCTGAATTGTGCCTTCTGGAACTCTGTGTCATGGGCTTATATGGACTCTTTGTCATGGAGAATATTATTGCATGTTCTTACAGGGAGAATGAGGATCCTTTCCAGCATTTTTTGAACAAACTGCGGATTACTGTCTCATCTGACACTTTGCATAGTTTCCTTTAATTTCTAATCATAATTTAACAAGGGTCGTATCACAGGCTATCCTATCTTCTATAGAAAAAGTTTTCTAGAGGAACTGTTAAATGTGCTTGTTTAACTTGTGATGTAAAATGAGAGGGTGGAAGCAGCAGTTACATCCAGCTCTAGATAGCATCACGTCTTGGACAAAGCTCTCCAGGCCTGTGAGGTGATTGCAGCAGCAGCAGTGGTGCCCTGTGCCATGAAAGGGAGGTGTGCTGCCTTTCCCTTTGGTGTGACAGCTGAGCTTTCTGTCACCTGTGGTGTTCTGGGAAAAAGCTGTGGCAGCAGGTATGAAGAGAACCATTCAGCAAAGTAAATTTGAGGTCCTGGACTGTGGCAGGTTTTCTTGAAGAATTTGTCTGCTACTATCCTCTCTCTTGATGAGGTCTTGATGCCTCTACTCAGCCCTGGTGAGCCCTCATGTGGAGTGCTGTATCCATTTCTGGGCTCCTCAGTACAAGAGGGATATGGATCTCCTGGAGTGAGTCCAGGAGATAGTGAAGGGCTATGAAGATGATTAAGGAACTGGGGCATCTCTCTTGTGAGGAAAGGCTGAGGCAGCTGGGTGTGCTCAGTCTTGAGATGAGACGACTGAGATGGGACCTCATCAATGTGTATAAGGATCTGAAGAGAGGGTGTCAAGAGAATGGAGCCTGGCTCAGAGGTGCCAAGCAATAGGACAAGAGGCAATGGGCAGAAACTGATTCATAGGAAGTTCCACCTGAATATAAGGAAGATCTTCTTTAAAGTTCAGGTGACTGAGCACTGGCACAGGTTGCCCAGAGAGGTTGTGCAATGTTGTTGTGGGGTCTCCTTCTCTGGAGACATTCAAAACCCATCTTCACATAATTTTGAGTAACATACTCTAGGATGACCCTGCTTGAGCATGGAGGTTGGATCAGATGACTTCCAGTGACCCCCTCCAACCTTACCTGTTCTGTGATTCTGTGATTCTGTGATTCTGTGATTCTGTGATTCTGTGAACTGGAATTAATTTTTAACATTTTTTGTCCAGGATCTCCTGAAAGTTTAAAAAAAAAATCTATAAAAATACAAGGAGATCTGCCAAGCATAAGTTTGCACTTAGTATTCTGGAGAAGAGGCTATTTTCATTGCACAACTTTTTTCTGTACTGGAATTTGGATATTTACACATGTTCACTAAGTGCTTGTCAAATGGAAAGTCTGTGATTTTGTATAACATGAATGGCTCTTCACAGCTAAAGTTGTATGTCTGCTCGAAGTATTCCAGAAAAGTGCTGAAAAAACATAAAGGAGGGTAGTAGAGGTTACTGCCCTTTAAAAGGAGTTTTAAATGAAGGGGAATCACAAATGTATGTTTGATTCTTTTTGCAGAGGAGTCACACTCGATAATAGTATGAACAAAGGCTGAAGAGAGAAACTGGAGTTAAAGGACTTTGTCTGAGAACATAAGATAGTACCAATTCCTTGTATGTCAATGGGAAGGCAAGATGCAAAAAGAGAGAAAAAGTAGAAGTAAAGTAGCAAGCAAAGTCAAGACAGAGAAAGTTATGGAGGAGGGAAGAGGCTGAGGCAGGAGAAAGATGGTTGAATGCACAGGAGTAGGAAGAGCTCCACAGTCCAGACTCCAAAACATTTAGCTTATTACAGACAACCCTTATGTTTTGTCATGAATGAAAGTCAATGATATATTCTGTTGCTTATTTAAATGTGAAAGATCTATAATAGTATTTCCTGGAGGTATTTTGCCTTCAGAGACTCAGGATGTAGCAGCCACCTTCTCACAGTGACAGTCAGTGTAGGAAACTGCAGAGAGGCCGTGTCCTGATCCCACCACTATTTCCCATCTGGTAAGGTTGAGATAATTTTCCTTTCCCTGCTTAAAAGTGTTGCAGCAAAAGGCAGTTGCAGTAAGATACCAGAGCAGTTCCCAAGGGAAGGGCCTTAGAGAGGGGTTAGAAGGATGTGAGGAAAAAAAGCACTTTGAAGGATGAAAGACAGAGGGGAGCCCGAGGACCTAACCTGGGAACATCCAGGTATTAAAGAGGGGGCACATCTAGTATTGATGGAGAGTGAATTGAAGACTTCTGTTGAATTGAGTTTTCTGAAGCAAAACTCACGTGTTTACTGTGATCTTCTAGAGGAGGTGGAATATAACTATTTCTTTTGAGCAACATATTTTTATGCACATAATTTGTGTATTTAAACTATTACAGCAGTTCTAATGCTATTCCTAACAGAGCTAAATTACAGAAGAGAGGCTTCATTTTTATTCATCAAATAACACATAGTAAGTTTTCAGGGAGACTGGGGGAAAAGTAAAAATCATAAGTGATCTGCTTTGGTTGCTACTGCTGTTATGTTTCTTTTCTAATCCTGAGGTTTTTTCCTACCATTTTAATATCTTTGAATTTGTTACATTATTTCTAAATATAGAACAGATGAAAACTGCAGGAACTATCTGTAAGATTGCTTACATATTATACTTTTTGAGGATAGTTTTCATTAAAACCCCACTGTATTTACAAAAAACTCAGAAGCTGATTTATTAAGTTTCCTGGGAACTCTGCAGTTCTCAATAGATATTTTCCTGAGCTCCTCTGACTTCTGTAAGTCTCTCCTCAATTTGCACAGGAAATACTGATATATCAACCAGCTTGCTTAAGCTGATGAGAAAGTCTGTGTTAGAGGTAGGTACTAACAGATTTAAAATCCCAAACTAGTATTTTAAATGCACATTTTAAACAGGTCACTGCTCAGATGGATCATCATAGTAATTTCAATTTGATTTCCTCACATGAATCTGATTAAAGTGATATTTTCAGTGCATCAGTATACTTAACTCATTCTATTATCTTGTGCTTTTTTGAGGTAGAAAAGGTGCTGCAGGTGCCTTCTACTTCCATTTTTTCAATTGGCTTGCAAACAGTTTAATCAGGTTTTATTCACTGAAGAGTATCTCCATCTAAAGAGTTCTCTTCCTTACAGAAAGGTCAATGAAATCATAAGGGAACCATCAATGCTTCCATTCCACATCCATGCTGTAAAGTTTAAAGATGCTCCTATTCTATCTGCTAGCAAGAACTCCCTCTACATTTCTCAGAAGCAAAGGAGAGTCTTTTTCTCTGTTTAGTGGGAAACATCTGTCTTTCAAGCTCTCAGCTCTAGAATTAGACTAAGTGGGCCCAAGTGTAGGCTTTTCAAGATCCACTGCTCAGGTACCTGTACAGGCATTAATACAGTGTTAGTAAGCAAGGTCACTGATGAAGGCTGGGTCCTTACCCTCTGTAAGAATATGATGATGGAAATTTTTTTTCAGATAAGAACTGGACTGGAACCATTTTATTTTCAAAATTTACGAAGTGAATTGTGTTTAATCATTCTTATTTTTTTCAAAATTAAAAATGCTTGCTACACTTTGGAGATACTCTATGAACATCTAACCCTTGTCTAATTCATGTTGGCTGGTAATGGCCTTGTCTAATTCCTGTTGGCCAGGTGCTGAATTCACTGAGTGGTGGTCTAAAATTCCAGGGTTTGTCTTGGATAGAGGTAGGGGTTTTAGATTGCCAGATCCACTGCAGAGCCAGAGTCTTGGGTTATTTATCAAAAGATCCACCCTGAAAATGTGGACCTTGAAAGAGCTGTGCTTCTGTCTTTGGGAAGGTCCTGGCAACAGGCACACTATTGAGGGATTTTGATTCCACTATAGGCTCCACGACCTAGAACACCCAGGCCTAGAACACTCAAGCATTTGGCAAAAGATTGTCAAGTCCAAGACATTTTTAATAAAGGTTTGTGTTCCACACATTGACATTTTCTGACAAGTATTCATCAGAACATTTCCACTGAATTTAATTCCTAAGTAACAGAAGCCATAAAATTTCCCCAAGCAGTCCTCAACAATAGGATGTATTTGGGTCAAACTACAGCATGCATCTCCAGTGCTAAATTAATATCCTCTTTGCTATTGTTAGTCCAGGCAGCTCATAGCTAGTCAAAGCACAAGATAAGCTGATATTAAAAATTGCTGAGCAGCGGCTAAGATGAACAGAGAAGTGTTGGTATGTCATGTAGTTATCTTGATACATGAGGAGGCTCTGTTATTGCTAATTCAACTTATATATTTTATATAGGGAAAGCCACTGTACTATGACTTTGGGCTCATTTACATGCCTTTGTCTAGTCAGAATTCAATGCAAATTTCATGACAAAAGTAATCTTGAAATGTGCAACAAAAGGGATTCAGATTGTCGAGATAGAATAGAGCTTATGAACAAGGATGATTCTCTATTGATTTAATTATAAATGGTGTGGGCAATAATTTAAACATGTTTCCTTAAAGAACCTAAAATCAGATTTAAAAAATATCCTTATAGTAGATAACTGTAGGTTTTCTTAGGATTTAAGCTTAAGTTCCATATTGTATTATCACCACCATATGGATTATCTTCGACTCACCCACCTAGACACCACAAACTGTTGGTGACAACGTCTGGAGCTCCTGCTCTGATTCCATGCTAGATTATTTTAAAATAGAGATAGCAACGTTTCAGACTTACTGTCCATGGATTTGACTCTTCTGTGGGAGCACAGTCTGACATAATAGTACAGCTACTTTACTGCATTGCTGGAGTGATAAGATTTTTAACACCTGTTCAGATATGAATGATACATTTACTTCTCATATCTCTACACTGAAAACTCATTTTGCTCTGAAGATAAAGGCAGTTCCATCTGTCAAATCACCAAACACCCCCATTTCCACCCAGGAACCTGCTGACCCCTCAGAAGCAACCCATTCCTCCCAAAATCAAATCGTCTGGTTCCAGATGAAACAGGTCCATGCACTGGAGCAAAATTTTGAAGTAAGTGATTAGACTAAAACTACATGCATGCCCTGGCTGCCACATTTTCAAATTTCCCCTAATATGTCAATCTGTTTAGAACAGGGTAGTTGTAGCTCTCCTGTGGGAGGAAAAAAGTATTCAAGCTTTTTACAAGAAGAATGTCAGCCTTATTAAGAGGTTACAGAACAGAACAGAAAAGGTTTATTTCGTACCCAGAGAGCAAGTCACAAATATGAAGGAGGCCAAAAGCCAGGTGAAAAACAACCTGGCTTGATCTCAAGTTAGTTTTTATACTCCATGTCATAATTTTCATTGTGTGCTTGGAAGACTCCAAATCTAGTATGTGGTAACACTGCATGCTCTGGTAGGTACATATGAATGGGGGTTGGGATACAGGTAATGCACAGAGACCCAGCAGTGGGGAAGGGCATATAATCCCAACGCTAAGGAAAATGTGTTTCTTGAACATACACTGGAGTATGTTCTGTGTGTAGCAGCCAGAACAAGTCATCCATACATTATATAAAAATTCCTGCTAGGGAGATATTCAGTCTTTAGAAGTAATTCATACTTAGAAGTCCAGAAAGCAGAATTTAAGAGGCTACAGGAATGTTTCATTCTCTTAGGAATGTAGTTGCTGTTATAAAATCAAATTCTTCATGCTGACACTCAAGTTTCTTTCATGATTTTTCTACTCTAAAAAAAATTTTGGCTGAGGGTTTTGTTTAGAAGTCAGAAAGCTCTACAGAAGACAGGGAAAAAAAGGCATTGGCAAACTAGCTACTGTAAGATAAATCATACTGTACAGATCTTCTGTAAAAAATTGGCTCCAGAACTTAATGTGCTCCTTAAATTAGGTCTGTAGTAGAAAGTAAAATTATTTGCACTATGAGCAAATTAATTAATTTCCTGTTCTCTGGGATTTGCCTATTGTGGGAGTAATTCTTCAGTGTCAGTTTAGCCACAATATTTATATGTGTCTGTACACCTCTTCTGAGAGAGAGCTGGTAATCCATCCTGTTAAAGGTTTAAATACTTCTTTGATACTAAAATATTTTTCTTTATTCCATAAATAGCTGGTGCCACTGAAGTAGGATATACTGCCTAATGTGACAGAGCTATAAACTTGGAGCCAATGGGCGATGTCAAAGTGAGCCTTTGCAAAGCAATTAGTGTGATAAAACTTTTAGAAACACATTCTATAGGCTTATAAAAAGATCTGTCAGCATTGCAGATACCTGGCAAGAGTTTTCGATTCCTACAGTTGGCTTTAACAGTTATAATGGGTAATTTTTAAAATGTTTCAGGAACTTTTAGCAGTGCTGATCCCAGCAGAATAGTGAATATGGTACTGTGTAGAACAAGCACTTCTCTGAGAATTTATCCACCCAGCATTTATGTTTTGACCCCAAACCCCAGCTGCACTGGCCTCTGCAGGGACTGAACCTTTTAGATTTACCTGAAATGGAATTATAGATTAACTAGGAACTTAGTCTGTGCTTAACCATGACTCTTCTGAAGAGGAAGAAGGGGACCTTCTTTTGAGAGGGTCTCATTAAGTTCAGTGGATGTTGGTTCAAAGTCTAAAAGTGCCTCATCTTTTCCCTTCATGCCCCCATCCTAACACCTAAACCCCAGGCTAAGTATGGCAGATGGGCAAAATGGCCTCTCTGGTTTTTCTTGCAATGGGTTTTGTATAGACAGGAGAAGATATATCTCAGACTTGTTAAAATAAAACACAGAGTGTCAGTAAAAGTATCATCATTCTGGTAACTGTATTCACATACTAATAAATACACCGTGCACTTGCTTCATACTAAAACAGAAGTATCATTTTAATTTGGTCTTCTCATTTACTTTTCTCTTCTTAGTATTGGCCAGAAGAGTAAATATGCTCTTTCTTCATCAAGCAGAAATTCATCAGAAGTAAACTTAAATGGTGTTTGAATGCTCTGTATTTACCTTGTAGGATTTTACATGAAGAAAAATATGTGGATTATATCACTGTCAGATTGCTGTCCTGTGTAAGACTTGAGGACAAGTTGGATCAAGGTAATATTTGTAAAATACAAACCAAATGTTATTTCAAACACATGCTGATATTTATTGAGATCTTGCAGAGTCATCATTGGATTTAATTCAGTATACAGGTCTGTGATGAAAACAACAGCAACAGCAGCAACTCTTGCACTGCTGCTCTTGCTGCTTTGGGGATTTTAGCAATATTACAGAACAATTGCCATGGAAGAGAAAAAGCTTGGAGTACTAAAATTGTGACATTGCAAAAGAAGAAAATAAAAAGAAATTGGCAACTTTTTATAAATCAATCTTACATTTCAGTTGGAGGGGAAAAAAGGGTCTTCACATGGTTCAGTATTTATTTGATGTGCTATGTATTTAAAGGGGCATTTAAATACTATTCATGATATATCATTTGTTTAGAATATAAGACACCACCCCAACTGGTGTTACTCTTTGACAGTCTAGGTGTATTTCTGAATTGAAACTCTTAAAACACACTTTTTAAATTTTTTTTTTTTTATTTTGTGATTTTGGCTTCTGTAGAAGACTTGGTATAATTTAGGTTTTTTCTTTTATTTTTTATGTCACACCAACGTACCTTAAAACATACACTGGTATGACATAAAGGATCTATTAATGACTTTTGGATGAATGAATTTTAACTCAATAACTATGGTGTGTCATTTTCCGGCTGATAAGCCAAAATTTGTGCTATTTAGTTCACCAAGAGGTGGCAGCCTTCACTCAAGTCCCTCCCGACTTGTTGTCTGATACAGGTTGACCAGATGTGTACCAGGAATGGAGAATGGTTGGTGAATATCTGGAGATGGATCCTCAGACTCTCTCAATGCTACTGGTATTCTGTACTATTGATTTGATAATAACTGGGAAAAGACAAAATGTGTGTCAGCTAATGTTTGTTTGTTAGTTATAGTTCTTTCTGTGCAGCTTGTATGGAAAAGCTAACAGGAAGAGTTTTAGGTAGGATTTTTGTGGGTTAGTTTTCTAAAAGTCAGATATCCAGTTTAAACAATCATTTGGGCTGTCTTCATTCACGATGAGAGAAAATCTCTACTGACTCTACATTGCATCCTGACAGGCTTTAGGAGATATGAATTGAATAGATGGTTAAACATGCCCATCTCCCTGCAGACTGTGGAGGAAACTGAGGTAACTAGTTTAGAGTAGGTCTGAAATTGAGGAATGAAAGTGAGATGTCCTGAATATTTGTGTCTTTAAATTCTATCTGAAGGCAAGCATTCATTTTCATATTTCTTCTAAGGTCTTGCGGGCATGTGTGGGAATGAAAGAGACATAAACAAAATATTCCTGCTGGTCTTCATTGCCTCCTACTTATATTAAGAAGAGTTGGTGAGAAAAAGCACATCCCAATTTTTCTGGACATTTTGCACCTTTGAGAAGACAATGTTTTGATTGTTTTGTGAAGATTTTATGAAATTTACAGCTAAATAAAGTTTCTAAAACATTATTAAGGCCAAAGAGTATCTGAGATGGGACTATATATCATGAGATTTTGGTTCCTTATATTTTGTGTTGTGCAACATGCAACAGCTTTGATTTTAGATTTTCTGACCTATGAGGATGACTACTGATAGAAACCAGATTGAGATATGATGCTCTGTTTGTGATTTAATCTCCCATATGCCTTTTGAAAGCAGATAAGTAATTTCCATCATCATTTGCATTAATAAAATTCTGGAAAAACATGTTGGAGAGTGATTTCTCTCTTGGTCATAACTGTTCTTGACATTTGCAGAATCCCTTTGGTAGCTGAAACAGAAACATCACAGATGAAGCCATGGAAGAGCAGAAGAGTTGGCACAGATAATCCAGATGCAGTGACTGTAAGAATAACGCAGCTATGTGGGTATGCTGCCAGCATCTCATTAGATCACAACACTCTTCCCCTGTTTCTGTGACCCCCACTGACACTGTGCTATCACACATTACTGGCTTTCATGTCATTCTGGAGGTCCTTGGAAAAGATTTAAAACACAGTAGTTGCCAGTTTTTAAAGTGCTCCCCCATTTCCCAGTTTTAATACTAGCAGTTTTGAGGAAAGTAGATGTATTTTATCTGTGATGGTTATGCTCCTTGTAGTTTTCTTATTTCTAGGAATAAGATCTGAGCTGTACGTTTGCACTAAGAAACTCTGAAGGATATTTATAATGGTCTTAGTATTATTTGTGCACTTCAGAGGCTTCACATTCTGACTGGAGACAACATATGCATGTCTTAGGCTATTCAAATAAATGAATGTCTGGGCTGGAATAATCTGTGTAGGGACGAGAAGGAGAGGAAGGTTAAAAGCTAAATGAGATAATCCAAAAGATTTACAATCAGCTGTGAAAGCTGTTTCCCTGCACTAAAGCTAATCAAGACAATGAATTTTCATGTTTGTCTTGTACTGCAGAGGAAATTGAATCAGATGTCTCCTGGGGATTCTGTTATTATTTGGTATTCACACACTGGCACCCACACTTCTTCAGCTGCTGGCAGTAAGAGAACTTTGATGCACACACAGTAGCTAGGCTTCTTGCAAGAAAGTGAAGAAACAACATTTCCCAACAACCCCAAACATACATTATCTAATGCAGAGAGATCCAGCACTTAGATAATGAATGTGTTCATTCCCACCTGTTGGGTGGTCCAGATTTGTCAGCTGTATAGGACAGATTTGGGGTTTAGGATCCCTCGTGAGCTGTGTTTTGTTCTCACTGCTAGGAGTGGGGGAATGGTTGTTGCCTGACACAAGGAGCTGGTTTGCACTGCTGGGCTGTGGATGGGGTGATGCTTGGGACTGGTGGCAAGAGGTGAAGGATTTGTACCTGCAGCAGCAGCCACACTGGTCCCTTGTGGCAAAGTACAGCTGGGGCAGAAACAGGAGGAGACACTGTTCAAGCATTATGCTTTTTTAATTTATTTTTTTAACATAAGCATGCTATTCTATTGCTGTTTCAGCTTTTATTTTTTTTTTTAATTTTGAGAGGGGCACAAAATAAAAAGTGACCCTTTTAGTGCCTTGGGTAAAGAGAGAAACTACAAAGTAATAATACAGCTGAAGCCATAATATACATGCCCAGTTAAAGTTAAAGCTGGCTCAGGTCATCTGTTTTAGAAGATTAGTTTTGGTTGGGATTAACTCTCCTTGGTGCTAGCACATCATGTTTTGGTAGTTAAGACTTATTCAGTCAGTTCCTTTCTGGTATCTCAAGGTTCATAAACTATAAGACAGTTTTTGGCTTTTCAGAATCTGCAAAAGGCTTAAATCAGTAAAAGAAGATTATTCAGCAATTCCTGGCACATCAAAATGTCACAGAATAACTGCCCTGTTTTTATTGGGTCCAGAAGATATAATGAAGACTTTTTTTTCTACGAAAAGCATGTGAGTTAGTATTTGATTTAAGAAAATACGTTCCAGATTGCACAGAACTACAGTTTTCATAGATAATTTGAGAAAAGCTAAAAATACCCCCCTCCGAGCTGCTACTTCATAAACGATAGTTACTCAATACAAGCATTTTTTAGAAAGCAATGCCATTAGCTTTCTCTAAGTGAAAATGGAGTTTGGGCAGGGTTTCATTAGAAAGAGATAAGTTATTGACATTCCAGCTCTTTCTAAGCTATGAAAGCCAATTAAAGTGGCTATAGACTCATGGCATATAATGGCAAATAGAGTCAGCCCTCCCTGCTGCCCCACGGAGCAGGTGTTCCCCATCCAGCTCTAATGGAGAAGTGGGCAGGCCTGGTGACACCTGAACGTATGGCTTGGGGTGACATAAGGAAACCTAGACTACTATTCACATGTTTTCCTGGGGTTTGCTTTGTGCTCTTTGCCTCTCTTGCAGTAGGAAAGGTAATGAGAGGATTGGTTTGCTGACACTGGTGTGGTTTTTTTTTTGTTTTGTTTTGTTTTGTTTTGTTTTGTTTTGTATGAGAAATTCTATAAGTATGCTATAAGTTTCTGTCTGCTTGTTTCCTGGAAATTGAAGGAGAAAAGGGTAAGTAGAAGTTTGCTTTTCCAGGAGCTAAGGAAGAAAAAGAGACAGGCAAAAGTTCCTAGGAAGTGGGCCTGGGTTTCTTTTTGAGGAAAGATCTTGAAAGGACCATTAGAAAAAAAAAAAGAATAGAGGCATTTTGAAGGTGTGGGCATGTTTGTGTTGTTGTAGTATATTTGGATTTTTAGTTCTGAACATAGGAGAGATACCCTGTGAATGTTTCTGGCTGCTCATATAAATCAAGGGGGAATTCATGACTCCATTAGGAGGAGTTGGAGAGAAATGTAATTAAGTGTACAGCTATGTCAGAAAAGAAGCCATAGCTTATTGGTGATAAAGGAGGTATGATCTACTGGCTTGTGATGAGGAGTTTTCCATGGAAATAAAAGAGGAAGGAGGAGAAAGGAAACTTATAGAAAGCTTTCTGTGTCAAGTTTTTATGATTTTTTTCCACTTGGGATGAGCTCACTCCATAAAGCCCTGCTTCTATAGGCATACACCGGCTGTCTTAAAAAGGAAATAGGCAAGGGCTGAGGAAGTGCTTTCATGTGTTGCAAGCTTCATAAAGTGATTGCTATTGATAAAGAATCGTTCAACTCCATATCTGACACCTTTGTTAGGTGATTGTGCTTAGAGGTTATTTCTCTGCTTCAGAAAAGAGTCTATGAAAATATGTGGGCAGGGTTTCTTTACTTACAGCAGCTAGAGCACTGAAAGTGTAGTCAAATTTGAGCAGGCTTTCCTGTGGAGATGCTTTTTGCTAATGTGCAAAATACTTTTCTTTAATATTTGAAAATATCTTCTCCTTCTCTAGATGCACACCTCACACAGGCTGGCTTGCTGCTAGCATAGTGAGGTGAACTTGGATGTTCCTACCCTTCCTGCAAGAGGGGTTTGTGTGTAAGTGAATTTGGCTCTGCAGGATGCTTGCACTGCCTTTGCATGTGGCAGGAGAGAAAGATCCTTTGTCAGGAGAAGGTGAGGAGAAGGTGAGGGGAGGCTTGCTTGGTTTTTAAGTTGGTTAGTAACGACTGAGTTGTGCTGATGAGCTGGTTATCCCAACCTGATTGTAGAAATAAAAATGCTGTGTCCTTCTCTCTGACTGTTCTCTCAATTCAGCATGTTGTACATTGTGTTGAAGTCTAGCTTTCCCCTGAGGCAGCCATGATACACCCCTTCCCAGTCTGAGTGCTTGTTCTGCTTGGTTAGCCATACAGGTGCGTGAAGCTTATGTCTGGGCTCTGGGTGAGTGAGCAGAGCTAGTGGTTTAAGTTTTGCAGCACCTTCTTGAAGACTGGCCTCTGTTTTTGTGGAAGGTGCTTCCCCATGAGGTAACTGTGAGCTTGGATGAAAGAGTTGCACAAAATCTGTGCAGTGAAAACTCTAAATCATCCCTTGGAAGGGGAACTGGTGGCTTAACAACACCTGAAAGTTGTCTATGCAAATATAATGGAAACACTAACATGCATAGTAGCAGTTACGAATTTTGGCAGAACTTCCAGCTCCAGTAAACTGACTCGTAGTTGTTATGTTTCCTATGACTGTTTAGTCCTCTCCCATGCCTCTTTTGTAGCTGTAGAACAGCTCTGTGTGGCCTACAGGTGTTGGAGTGGATGAATAGTTGTCTCTCTTTCAGGTGTAGGATGTGCTCTTGCTGTAAAGGGATGTTTAATGCTGTGATGTGCATTGAAATTAGGCAGGTGCTGATGCAAAGCAGTGCTGTCTCCAAAAGTTCTGGATGTACTTGAGCTGAAAAAACCAATTTCCTACTGGGAGGGGAAGAGATGCCATTGCTTAGATGTCACCCTATCTATAAGGGTTAGATTATGCTAAAGCTGCCTCCCGTTAAATTGTATTTGGCTAATTACCCATAAAATGAATATTTATCTCACCCTTTGTGCATCTTTTGCCCTGAAGCTGCAAAGCGTTGAAATTCTTCTTATGGTATAAGCAGTACTAATGTTTTTAAAATAAGGGGTGAACCACAGTCAATACATTAGGAAATATGACTGTTATTACATTTATTTTCTTATATTAAGGTATCTAATTGTGATGTGTAGTGATATTGATAATAAGGAACTTTATCTGTGAATTTTCAGGGAAAATGTATACTTATTGGGAGGTAATTAATGCAAAAAGTAGTAGTATGTAATGAGGTCCTCCAATCTCTTTTTTTTTTTTTTTTTCATTAAAATGTTGCTTGTATGATTTTTAAACTTCAAAACAAAGTAGAAAATTTAAGTTCTATCTTGAGATACCTGCCATAGAAGTGTTTTTTGTTTCTGGGGCTTTTTTTGGGGGGGAGCGGGGGATAGGAAAATATATGTTACTATCTTATTAAGATTTGTTTATTTTTGCAACAGGTGAAGTGAGAATTCTTTAACTTGTAGCTTGTTATAATTACTCCTGTGATTTAGTGTGCTTCCAAGATATGCAAGTCATTAGAAACACTTCCTGGTCTAGATCTGTTCTCAAACAGGGTCCATGCAAGGGGAA
Organism: Aphelocoma coerulescens; assembly: GCF_041296385.1. NCBI lineage: Eukaryota > Metazoa > Chordata > Aves > Passeriformes > Corvidae > Aphelocoma > Aphelocoma coerulescens. The sequence continues at coordinate 56,828,113 of NC_091017.1, forward strand.
AATGTTAGACTAAACTTTTGTTTGGGGAAGGATTTGGTCACTTCATGCATGCTTGCTGTATTTTTACACCTTTTCTCATCTTTAATGCAAAATCTTTCAAGGAAATCAATGACTCTAGTGAAATTTTCATGCAGTTAGTAACTCCAATAAAAAGAGTTTGAGGATTCAGCTGTCATCAGGCAGGACCCCAAGGTCTAAATTGAAAGCTGCAATAATCTGAAACATGAAATGAGCTTCATATAGTCAATTTGTGTAGGTTTTCCTAAACTGACAGAGTAAAACTATCTCCTATACCTTCAGATCTCATTTTAAGAAATGTCTTATTTAGTAACTTTAGATGGTAATTATGGATCTTACCTGTGATGCCAGTTGATGCAATAGTCACATTAGACTTGAACAAACAGGATATGTCATCTTTAGAGGATGCTTGAGGAAGTCTCCTGGGAGAAAAAATCACGAGTAGGTATCACTTTGATCTCTCCCATGGGAGTGCTCTAATGACCATTGACTGGTATTCACTAGGGTACAAAAATCACTGGCTTTTCTGAAACAAAAAATATCAAATTACTTGAAGTAATGCTGTGCGTAAAAGATGTATATTATATTTGAGGCAGTATTCATTAGGCTGACCACTTTGATAGAGTGGTTTTTGCAACATTCTAAAACTGAAACTGCTTCTAAATTTTAATGCAATAATGTATGATGTGGAGAAACCCCTTAAATCACAAGAACTGAACCACTGAGCGGGCATTGTGCTGGTCATGCAGTGATAAATTTTTACTAATTTCTAAGTTTTCTCCAAATGCCTAGACCAATTGTATTTCAAAGCATTCTTGGGTCCGTCTAGTGAAGAAAACTGAAATAGGTCACAGTGACATTGACCTTTGAATAAATCTCAAACTTGATTTGAAGAGGAGCCTTAAGGCTTCTTTCCAGCTGTCAGACTTGACCTTTCATCATAGTCTGTTCTGTTTTGACCACAGATTTTTCACATATCTACATATTCATGTCAAACTGATGCTCCTGATGTCAGTTACTGAGCCAGGTATTCAAAGCAGAATAGCAAACAATTTTTGGTAGCCAGCAAGCATTCTGCACAAGATGCAATCACCTAATACAGAGTAAAATCTCATTTCAGCCTAAAGCCTGTTGGGTATCAGACAAATAATAAGTAATGTGCATGTTGGGATAAGTAGTTTTAAAAATAGCTTCAGGAGTAGAATAAGCAGTTTTTACTTTTATTCTTGCAATAGGAATGAACGATGAAAGTTTGTTTTATTTCTGTCTCTGTAAAGGCTGCTTTTACAGGGCCAGATGGCAGCCCATGAATTGTGGTATAGCTAGAGAGAAAAGAGGCCCTCATCACAAGCAGCTAGTCATGAAAATTTAAGGACTGTATTAGTCTTGATATAAATGTACATATAAATCTCGAGTAAGTGTTGATGGGTATAATTGTGCTGGCTCCAATACACTACCTTGTTTGCTAAAGGGCGAATTAGCTAAGGGTGAAGTTGCTCCTTCAAAAAGAAAGGATTTTGTGTGAGCTGGAGTAAAGTAGGTGTGCTCACAATTTTAGCAATTAAAATTTTGACTTTGTACATTTCGTGTTGTGCCAAGTTCAGTGAAATTTCCTGATTTTTTCAAGTTTGGCATGTGTTCTTAGAATTCTAGCTGGTAAGACAGAGTTTCTATTTGCCTAAGTGGATTTTTATTGCAAATGTGAACACTGAGATTTAACTGAAGAGTGAAATGAATATGTTACATACAATGGACTTAAACAGCAATACTCTGTAGTTAATATTCAATTTTTACTTAGATATTTTAATGGCAAACAATTGAAAGAAGTTTGCAAGGACTAATGTGCATTTCAGGTGGTCTTCAACCTTGTGTGTTCTTTTGTTCTTCTGTGTGAACTCTGTACTTTATTTCTTCAGATTTCATTAATGCATCCAAATGTAAACACTTTTGCTCTTACTGTGGCTTAGTATGCCATATCCTGTCCAGCAAATCCAGAGCTTGCAATAAAAAGGTCTGTTTTCCTCTCACTGGTAAGAGAAAATGGAATTGTGAATTCTTTATACAGATCTACTGGGGAGTGCTCTTTCCTGATGGTTCTAACTGGTTTGCCTTCCAACTTAATTAAATGTTCTTTCTATGTTATTCTAAAGGGGTAGTCCATGGAAATCCTCTGAGAATTGGAACTACCAAAGCCTAAGCCTCAAATTGCCAGCCTAGTGTCTGAGGGAGGAGGGTGAGCAGATAATCAGATTTTTTACCTTTTTGCTGATTTCCCTGAACCCTAAGGGACCTCAGTTTTCTGAGACAGGTGGTCTTTGTCAAATTGAAATTGGCTTGGGTTCTAAAGCTTACCTTTTCTTTATCTTCTAAGGCCTTGTAATGGGTATTAAGAGTAAAATTTTAAGCATATTGGCTTAGTTTGTCTTCCTTTCGGGAGATGTGCTGATTTTAGTCAAGGATGCATTAAGAATGAAATAACCAGCTTCATGCTACACATGATAGTCCCTTAACTCACCCTCTAGGGAGGGTGAAATCTGAGTCTTAAAGCCATGAACCAAATGCTGCCTATCTCAGTGGCTGACACTGCTGCCTGAACAGTGTGCAGCCGGGTTATTTTCTTTAATGTTCTGAAGAAATTAGAAAATTAAAAAAGGATATTCCTGTCTGTAGGGAAACTTATAAGATTAAATGAGACTGCTTTTGAGCTGAAGGGTTACTGTATTTGATTTGCTTTTAGGATTAAGACCGAAGACAGATGAGTACCAAAGCATGTATGGTTTGTCAGTTGTGAACTGGCATCTCTGTGGAAATGAATTGGAAAGAACAACAGACAGAACAGCTCTCATGTGCACAGTACTGCCAGGGCCTCCAAGTAAATGTGAGATCTGTGTAGGTAGGATTTGAGAGGTTTTAGAGCCTTATAACTTCATTTAGTTAATCCAAACTGGAGCTGAAGTAGTAGTCCTCCCTGACCTTGCACGGATCACATTGTGAATACCTGTATTTATGATCCTGGTTGGCTGGCACTGCAATGGGGTTGCGCTTTTCAGGTGCTTGGTGGTGGGAGGCCAGTAACACCCCAGTTTTTTTCACTAGCCAGCTTGACCTAACCATGGTTTGGAAGCCATATTGAGCTCTGTTTCTGATAGCTAATTCAAAGCTGCCTACCATACCGACTGCAGATTATTAATTTGGAGTATGCCCTGTATTGTTTTGTCTACATCTGCCTGGAAAATGATGTGTGGCTTGTGTGCAGATCAAATGTGAGGTTAATATAGTGACCTACTGAGCTGAGGAGGAGGAAGGAAATAAAAAGAAGTGAGAAACTAGTGTTCTGTATACTTTGGAAAGTAGCACATTTGGACAGGGACACTCTATATTTAACAGGATATCAAGCAAGAGGTCACTCATGCAGAATTGTGGATAAAACTGTTCATGAACAAGGTGTAAGGAAGAGAGCTATAGATGTCATATAAAAAATGTGACTGGAAATAAATGCAGATTCTGTGAAAAAGAACATGCTTGAGATCAAAATGGTCATGTGCTTATTTAACTGATTATATGAAAATCAATCTAATTTATTGGACAAGAAAGCACATAAAACTGGGAATTTTAACTCTGGAGATCAGTAGAAATAAAAGGTTTTAAGATCTATTGCATAATTCATGATTTCACTCATATTTTTGTTCAAGAGTTAAGAAGCTAGAAGGATTATTGCATGTACCACTACACTGGCTTTCTAAGAAGAAAGAAGTTCTGTATAAAGACAATATAGTGGAAGTTTAAATGCAACTGTAGAAAAGGAGCATTATATTAATCCTTTTTTATTGCAAGTAAACACTTGTATAAACTGAAATGCTTATTTAAAAAGTGCTAATTAGCATTTCAATTCCTCTTCATGAAAAGCAATCACTTATCACTTCTAGTACATTATAATTAAACTGGTGAGAAGTACTTATACTCTTATTTACAGTGAAGTGCATATTTTTGATTTGTATTTGTCCAGTTGGAAACTGCTGCATCACTATAGTCCAACATAGTCAGTTTTAATTTTTTAAAATCAGTAAAACACAATACCTGGGTGAAAATATGCATAAATTGAGCAAATAATTATAAAAGAAAATGATCAGAGAACTAATTAATATCACAATTAAATTTGTAGTATGCCTATAATTATAGGAACCAGTTGGCAGGCTAGTTCTTGTCCCTGTCAATGTACAACTAAAGTTATAGTAAAACTTCCATAGTAATCTTTTGTCTTGCAATAAAAAACCAACTTTGTAGACATTAAACAAGAGGTGTGGGGGGAAAAAAATGCAGTGTCTCTTCTACTTTCACTTTTTTTTGTTATAGTAGCATTTGAATATCAAGCAAGTTTAATCTTTACGTTGTGTGAGGCAGCACTTACACTCTACATTTGAAATGGCTTCCAAGTGACTAAACCTCTTCCTAATATTTTCCGTGGTTTTTGAAAGGATGTAGGAATTAACATTTTAAAATAGGGAATGAAGGCATTTCTGGACTAATTACTAGGTTCTGAATCAAACCCCAGGAAAGGCATTTAAAGAGATTTGGGATTGCCTTCCCTACTTTTTTTTAAAAATTTTTTTATTGTAACAAAAATTCTTCTCCTGATGGACCTGTGAAGAGCTGTATTTACACTATACATATTCATGCTCATTTTCTCTTAAACCGTATCAAGGAATTATTTTCTTACAGGACTTGTCAACTTTAACGTGAAAGATATTCTTCACAGATTATATCTATGGATTTGAACATTTTCAAAACTGAATTGAAAGGAGAGCTCACTGAAGGTTTAACATGACAAAGGAAGAACTACAGCTCTGTAGTATTGCTGAATAAGGAATGTATGACTAGAGCTCATGAGCCTGGTCCTTCGTTTATTTTCACCTGGTAGTCTTTAAATTAGAAGTTAAAGTGGGTATTTGCCACGGTTGCCTTGATTTGGTAAGTTTGCAGCCTGTCTTCACAGGTGGTAGTGGCTACAAGGGTTCATGTAAAGTGATTTATGCAGCATGTAAGTAAATCTAAACAAAGCATTATGACAATTATGGCATTTTTCTACTCAAAATTGAATGACATCTTCCCCACAACTACTGCCAAGTCCCTCTTAACAGCTAGCAACTTTCTTTGCTGTAGGTTGCCTGCTCTGGTGAATTTATTTAGTTCTGTATCTGTACAATTCCTAACATGGCTGTGTCCTGAATCGTGTTGAAGACTGATGAAATTAAGTAGCAATGAGTAGCTGCTTTAGAATGAGGAATTAGTTCTCTTTGCCTGTGCTGTACCCATGACTATGTACAATATTTTTCCAAGAACTTATTTATGACTTGGTTGTGATGAGCTCATGACCTAATTTTAGACATAGTGTAGTGGTTTGGTCTAAAATACTCATTACTGTTTATCTTCTGTGAGATAAGAATTAGGAGAAATGCAAAGCAGGCACCAACTTGAATGAATATAAAGAAGTTTATTAACAGACCTAAAAGAAGAAAAGGAAAAAAAAATTATACCACCTTTAGAACTCTCCTCCTCCCCCCACCTTCCTCCCTTCTCCCACTGACAATGTAAAGACAACCCTTAAGATGTTCAGTCTGTTTACCACTTCCATAATGACCTTGTTCAGTCCATTTAGAAAGAGAAGTCTCTTCTTGCTCGTGCTATGAAAACAGTATCACACCGAGACAGCCACCCACTTCCAAATATTGTTCAGTCCATTCAGGAAGAGGAGTCTCTCTGCTTACGATGTGATTCCCATCCCCCGACTTGCAGCTTTTCCCGCACTGCTTTCGAGGGTCCACTCTTGAAAGTTTTCTGGGGTACAATTTTAAGGTTGAGCTGTTCAGAAACAAAAAAAAACAGAGGCCCTTCTCCTTCCCTGGGAGCAAAGGGTCATCTTCATCTTGAAGACTATCTCTGGAAGCATCTCTAGGAATTGAGGTTTTTCTCCTTTCCTCTTTGGAGCAAAAGTCCTCATCTGGTTCATCTGGTTCATCTCTCTCTGTCCAAACTTCTCATGAAATTACAGCTGCGGCAGCATCTGCCTATTGCTTATGACTTGAACACTCCACCCCCCATATCTTCATGAAATTACAACAGGATACTCTGATATATCATAGCTTCACAACAGACTTTCAGCTTTAAGCATCTCCTCTCTCTCTTCCCTCAGGTTTTCAGCTCTTCACAGCAATAAAAGGGTTAATCTCACCTCGGCCTTGCAGCTGGAATGTGGCTTATCGCAGTTGGTCACTGACCTCTGCCGGACAGAGGTGCCGCTTTGCTGAATCTCGGCCGCAGTGGAGAGGGGGGGTTCCGAGCCGCTCTGGCCGCCCACGGCAAGGCAGTGGGGGGGGTTCCATGGCTGGAACAGGCCCATGGCTCCAGGATGGCCGTGGCCCGGCCCGGCCTGGCCCAAGCAGGGCCTGGCCGGGCCCGCTGGCCCCCGCACGGGGCCTGCAGCCACCTGTGCCAGCGCTGGAAACGAGAGAGAGCTTGGGGGGGAGTTTGTCTATTCTTAAGTGTGGATCACAGAGGCGGTCACAACTTTAAGTGGCTTAAAGAATTGTCCATATTCAAACTGGCCAGCTGATAGGTTCTGTCAGGTCCCAGAGGAAGCTGTAAGCACCCCTTAGCAAGGATATCCCTTCCGGGACTATGCTTGCTAACCTATGACACATGGTCAGCTTTTGTAATGTTATATCCTTAGTTTAACTGCAGCTGCTATTCTTTGTGTAAATGACAGTTTTTTCTGAAGAAGCTTCCTTCTTGCTGGATATACTATATATACACTATATTCTTGGGAGGATGTGGTCTTCATGAGAGCTAGAAGACCATACCAAGTGTGTGTCTGAAGAAAAGCAACAGAATTCTCGAAGGTTCTCCCAGATTGCCCAACTGCATTGTGTCAAGTAAATTAAACAGTAAAAAAAAATCCAGTTAACTCAATAACAGCAGACTTGGAGGCTTTTATTTTTTTTTTTAAATGGTTGGACTATTCAGCAGGTCAACAGAAGTGTGCTGTGACAGCCCTGGAGCAAATGACAGTGGAAGAAGGATCCAGTAAGAAAAGCGTAGTGTGCTGGTTTTGACTGGGGTAGAGTTAATTTTCTTCCCAATGACAAGTATGGTGCTGTGTTTTGGATTTGTGCTGGAAGCAGTGTCAATAACACTGGGATGAGGGGAGTTTTTGTCACTGCTGAGCAGTGCAAGGCATCTTTTGCTTCTCTCCCCACCCCACCAGTGAAGAGGCCGGGGGTGCATGATATGTTGGGATGGAACACTGCTGAGCCCAACTAACTGAAGGGATATTCCATGCCAGACGGTGACGTGCTCAGCCATAAAGTGGGGAGGAGGAGGAGAAGGGGATGTTTGAAGTGATGGTGTACGTCTTTCCAAGTCCCTGTTATGTGTGAGGGAGCCATGCTTTCGTGGAGATGGCTGAACACCTGCCTGCCCTTGGGAAGGGGTGAATGAATTACTTGATTTGATTTGCTTTTACATGTGGCTTTTATGTTACCTGTTAAATTGTCTTTATCTAAACCCAGGATTTTTTTCTCAATTTTACCCTTTCAATTTTCTCTTCCATCCCACTCTGTGGGGCTTGGTTGTCAGCTGGGGTTAAACCATGGCAGCTAGTCAGGGAAATGATCAAATCTTGGTCATTTTATGTTCTATTTAGGAGCTCAAAATGGGATTTTAAAATTTTATTTACGTGTAATGTGTGTCTACAAGCAAACCAAGTTTGCAGAAAATGTAAATAGCAAAGTTCCCATTTGAATGCAGGTTTTATGCCTTCTTGTGATTAATAACAAGTGGTGATGAGTTAGAAATTCCCCATTAGAATCAGGTAACAAGAACAGCACCCTGCTTTTCAGAAATATGTGAGCAACTGTTAAATGTTTATAACCTAATGGTATTGTGGCTGAGATATCTCTATAAGTAGTTGCAAATATTACTTGACATGGAGGCAGAAAAAGGAGAAACCTTAGCTGTGTGGAAGTCAAGTAAGACTCAAATGGATGAAAGGATTTTTAGAAGAAATAAAAATAGAATTATCTAAAACCAGTAGGCTTGCCTCTTCCTATTAGGTTTTTTTTATGTAGAAAATGCATCATTGCTCCACTTGAGTCATAATGTGAAATGCTTTTAGGTTCAGCTTTTAGTATAGTGAAGGAGTATTACTGTAAGACATAATTTAAACAGGAGGAAACTTGCTTGGTGCAGTTGTCTTTCAGATGGACGTGTTAGAGTCTTTTTAAATGTATGAATAAGGAAGGGTAGTGGTGATGTGACATAGTCTGCCCTTTCTTCTGACTTGCTGTCATGTATCTGCGCTTTCACTTTTCAAATTTTTGTTTAAAAGAAAGAAAAATACAAGAGCAGCAGAAAATAAAAGTCCACAAAAGATTTTGTATCCAAAGTGCTTTTATCTTCTGTGAGTAGTTTTCTCCGTGGAATGGCTGGAACCAGAGACAGGGGTGGAAAGTGCGTGTGACAGCAGAGAAGTCTTAGAGTGTGTCCCTAGTTTTTTTGATCTTGAGAGTTGCCCTTTTCTAAAGGTGTGAAAATCCCTGGAGGGTATTTCACCATGCATTATAGCAAAGAAGTGAAAGAGGTGAGAGGCTACCTGTGAACCAGCAGCTGCCGGCCCGCTGCCTCTCCTTCTTGGTGTGCAGGTGCTCAGGTGAGGTGTGCACAGGGGATGGTAACTGCAGCTCCTGCAGTGTCCTCCTTCTCTTCGTCTCCCTTTCCCGTGGTGTCAGCAAAATTAGAGCTCCTCCAGAGGAGTGGGGATTATTGCTATAAGATTGGGAGCAAAAGGAAATCCTTTTGACCATGCTCAGCTGGGGGGGAGGGCGGGCCTAAGGTTTATTCTTTGGATCTGTAGCTATCTTGTCTTGCTCCTGAATTAATTTTTTTTGTTTTGTAGGTTCATAAGCTTTTTTCATCTGTACTGAATGAATTTTGAAGGGATCTTTATGCTTTGATATTGTCATTTCTTGACTGGCTATGTTTAAATAGGATAAAAATGTTGAAACTAAGTGGAAAAAAAAATCCAAGTATTTAGGAGTTCTGGAATAAAAGCATATAAATGGTTTAAAGCCCTTACACCTGTCCTATCCTGAAGGTAAAAAACGTTATGGAAATGTTAAAGATGTAACATCAGCTTGATTGAAATGTGAATGAAGGCATCAATGGAGTGTTTTAAAATATTTGTAACCTGTCATTGCAATAGACTTGCTGTGAGGTGACAGAGATAGTTGTAGTGATGCTGATATCAAAAGACTTCTGAGGCACAGATGGAAGACCAGTTTTGACTTATCAGAGGCATGTTTATCTGAAAATATAATTGGTATCTGAGCCTTGAAAGTGTGACAGGATTAGAATTCTAGGCTGCATATTGAATCTCAAGTAAAACCCCACCAAAAGCATCTTGTTGGTCTTTCAGTTGGTTTTGTCTGGCTATGTATCACACAGGATCACATTTTAACACAATTTCATTGTGTATTGTAACCATAATATACTGTTTTGAGGGCTACATTTTTCTGCACAGGTATTTCAAAGGGGCTAATGCAAATATGGAAACGTAATAAAATCTGTTAATTTAGAAACTTAACGGACAATTTATTACTGTCTTGATAATGAGAAAGGGAAGTGTGTGTCCTTTCATAAATCCTTTCCCAGCCTGAGAAGGAACTAGGTCATAAAGTTTTATTGGAGAAGATGCTTTATTTATGGCTGTGGGATGAAGATTAGTATTTTCCTTTCATGGGATACTATGTAGTACTGAAACACCTACTATGGGTGTTCTACTTCTTATTAATTTTGAATTAGAAAATTGTCTTGGAAGAAATACGGAGAAGTTTATATTAAAAAACTGAGATTTAACTGAGAAATAACTTAATCCATGATTTCAAGTTCAGTTAAACCAGCAGCCTGTTTGATTTGCATATTCCTTGCTCTGTTTAGAGTTTTACCCTTAGGGTCCATTGGGGGAAAAAGCCCCTGATAAATATAGGTTAGATGAGTGACCTTTTTCCTTTTATTAATTCCTTTCTTACCTTGTGACTGCCATCAAAGAGTAGGCTTAGTCAAAGCAATTTTTTTTTAAAGCAAATAGAGAGTGAGGTGCTAGCAGTGACTGTACTGGAAAGCAAGGAGACATCTCTGCAAAGCAGATTGTCTAATGAGGGAGAGAGAGTGTTTACTGCATGGGAAGAGGTGACATTTGGTTGCATGAAAGCACTCTAGGGTTCCTGATGACATTTGTTACTTTCTCAATAATTTAAAATCAGGCTGTGAGTAATGGTGCTGTATTTATCTACCCCATTTAGACTACTAAAGAACAAACTGCCTGAAGTTGAGGGAAATCCTTCATGTTCACCAAAAGCCGTGCAAGGCCAGTTCAAATGTAAGCATCTATAGGTCTTCAGTGTGAGTATCTGGACTGATAGGCTAAGCTTCAAAATCCTTTCAATTGCAATGACGACAAAAACTTCTATATAGCTGCTAAGTAGCTATTTCCTTATGGCCTAGTCTGTAGTCCTTGCCTTTCACTGTGTTAGTGGATTTTTATTTGGAGGTAGGGTTATTTTTATTGAATCTATAAAGTTCTAAATGCTCCAGGTCTGGTTTCCCTGATATTATTGCAATTCTTGGCAAAAAAGAGACTTGGTCAAAGTGAGAAAGTGTAACAATTGAGGTGTAATTAATTTCGAATGCTGGAATTCATTCCAGCCTTGTGTAAATCTGCATTATTTGAATGCTGACATGCTAATTCATCTTTCCAGGATTGCAGGCTGCAACTTGAAGGTTCTAGTTTTATTCGTGTCACTTAGATATCTTAAACTGATGAAAACTAGAAGGCCTAAATGAAAAAGTTCAGGTAAGAGTGTCACTCTGGTCTCTCTGAGCTTGTTACAGACCTGTATAATTTTGGCTTCACATCAGCAGGCTCACTTGTAAGAGGAAGTAGGTACACAAGTGATAGTCATTCCCCAAGGCTTTTACATTCATGTCGTTCTTCATACTGTTAGCAAGGTATTCCTGAAAATTTTTGTTGCCACTGGCAGCAAGGACAATACAGCCTTAAGAACACTTGTAAAACAACTGTAGTGTTTCCCTGCCTATTTCTTCTAGAGCATGGACATTCTTCATGTTCCCCTTGGCATGTAAGGTTTTTCTCTGTTGGAGCTACTCTGTAGCAGTAAAAGCTGATTTCTGAAAGAAAGGGGTGAGTGGATTTCTTTTATGTAATTAACACAGAATTGTTGACTTCTGTTTTATTTATTGCTGCCTTTATGAATGATGGTATCAACAAAAAGATTGAATCCTGTTTTTAGTAGAAGCAAGTCTTAAATGTAGGCCAAGTAAAGGTTAACTTAGAGATTAAAAAACATTAAATTATTTGAGATGTGCTGGTATATTTTTGCAATCATTGGGACTCAGGGTCTCTTCACATCCAGGAGCTGAGTGCATGTGCATTTAGTTATCAGTTTCTCTTAAAAATGTTTGCTACAGAATATGCTGATTGTGGTGACTAGGGGGATCAAAGCTAAGGTTTGAATGGAATACATGACCTTTTTTTCAGAGAGGATAAAGAATTTTTGAAGATTGTTTGTTGGAAAGCCTCTTTTAAGTGTTTTGCCAGTCAAAGTGGCATTTGAAAGTTAGCTGCCCATATAAAAGTGCCAGACTGGCTCTTCCAGGCAACATTGCACACTTGACTAATTTTCCCTTAAGAGATCTATGTTATGTCCAGTGCCCTTGAGGCTCACACTATAAATAACGTAGTGAACAGGGTCTTGGAGCTTGATGATTCTTGCTAGGAGAAAACGGTTGCAATATTAAAAGATAATGGCTTGTGTGATCTTGAGAAGCTTGGAAACTAATGTGGGGTAGTGGAGTCTTGTACTGGAAAAGTGTACCCCATCAGAAATTAAAAACTAGAGTGTATCTTGTGGAATGTTTCATGGATAAGGTCCATCATAAAGTTTCTGCATCAAATTCTTTATTGTGCATTTGTGGGATTGTGGAAGACTTGTTAAAAAGGACCTGGGTAGGTCATCTAGTCTGAGCTCATGCTCAGCGTAGCATTGTGGTCAATGTTAGGTCAGCTCAGTCTAGCCAAATCTTGAGAGCCTTCAGGACTGGAAATTCCATGACAATCATAATTAACCTGTTCCAGTGCTACATTAATGTTCAGAGGCCGTGTCTAATGTTCAGAGTGAACCTTCAGAAGCTAATGACTGATTCAAGTGATTTATGGGAGTGGCATCCAGTGAACTGTTTGCTCACAAAATATGTCATAGAATGATTTGAGTTGGAAGGGACCTTAAAGATCATCTAGTTCCAACACCCTTGCCGTGGGCAAGGACCCCTTCTACTAGTCAGGGTTGCTCAGGCCCTCATCCAGCTTGGCCTTGAACACTTCTAAGGATGGGGAATCCCCAACTCTCTGGGCAATAAAGAAGTTGTTTGGTTTATTTTTCTTAGCCAGACTTGTAAAGATGTATGCTAGAATTGAAAGATTATTCCAAATACTTGTTTCAGAAGCTAACACCAAGTGTGAATGTAGAGTTACAAAATAGCTTCTTGCCCCAGATAGAAAATGTTTTCTATATAGCAAATATTATGATTTTTGGAAAGTAAATATTACATTTGCTATTCTTTGAATGTAGAATAGAGAAAAAGTGAGATTTTCCTGTCACATGAAGCTCATATCATGCAGACATTGCTAAATTTCTTAATTTTTGGAATGTGTATTATCAATCGCCATTTAATGGTTTTCTGTCAATTTACAGAAGGTAACTGTTAGGGAAGATGTCACAGAAAGAAGCTTGCTCAAAGCTTGTAAGGAAGTGTAATATAGTATGGCTTTCAGTCATGATGATGATGAACATGCTGTTTGTGTAAAGTATCATAATTATTGTACATTTGATTATACTTTTAGAATACCAAATATGTTTTAATATATTCCTTGTGTTCTTACCACTTATGGAACACTATATATGGTATCTTAAAGCTCCTGGAGTATGGCCATTGTTCTGCTTTTGAATGGTTCATCTCCAAAGGCCTTATAGTGTTTCTACTTTTATGACTAGGAACAATCTTTAGTTGTTACCCTACAATTTCATATTTGTTACACAATGCATAATTATAAAAAACTCCATGATAAATATTATGGGTTTTTTTGTGACAACAGAGACTATAGCCATGCTTAGTCCTTGCAGCTTTCCTAAAAAGAAGTATTTTCCAGTCTAAACCTGATGCAAGATCCTTGGGTTGGTTTATCAGAAGAAACACAGTGGATGAAGCTGCTGTTCTGTCTTTCTACAAATACCTTAATGTGTTATCTCTTTTCCAGATGCTGACATTTAGGCTGCATCTACATAACATGAGGCACTGTCCCTGTTGAGCTTTGAATGAGTGTGCTTAGATGATCAAACTGTTAGAGATGCATCACAGCACGTAATCTTTGGGATAAATAGTCCTGTTGAAAAGCAGAAGGTATTATTTAGAGGAGCACTGCGCTAATTTTGGTTTCTTGCTCTGCAGATATGCCCATAACTCTTCTTTCTTCTAAATAACATGTAAAATATATATTTTTTTCTTTATCAATCATGAAACTACGTATTTTTCTAAAAATTCCCCTGGATGTTTCAAAGAGACTCTGTTCCAACAAAAGAATCCTTAAGTAGCAGTTCAGCTTAGCCCAGGAGACCACCAAATTTAAAAGCTGCTTTGCTGTTAGTTTTAAATAAGAAAAAAAATTGTGTATTTTATTTTCCTGCTGTGAGTAAGGCATTCTTGGGTGTTGGTGTGGTTTGGGGATTTTTTTGGTGTTTGCTTGTTTGGTTTTTTTTTCTTTTTTGGTGGGGGTTTTTTGGTGGTTGGTTGTTTGTCTTGTGTGTCTGTGTTTGAGCAGAATATTGTTCTGTTCTGATAAAGTGATAAAGGCAGTGTGAGTGTGTGGGCCAGGGATGTTCTTTGTATTGATGAGTAAATCTTTACTGGCTTTATTTTACCCAAGTGATGGATTATTTGATATTATGAGATGCAATAATAAATGAGTAAGTATTTACTTGTACTAACTATAGTAAATGGATCAATTTTATGTGCAAATAGGGCTGCTGAAGGTAATTTCTCTCTACCATCCCCAGATATATATCCATTTAAAATACTTAAACTTATTTTTGATAAAAAAATCCTAGTGAAATTATAAAAAGTAGTATTTAATACTTTCAAGGTGATATGTTATTGTTAGTAGCGTTTTGGAAATAGTGTTGATAGCAATATGAGAATTAAAATAGACTTTTCTGATGGGTACAAAGAAAATTTTTAATATGATTTAATTTTTAAAAGCAAATGCATTTCTATAACCAAAGCTCTGCTGGCTTTACTTGAACTGGATCATATTAACATAGGTCCTATATTCGTGTAAAACTTCTTAGTGCAGTGTTAAGACTGAAAATGAACTTTGGATAATCTAGTGTTAAGATGAAAGATACATCTACTCCTCACATTATGCTTCTTCATAACTTTATCAATTCACAAACAATAAAATACTCTTATAATTATAAACAATTCAGTGTTTTTTTCAAACCTAAGTTGACTTTTATTTAATGGCAGTCACAAAATGAATAGCAAGTTCAAGGAAAAGAACTTTCAACTGGAGTGTTGTGCAGGAAAATATGAACTCTAAAAGAAATTTCTGTTATTAGTAATGAAGTAGACTCCACTGTAAAGCCTTTCATGCATCATATGAGCACAGATATTTTGATTTATTTGATATTATCAGTAACCAAAAAGCAAAGTTAAGCTTTGTTTTGCTTGTAAAACCTTTTGTGTATGTTCATTCAAGGCTTGTCTTTGCTCTGTGAGTCTTGGACTTTGACACTCAGACACACTTCTAACATCAAAAATGTTCCTGTCTGAAGCCGGGCAGCTGTGGTTGAACCCATGTGAGCCTGTGGCTACTGGACAGGTTTTGTCCAACAGGAAGCTGGAGGAACATAGCATACTGTGGATAGCTGTAAAGATTTCTCTTGCCTTTACAATCCAAATTGACATGTCTTCACAGCTTAATATTTTTTAGCCAACAGACTACTGCTTCTCAAAATGCAAGCCAATATTTTGAGTGGGTGCACAGTAATGTGTTTAGAGTAAAGCCACTGTACCCTGAGCACGTTGCTGCAGAGTTCTACATAGATAGCTGCATCCAAATAATTCTGATTTGGTTTTAAGTCCAAAGTTTAAAGATCTCTTTAATTTGTTAGGTATGTATCGAAGCACAATCTTCAGCAATGGGGGTAGAATTAATTCATTGCTTCATGTGCTTGCTTGACAGAAAATTGTGACCTAATGAAGCTGTTACATCGATTTAGAGCATTTGATTCTTGCCACAGTCTTTCACTTAAATGTCTGTAAAAAACAGATCTGTGTGTGTTTGCAACATTTTCCTCAGTAAAAGAGACATGCTTTTCTTCCCCTTAGGATGTGATTGTAGGCTTGCTTGCATAGATGATGATTTTTAAAATCTATTTGAAACCAGACAAAGACTTATTAGATTGGTTGTTTTAGGACTTTGTCTTGTGGAAGTAAGGAATTGAGGGAACAGTTCAAAGACTTGAGCCTGAATGGAGACTGAAAGTAATATTTCCTTTTTATGGTCTAACAATTACTATGTAATCAAATTTGGAGGTGCTCAAAATAACCACCCTAAGGTTAGGTTCTGTATCATCAGGATTATACTTACATAATAATTATTTCATAAGAAAAACACATTCACCTCAAAATGAGAAATGAGTTAATGTACTACTGAAGCTTCCTGAAAAGGATGCCTGACTTTAGTTACAGTAAATTTATTTTATGTTTGAACATTTAATTCATCTAAATATTTTCTGATAATGTTCCAGAAGTTATCAAGTAATAGAAAATGGATTTATTTGTTCATTTTTTGACTTTGAGCTGATTTGCAATAAAGAGAAGAAATGTAAGTTTGTAACTTTTGCTGATTACCACCATTACTGAGATAACTTTCACATCTGGCCAAAATAATTCTCTTCTGGAAATGCAGAACCACAAGACTTTAGTTGGGTGGAATAAAGAGCATGTCTCAAATGACCTGCAGTTGTCAGACCTCCCAGAGGGAAAAGAAGTGTGGTCTGTTGATGGGGTGTGTCTCTGCTCATCCAGCTCTGCAGGAGAGCAGGACCATCATGCTCAGAAAAAGAATGTGAAAACAGAGATGTCAGGTGAAAGGATTAAAATGTTGCTTTGTACTCTTAGCTTCAGGTCACTGTTGTTACCTCATGCTTATACTGGTATCGTCTGCACACTGACCTTCAATCTGGCTTTATCTTAGAGCCAACTGGCTGCCTTAGCAATATTGCACAGTGAAAGAAACTCCATTCCTATGGCAGTATGAAAAACTGGCAGTTGCAGGCCAAAAAAAAGATTAGAAGGTACTTGGAAGTAAAAGTGTGTGGAGTAATTCAGTAATAGCATTTGTTTTTCTCCTACTCTCTTAAATTCATTTGCCTTCCAAAATTTTCCTCACAGAATGTTGAGAAAACATTCCTGTAACCTTTTATAAATGTGTTAACTTTTGAGACTCATCATCCAACATTGGGAAATACTGAAATATTTTGTTTAAAAGAAAAAAATAACCCCACACAATAACAAACCTGTTAAGTATTCTTGAGTATTAGATTAGCTGGAAGAAATCCAGGTGACTTCTTGGAGTTACCTGTTGCTAACAGCAATTATAATTTTGTGTTTTACTGTGCCAATTGAGTTTTCAGTCTCAGCATGGGTGGAAGCTAACGATAAAATTTTCTCTTCTTTTTGTTTTCAATGATTAGAAAATACAGATTAAACTGCTTTATGCTGTGGAACCCTTCATGACCTCATAATTGTGTCCCTATTTTAGTAAAATATACAAACAGTCTTGTGGAAAAGGCAATAAATATGTTGCTGAGAAAGGCACAGAAAAACCACAGGGTGCCAAGTTTGAATGCTCCAATGCTAATTAAGACAGTCATGCAGATCTGGAAACAGCTAAAGATAAGATTGTGCCTTTCCATCACTGCCATTAAACAAAGGCTATTTTTGGGCATTGTAATCAAGTCATCAAATATATGTATCCAGAAGAGGACTGAAATTTGTGCTCTGAAAGTAGAAATACTTAAGAATTATGGTTCTTTTGAAGATGCAGTTCTCTACTTTGTTAGGAGGATATTTCTAGTCTTTAGAGAGCATTCTGATTCCAAATATTCACATAACTCTTCTAGTTTAAATTTTGTATTTTCCTAGAAGAGGCGGTGACAAAGATGATTAAGGGACTGAAGCATCTCTCTTATGAGGAAAGGCTGAGAGAGCTGGGCTTGTTCAGCCTCAAGAAGAAACAGCTGAGAGGGGACCTCATCAATGTCTGTCAGTATCTGAAGGGAGGGTGCCAAGAGGAAGCAGTCAGGCTCTTGGGGTGCCCAGCAATAGGACAAAAGGCAATGGGCAGGAACTGATGCACAGGAGGTTCCACCTGAATATGAGGAGGAATTTCTTTACTGTTCAAGTGACCGAGCACTGGAACAGATTGCCCAGAGCAGGTGTGGATTCTGCCTCACTGGAGATATTCGAGAACCACCTGGACACAATCCTGTGCCTTGTGCTCTGGGATGACCCTGCTTGAGCAGGGAGGTTGGACCAGGTGACCCACTGTGGTCCCTTCCAACCTGACCCATTCTGTGGTTCTGTGAAGAGGAAAGGGTAAACAAAACAAGAATCAGAACTCCTCTCTTAAACAAGTGTGGGTTTTTTTGGTGTTTTTTTTCCACTTTTGTCTAACTCTCTGGAGAACACCTTAGAGGTGTATCTTATAGAAGGATCTGCACAGAGAACTAAACAGGGGTGATTTTTAGTACCTTCTAAGGGGATAGATTATTGATTAAGGACCACTATAGCACAGATGGCTTGATTCAATTGTATCAGGGAGCAAAGTGAGCATTCTTAAAATATTTGCTTCTTTTAACATGACTTAGCAATGACATCTGTTCCAAGGCTCTTTTGAAAAAGGCAGGTCAATGAATCACTGTGAAATTCCAAATTTAAATTTGCTATTTTGGTTTGTTATGATTGGCTCATGCTGCTTTTCTGGGCATACATGGGGTATTCTCTTCTGTGTGAGAAGTGATTAGTATTCTGATCTACAACAACAGCATCTCATTAAAATCATTAGATATCTTTGAATCTACTGGCAATGCCTTAACAACTTCTGTCTTGGCAGTTGTGACTCAATTTTTGTTATACTGTAGAAAGTTTTGTGCTGGGAAGTTTTTGTTCATCTCAAGAGAACTGAAGTATTATATGATTGCAGGAAAAGTGCTGTATGAAGTCTGAGACTGAGCCAATGACATATATTTTCAGCATCTCTATTTCCCTCAGCTGTTGTCTGATGTGTAGTGGCAGGTTGGGATGCATAGAGTACCAGCTGTTGAATTTCTGGAGTGAAGGTGCTTACCCACTGCTCCCAGCTGTGTGCTTGAGGACCAGTTTCTAATAACACTTCTTCTAGGGATCATACTTACATAGCTCTGTTCAACTACTGAGAAAACTCCAATGTAACTAATTTTTTTGCAGCCAAAATTATTTGTTGTATAAACCACCTCACCATTTGCATAACAGCTTCACCATTAGGTATCAGGAAATGACTGTGTAGGTGTTATGTAGTTTGGGTCTTATATTTTTAGAGGGGATCATCGCTGCAAAGTACTGAGGAATTGTCAGCATCTACATTGTGGAAAGCAATCATGAGTAAAAATAATCACCACCTGCAAGGCCCTTTTAACTTGCTATTTAAAAGCCATAGGTTACTTATTTCAATATCAACAAGAATATGATGAAAGACTAAATGAAAGCTAACTTGTAAAAAAAGCAAGTCCTATAGTCTGATTTCAGTGTGATAATGTCTCACATGTGCTGTTCTTTGAAGGATTATGAAAAAGGTGCTGTAAATTTTCAGGATAGTCTAACTCAAAAATTAGAATTTGAGAAGCTGTGGCCTGTTCTTTGCTTGGATTGCAGCTGTTTGATTTCTTAATGGACCAAAATGGTCCTTCAACTTACCTGTCAGTTACAGAATCATAGAATGATTTAGTTTGAAAAGGAGCTGTGGAGGTTGCTTTGAACCTTGTTTAAACAAAAGGAGGCTGGAGATGCTCAAAACTCACCTGGACAATCTGGGGTTTGTCCACGTGAATTTTGATTGTTTCGAGGAATAGAGTTTCCACAATCTCTGTGGGCAACCTATCCCAATACTTGACTACTGCCATGGCGAAATTTCTGTACCTAAAAAGAATTTCCCTTTTTGTAACTTGCTTGTTTCTGTGCACTTTGCAGAGGAATCTGGGTCCATCTTCTCTGTATGTTCCCATAAGGTGACTGCTGTCTAATTTCATGTCAAAAATAAATAAATAAACCAGCATAAGGCAGCTTACAGAAAAAACCACGAAATCCACATAACACAAGATGGACCTAAGACAACAGCATCTTAGCTTTTGGAATGGCCCTACTCATGCATGAGCAAACTCATCTGCAACTTAAGGCATGTATTGGTTCTACTGCTACATTTACTCATGTGTAGGGCCAAAAAAAACTTAAAAAGTCTGGTAACCACTAACTTAACCTGGATATAAATAAATAAATGTTAATGCTTACAGAAGACAGAACAGTCTATAGTCTTATTGTATAGAAGGATGTGCAAATATTTTTTCCTTTTTGGTAAGGGCCCCAGCATACTTAATTTTAGAATGTATTTAACTGTTTTTCACCAGCAGTGAGGTTTATTTACTATAAGCTGTAGGACTGTGGTGTTGTATTGGAAGTGGAGATCAAAGTAGGGATTTTATCATCTCTAAACACTTTGAAAAAGGACTGTAATGTTCAAAACAGGAAAATATATCCTTGTAGTTGTCTTTGAAAGTACAAGGTTCTATTACTTCTCAGACCCTGTAAGAGATGTAAAGAAGGAAATCTAGGCTGTTTGAACTATTATGAAGCCATAAGTGTAATGAACGTGTACTGTGTTTCACTCTTTCCGTTTGCACTTTGAGTAATCTTATTTCACAGAACAGATACTGTATGTCAAGCCAAATTTTATCGTATCTTACCACCCTCAGGACTTCTGTGACTTCAGCTACTGTAATCTTTCTGTTCCTTATTCTTGTTATGTTATGAATCAATCATGTTGCTCCTATATTTGTTATAGACTGAATAGTCTGAGGGGGTTATGCTCAACAATGTCCACTATCCCTCTTAATTTTCTTAAATCAAACTTGCTTTGAGAATTATTTTGCTTACAATTAGATGCTTTTTCTTTCATATTTGTTTGATTTAGTCTCATTTATCAAAATGTAGTCATAGTTTCATAACCAATATAAAGCACAGTATGACTTGTTTTGTTGTATAAAGCATTTTTCTTGACTTTTATAACAGATTCCTCTGGCTGTTCTCCTAATTGAAACTTTTTTTCACAGTTGCTCTGTAAACTGTAAGCAAAAATTTTGCTGAGAGCTGAGACATAGTTTCTGCTGAAAAAACCTGCATCTTTAAATTACATCATATTTAAAATACAAGTAAGTACATGAACCTATTCTAGGTTCTTTTGAATGAGTCTGCTGTTAGTATCAGCACCGGAACTTGCAACAGTAGAATATGAACCTCTTGGATTGATGCCTTTTCCTGGTCTTAAAATCAAGAGTCATACACGGTTAGAAGGGGAAAAGGGATTTTACCTTGGTATTTATTTTAAGGATCCTTAGGTGCACACGTCCAGATCATATGAATAGAAATGCACCCCGCCCCAAATACCCCAAAAGATCGGGTATAACATTATTGGTTTTACTAATTAGCATATCTATCAAAGATTCCCCAATGACAGGCTCAAGTGAGCCCCCCTCCCCAAGGAATCTTCCCCTGGAAGGTTCTATCTTAGTTTACAGAATGTGTTCTGGAGAGGACCTTGGGGTCTGGGGCACACTGATCCCTAACTATGAAGCTTCTAAAATGTTTAGTCTCCTAGCTTGACAAACAAGTCCAAGAATATAGGTAAAAAGCACTAAGAATACAGAAGTTGTAAAAAGGCATAACAGAGGCATAAAAGAAAAGGCAAAAAATCTTCATGGCATCAGATTAGTAGTCCTTGGACCTTGCTATGTGTTAGCACATGCCTGGATTCTTGTTCCCATGTGCTTGAGACTTTGTAATGACATTGGCAAGAAACAAAAAATAAGATTTAGTATGAGGTTTTTATAATGGGTCTTTTGTGTTCCTAAAAAAGTGCCTTTGGTGTCTCAAAACCTACCAAATATGCACCTTGTAGATAGGGCATAAAAATAATGTGAGGGATGGGAGGTATTACTGCAAAAGAAAGAAAGAAAAATAGTTTCTTCTGAACCTGAAATTTTCCATTAGAGGTGCCAGAGACTTGAAAGGCAAAAAGGAAGACTAACTTACAGGAGTGGAGCAGCAAAACATAAAATATTAATTACTGGAAGCTTCATAGCTATGACCATGAATAAATGGTAATTAATAAGGATACTGGAAAGCATCTAATGTGAAGGTCAGGCTGACTTATGCTATAATCAATATATAAGTAATTATATTGCTCTTTCTAATTTCTGTAGAAATGGCTGAACTGTGAAAATAAAGGCTTTTAAAAATTTGTTGGAATATGCTATATTGTTGAAAGTAAAAACTGCCATGGAAAAGAGTAAGAGATCAGATACAGGATACAGAACAGGAGGTGGACAAAGACACAGATGCACTCCTCAGCATTGAAAACTTAATGCAAAACAGGTGTAGAAACACATTAATTGAGGAAATCAGTGCTACCTTCTGGGCATACATGGGGTATTCTCTTCTGTGTGAGAAGTGATTAGTATTCTGGACTACAACAACAGCATCTCATTAAAATCATTAGATATCTTTGAATCTACTGGCAATGCCTTAACAACTTCTGTCTTGGCAGTTGTGACTCAATTTTTGTTATACTGTAGAAAGTTTTGTGCTGGGAAGTTTTTGTTCATTGTTCAACTCAAGAGAACTGAAGTATTATATGATTGCAGGAACAGTGCTGTATGAAGTCTGAGACTGAGACTTTATACTGTCATGCTGGAGACACTGTTACCCATGAAGTCAGGAGATGTTCTGCCAGGTCTCTGTTTCTGCACTTCATCATTTTTCTCCTGCATAAGATATGAACCTCCTGTGGCTTTACAACAACTAGGAAGCAAGTATTGCACACACTCTACAAAACTCCTGCAACATGAAGTGCTAGCAGGGGAGATAGTAGTGACATTGTAGCTGACAACAGAAGCTCCGTGGTAGAAAAAGCTGTATCATTAGTGCTCTGCACACCTTTGCAAAGTGATGCACGAAGGAAGAGGGAGGCTATACTGGTAATGCTGAGGCCAAGTGCTCTTACTGAAATGGTAAAAGGCCAATATAAAGCTTTATGAAGTCCTGGTTATAACTCTACACATAACAAAGCTAAAGAGAAGATGCTTTTTCCTTTTGAATTTAAACCCAATACATTGCTCTAACAGATCAAAGATGTTTGAGTTTACACCGTAGGGATAATCCTTCTGATACAAGAGATCTGCTGTGACATCAGGCAGCATTTGTTTGTGTGATGTGAGCTGTGGCAGTAGCTGTCTGACACCTCCTTGGGTTTTTTGTGTTTTCTCATGTTCCAGTGGTTACAGGATGTGACTGTAGGCATGTGATGCAGTTTTTCCTGTCTCTGTTGCCAGGAGCAATGTTGTACAATGCCTTTGGACAAACATGTAATCTGTAACATCAGCAGTGTTGCCATGGCATGTCAGTGCTCTCCTCCTGTCTGCATTGCTAACAGCCTAAAGCATTGTAGAGAAGAAAAACCCAAAATATGATTAGTGTTATTAATAAATTGCAATATTTCAAGTGTCAGCTTCTTTTGAGGGCTGGTCAATTGTTATGAATGAACTTGTCTCAAGATCAAGTTTCCTGTGCTGGAGAGCTGTTCATTAACAGTTCATGGATATGATCTTAGCTGCCCACAGCAGAACCAGGGCTACTCAGTCCCCCTCCTGTGTGTGGCTCAGGCACCATGCAGTAGTCTCTTAGCCCATATAAAGGATCACAAATCCTAGCCCTGCCCTAAAAGACACTGGTGGTCCATGTTCTACCTGGTTAATTCTGCTTTCTCTGTCCAAACCTGCCATGCTGCATAAAGCCATAAGCTCAAAGGAATAACAATGGAAAAAGGGCTGTAGCTCTGCCTTTCTTAGTCTCTTCCCAAAAGGCATTGAAGTGAAAGTACCTGAAAAGCTGTCAAGCCTCTCTTGTTTGTCTGGCTTTCAACGCAGTAACAGATTTGTTCTAATGTTGTAAGTTCAAAATTACAATGTTTTTTCATTTAACAATACTGCATGCTGGGAGGAGGAGGAAGATCAGGTCTCCACACCTGCTGCTTTCATGTCTTGTTAGGAGACAGTCACTTCATGGAAAACTTCATGCTGAGTACTTAAAATAAATAGCAACCAGCTGCTTGCATTTCTTTTAAAAAATGTCAAGCATAATAAATGCCTGTTCACTGTAAATTAATGTGAGAAGGAATATGCATATCTTTAAGTGAATTGTTGCTCTTTTATTTCTTTAGTTGTGGAGTGGTACTGTCTCCCCCTGCAGATAATTTATCTACTAGAAAATCTCATTAGGATTATTCCTGTGATTTTGAGAGGTGTCTCAGACCTCCTTGGGAAGAGGATCCACAGGTAAATGAATAATTCTAATGGTTTTACTGGCATTTCTTTCTTGCAAACATCTGGTAGCCTCATGACACTGCTGAGGGGATTATGAGGTTGTGTGCTGGTTTCAGCTGGGATAGAGTTAATTCTCTTCACAGTGGCTAGTACGTGGATATATTTCGGATTTGTGCTGAGTGCAGGGTTGATTATAAAGAGTTTTTTGTTATTGCTGAGTAGGACTTATACAGAGCCAAGACCTTTTTTGCTTTTCATAATGACATACTACAAGTTGGGGATGTGTGGGAGGTTGGGGGCAGACACAGCCAGGACAGGTGATGCGAATTGACAAAAGGGATATTCCAGACCATAAGGGATGGTGCTCAGTGTATAAAGTGGGGAGAAGAACGAGCAATGGGGGGATGTTTGGTGTGATGGCATTGGTCTTCCCAAGTCAGTGTTACATGTGACTGGGCCCTGCTGTTCTGAGGATGGCTGAACACCTGCTTGCCCATGGGAAGCAGTGGATTAATTTCTTGTTTTGCTTTGCTTGTGTGTGTGGGTTTTCCTTTCCCTATTAAACTTTCTTTATTTCAGTCCATGAGTATTTTACCTTTTACCCTTTGGATTCTCTCTCTGATCCTGCAGGTGGGGGAGTGAGTGAGCAGCTTTGTGGGGCTTGGTGGCCATTGGGTTAAACCATGACAGGTGGGCAGCTTATGCATGGCAGACACTCATTTTGATGATGAAAGAACAACCAGGAAAATATGTTTTGCATATCTCCATAAGAAATAGTATGTCTTACTCAAATGTTTGGATGTACCTGAGTTGTAGAATAAGTTGTGTTGGAGAGGATGCACAGGGATAATCGAGTCCAGCTCCTGGCCCTGCAGAGAACCATCCACAAGGGTCGCATCATGTGCCTGAGAGTGCTGTCCAAATGCTTCTGGAACTCTGTCAGGCCTGGTGCTATGACCACTTTCCTGGGGAGTCTGTTCCAGTGTCCAATCACTCTTTCAGTGAAGAACCTTCTTCCAATATCCAACCTAAACCTCCCCTGACACAACTTTTCTCAGATTCTGTCACTGGTTACCAGGGAGAAATTGAATATATAGCTATAAATTAAGATAATTGCCATCTTATATAAGTTTTGATTTAGAATAGCTGTTACTTCTAAGTTTCTCTGTGAAAACAAGATTAGATATGTGTATTGAATCCATGTGTTCTTGACGAAGACACCTGAGAAAGTGCAGTCCAATGGCTGCAGAAAACTTCTGCAGAAAAGAAATGCTTTCTTTTGTATTGACTCTGCTCACAGATAGCATCAACTTAGCTGCTGATTTGAGATACCAATGATTTCTGAGCATAAGCAATTTTTAGGTGCATTGTGAGACTGTTCAAATGACAGTCTTACAAGTGAAGGAAAACATTCAGAAACTCTTTCTGTAAGGAAGTGTGATGTGCAATGCTGTAGACCTTCAGTCACATAATTACAGTTGGTGTCATAGCAAAATTTTTATGATACATGAGAACTCCTTTAAATAAGGTCTCAGCAGCCCTTCTGAGCCAAAAGCCAGGAGTAGTAAAGCAAAAGCTTTATTTTTAGTCAAGACACTTAGTCAGGAAGAGAAATATAGACAGAAAACTTTTCTGAATCAGTATATGACTAAAGAGGTAATGAAATCCTCTCTTTGGAACACGCTCTCTTTAGTTTGTATTGCATTTCAATTTGCTGTCCATCCAGGAAGGAGAAGGAGCACACTCTCATGGGGCCTTCTGTACCTCTCTAGAGAGCTTGTGGGAGGACTGAGGTAGTTCACACTAATTATTCCTCCTGAGATTAAGCATGAAAGTGGCTTCCAAGTACTAACTAAGAAATTAATAGAGAATTCATAGGTTTGCAAAAACAATGGACTTAATTACGGGATTTTAATTGTAATATATTAATAGGATTATTTAAAAATTGGTTCTAAGTTGTCAGTTGAGTAACACTTCAGGAAAGTCTGCTGCAGTGACAGCAGGCACTGAATTTGCTGCAGCAGGGAAATCTATTCTGAATTGCTATACAGGTTTGCTCTTGGTGTTGGGTGTGGGAGTAGCTGTGGGTATTTACAATGCAAATGAGAAAGGACATCTTTCACTTTAGTCTTAGTAGACATAAGCAGCTTTCATATTGGAAGACTGAAAAAAACCATGATAGTCTATACATTGTAGTCCAAGATTGTATCTTTTCACTGGTCAGCTGATTACTGATGTATTTTTTTTTTCAGTAAAATTAAACATACAGTTATTTAATCTAAAGCCACCGCCATACCTTTATTGAAGGAACACTTGCTTGTTTCTGTTAATCTTTCTGGAACATTTTTGGTCTGATTTTTAAAAAGAATCTGCAGCTGGGAATGCAATTTGATTTGTCTCTTGTTTTATTTCTCATTGACTATGTAATAGCTGTTTGGCTCTTCAAAAAAAGTTTAATAACTATAAAATGCAAAAAAAGGAGGGAAAAATATAGACATGATGGGCTTGAAATGCACGTCATATCTCTGTAATCTCAACAAAAGTGGGAAATCATCTCTGGTTTTGCAAACTTCAGTACCAATTATGGAAGTGAGTTTTATAACAATTTAGCTAAATCACAAATCAGTTTTGAGACAGGATAAAAGCAGCACTTCAGAAGTACGTCTTCTAAAGTGATTTATGTATTGGCAAAGTAGTGACTGCACAGAAAAGGTGAGAACTGCATCATTTGTAGAGGACATGAGGATGGAGCAGAGATTTTATGAGAAGCTGGCTACAAGGAGAAGCTCTGGCAGAATGGAAAGAAGAGCCTATTTGTACCTAAATTTTCCCTTTAGATCTTCAGGATACTTTCAGGTCAACATTGGGGTTGAAGAACTGTGACTTTTATTAGGACTCACCAAAAATAGATCTCAGGAGGATTTTGAATGAGAGTGCATGTGTGGGGGAGGGGGATGGCATATTGGAGTGTGAAGGCTTTTTTTCTTCTTTTTTTTAGCAGAGTGGGTAGCATGGAGGGAGTGTGAAAAAGTAGCAGGAGAAGGAGACGAATAGGCGTTTCTGACTAAGTTGTTGTGACAGGAGGCAAGGTCCAAGGGATAATTTGGGATGGTAAACCTTTAAGACCAGACCTGATCCGATACGGTAATGTGGAAGAAAGTACTGTAGAGGTTTGAAGGAAAGATCTGATTTGAATAAAGAGAGAGATTGAACAGATGTTTATTAGAGTTTCCAGAAAGCAGTGCTATGAGTACTGAGATGAAGTTTTAATGTTTTGAGTGTGGGTGAATGCTAAAAGCCGTTGGACAAAGAAAACTTAGCTATCCTTTATGCTGATAACAGTTTAGTGAATGAGGTGTGAACGAAAGTTTGAGGCTTTGTTGTGCTGCAAAATTAAATAATGGTGACAATAAAGGGTTTGTCAAAAGGAATGGAAAAATGCAGAATGGGATGATGTGAGAACAAAAAGAGGTATGTTGTCCATCCTAAGCTTTGGCTTGCTGCTGCTCATCCAGGACGTGTTAGCTGACAAAGGAGAGACTAGATAAACTAATAGGTGCAAAGGCATTAAAATCTAAGGAATAAAGCAGAGATGGGAGACTGTCAAATAAGAGCACAATAGGTGAGAAGCAGCAGACTTGCAAGTTCTTAGGACAGAGACAGTAAAAATTGAATTTCAAATATTTTGCTGCCCAGCAGCCATTGTAACCTACCTATTTTCACATCAGAGTCCAGGCTGTTCTTTCCTTGCCTTATATGTGGTATTGTGAATCCTTAACCCTCATGTACGGGAGAGATGAATGTGTCTTGTGTTGTATTAAGATAAATACTTTGCTTGAAATGCAATTTGATTAAACTAATTAAAGCAAAGCTGTTAAAACACTGAAGACCTGAAAAAATGTATTTTGAATTATAAAAATCTGTAGGTAAATTCAGGCCTTATGGGCTCATATTTCTCTATGGTAATGGAAAATTCTCCTCCAGCTTAATTTTTTCTAGGTCAGTACTTTCTTTCCATGGAGTGATATCTAGACCTTTTGATCCATTGGAGTTGCACGGGGGTCCTATTTAGAATTCTGGTTCTTCCTGTGGCATCTGCACCAGAACTGCAGAGTCTTGGCTTCTTGTACTACTTGTGACCAGGCACGGGGGGATGTGTACGTGCTGGCAGTGGCCCTACTTTGGACCTTCTGGTATTTCACTGTGTGTTCTTTTTAAGGGAATCAGTTCAAGCTAGGGGCAAGAAGATGAGTTCTGTTGATATCTGGACCTTGCCTTTCTGCACTTGAAGGATCCTATCTATCAAGAGAGGGATTTGCATCAGAATTAGTATCACAAATGTCAGCCAAGTGATTTGCCTCTGTCTCAAACTTTCAAGCAGCTCAGAAGTACATTTAAAGCCTTGAATAGAGGATGGTATAACGGTGGTATTTAACACAGCTCTGTATCAATGATTACATAGCACTTTCTTGAAGCAGAGCTGGCTCTTCCTTGCCCAGAAGATTTAGCTTCAATATAAATAAAAAACTGAAGATTTCCTGGAAGAATCATGTGTGAAGATGGAAGAACCTGAGCACATTCCAATTAAAGCAGTTATGAATTTAGATAATGTTATAGTTTCCTTTTTTTCTTATACCTAATTATGTCTGTTTCACAATTCATGTTTTACATACTCTTTTTCCTCTCAGTTTTGTTGTTAAAGATCTAAAAAGTTAAAAACAGCCTACCTTTTTCAACTGCTTTCCTCTTCCGCCATTTAATTTAAATACAAAAAGCTGTATGTTTATGTCATTACATTTCTTGACATAAATTTGATGCAATTTTAAATGTGGTTTAAATGGAAAGGGACTGAATGCAATCAAATAAACATATCTATCTCCATTTTCTGCAGAAACAACAAGCCTACCAAAGGCTTTTAGCAAGCTTCAAGCAGTGCCTGTTATAAGATTATGTACCATAATATTCCATTAAAAACCATTTAAAAATAGTGTTAGTAAACCATTAAATCTTATCAGACAGTTTCATTTTGACTTTTGTGTATATGGGCTTTTAAAGTGGACTCAGAGACTGATAAAAAGTTTGCAAGGCAGTCTGAAGATCTGGTGCTGCCCTGATAATCCTGAGCCATAGTGACACTTTTGCAGTTGATGATAAGGGCCAGGTAAGGCCTGCAACTGTGTCCTGTGTAAATGATGGCTGTAACAATTCCCATGGCTGTTCATTGTTGGACACTGCTTGGAGAGCAGTGATGAACCTGTGCCTTCTGCTTCATACTCCTGTGAAATAAATGAAAATTTGACATCCTTGGAAACAGCTCGTACATGTAATTCACTCATATATACCCTCTCTTATTTGTAGGAATTACTGGGGGGAAAGAGAAATCTAAAACATCTGTTCTGCCTGGGTCTGGTTACAACACGCTTTGTCAAATGGCATCTGAGAGAGTGCTGTGGTACAGACACATCAGCTTTTGAATTCAGTAGAGATCACTTGCATGCTGCAGAAAAGCCACTCAACAGATGGTAAGTGAAAACAACTTCTGTCCCTAACAAGGTGGGATGACTTTAAATCACTGAGCCAAATTTAACAAAAAATGTTTATCAGTTATCCAGTCTGACTTAATATTTCATAACAGCACAGTTTGCATTTTTGGGCGGAATTTGTGCATCTTAATTTTTTTGTACTTTCTTTTTGTGCTTGTTCCTATGGTTTTTTTTTAGTTGTCTAGAAGACTTAAAATACAGGGGGGTTTTATATTTGTTTTATTTTGTTTGCTTATTTTACCAACAATGGAAATGGATAAGTCTTCATGGGAATTTGAATTACCCATGTAAATGTCTGCCAACAGACAGGAGGGGGACTATTCTTCCATCTGCTTGATGGATGTCCTTCCTCTTATGCTTGATTTTAATTTGGGTTTTTTTTTTGAATAATTACGATTACCACAGTCAATAGTCCATTTCTATTGGAGTAAAAGCTTCTCTGGACTCAGGCCTAGAGGAAAGTTAAAGCACAGGGGTTGAATGAAAACTTATGGACAGGCAGAGATACATGCAGTCACACCAAAGTGAAATAGAAATATAGATTTTTAATTTTTAGTAGACATATATGCTAAGTGCCTTAAACATTAAAAAGCTGCAGCAGAGACCTTAAAACACAGCTCTTACTGCAGCAGTGTTGCCGTTTCACAGAATTTCTTTACTTTAGACAAAATATAGATAGAACTATACTGTTCACATTTTTTAGCTAGAGTTTTCACATAAACAATAAGAGATGATAGAAACGATATATGCAAATCTGTGTACTACCTATGTAACACTTGTGTAAGACTTATGACTGTTACAATTAGACCAGGATAGGTTAAGAAAAGGAAAACTAGAATCGTGTGTTAATCTTATTGGTCTATTAACAAATATAATCCACACTTCTATAAGAAAAAAATATAGAAGAAACTAGAATTAGAAGAAGCAGCTCTTTTCTGCCTGCTGTTGCTGCTTGGCTTTATCGTGTAACCCCCTTGAACTCTGCCTTCAAGAAAGCTATGAGACTATGAAATAAAGAACTCAGCAGAGCATCAGCCTCCTGTGCTCTCTTACCCTGGTCTGAGCAGGAAGGGTATCTCGTCAAAAGCCCAACACATTTATATAACCTCTGCTGTCAGTTTTAGTGGGTTAGTGTTTTTCATTTGCACATAAGTACTTGAATGAAATGTAAAGGCTTGGAAACTCAGGTTTAGGTCTCCTGCAGAAATCCACTCTTCTAGAAATCCACTGTAATTTTGTTATGAAAAGGCAATGAGAAATCTTAGAAGAGTATTAAGCCAATTGTGGGAGACCACATCTGGGTGCTTTAGGACAGCTGGGAACAGGAGATGTGAATTTTTGTTAGAGATCCCGTGTACTTTTCTTTTTGAGACTTGACCTTATATAGCCATTGTACAAAAAATATGTGTTAAAAGCCAGAAGTTGTCAGTCAATTCTACTCAAAGACCTTTGAAAAACTGGAACATGTATTTTTAGAATAAGGAGTCCCAACTTTTTCCTTGTGTGGACAATACTTCCAAATAGTACTTAAATTTCCCTACACCTATATAGGTTTTTTTTCTGAAATATTGAATCATGAATATCTGGGATGAAAATCAAGCACCTGGCAGTGGTAGGTGTTTAATTTATCTACATTTCTTAAAAATGACATCCTGGTATGAAGAAAAAGACTTGGAAATGGAGAAATTTTCCCTGTCTGGAACACCAGCTCCCTCAGGCACAGCAGAACAGCTGTTGTGAGACTGCTGGAGGTGCTGAGTGGGCTATGGTGCCATGTGGCATTTAAGTAAAACCTTATCAAATGAAGGCCTTGTTGCCTTCATAAAATTATGGCTCAGGCCTGTTACTTCAGCTAGAGAAGGACTGTGAGAAAAGTCTGTGAAAAGAAAAACAATTAGTTTTTACCCATGAGAATGTAGTATCAACAGAAGCAAGAAAGTTAAACAATAGAAGGAGAAAACAGCAACATATCCACACCTGTTATTTTCCTGAATGCTTGAATGCTTGTGCCATAGGTAGCCAATGGCTATGTGTATTACTTAATAGTAGCCAATAAGTATATTTTAGTAGTTTAGCAGCCAATGAATCTGTAACACAAATGACAACATACAAAAAGTGTATAAAAGAGGCTGCTTTGTTTCATAAATGGCTTTTTGGCCCTTGAAAGAGGCACTGTCCATGTGTGTCGTGACCGCCCCAACAGCGACAGTGCCATGCAATAACCTATAAGAAGGGGAACATGTTGTGAATAAAAATAAACAAAAATGTCAATGATGATGAATTAAGGTTTGTTTACAGACCACATGGGAATGTTTATATATATTTTAATACATGTATATAAAAAACACTTGTGTTTGGAGAGGCATGTTGAATGCAGAAGGGAATATGAAGAACAGTCAAGAATTGTACAAAGATCTTTATGTTATTAATAAGGAAATATGATTGAGAAATATAAAGTGTTTAGATTATCCAGTTGAAGAAGTCATAGAATCATAAGATGGTTTTATTGGAAGGGATCTTTAAAGATCCTCTAGTTCAACACACTTGCAATAAGCACGGAAACTTTCCACTAGACCAGACTGCTCTCAGTCACATCCAACTTGACCGTGACAGCTTCCAAGAATGGGGCATGCACAGTTTCACTGGGCAACCACCATCTTCATAAAAAATTTCTTTGTATCTCCTCTCTTTCACCTTAAAATTGGCGCCCTTGTTCTATCACTACAGACCCAAGTAAAGAGTCTTGTTACATCGGTATTACCTGCCCTCTAATCATTCAAGCCCTGTAATAACATCTCCCTGGTGTCTTCTCCAGGATGAACAACCCCCACTCTCTCAAATCTCTTTTCATAAGAGAGGCATTCCAGCCCTCTGACCATTTCTGTGACCCTCTTCTGGACCTACTCTACCAGGTCCACGTCCTTCTTGTGGTTCTCGAAGCTGGATGCAGTATTCCATGTGAACTCTGATGAGAGCAGAGAAGAGGGGGAAGAATCACCTCCCTCAAACTTTGGCCATGCTTGTTTTTATGCAGCCCAGGACATATTTGAATTTCTGAGCTATGAGTGTGGGTTGCTGGCTCATGTCCAATTTCTCATCCACTGGTATCCCCACACCTTCTCCAGGGGGCTGCTTCCATGTTATTCATCACCCAGTCTGTACTTATGCAGGGCCTTGTCTCAGTCCAAGTGCAGGACCTTACACTTAGCCTTCTTGAACTTCATGAATTTCATACTGGTCCACTTCTCAAGTCTGTCAAGGTCCCTCTGGATATCATCTCTTCACTCAAATGTATTAATTGCATCTTTCAGCTTGGTGTCATCCAGAAACTTGCTGAGGGCGTACTCAATACCCTGATGTGACTAATGAAGACAGTCAATAGTATTGGTCCTGATACAGACCCCTGAGGAACACTGCTTGTTACTGTTCTCTATTTGGACATTGGGCCAACGACCTCAATTCTTTGGGTGTGACCATCCAGTCAAATCCTTATACTCCATCAAATCATCCATCCGTCAAACCCCTATACCTTTAAGTCAGAGACAAGGATAATTCATGGGACACTATCAAAGGCTTTATAGAAGTTAAGGTAGATGACATGGTATCAGTTCTTACTTTTTCCAGCATTGCAGTCACTCCAGTAGTTGGAGTGAATTTCTTTATTACTAACCATCAGCTCATTAGTTGGAAATAATAATAATATAGAAGTGAGGACTGTAGACATTAATATAATATGAGCAAGACCAAAAGCCAGCCTAAATTTTAGCAGGCTATCTTTGATACAAATAACACTAAGAGTATAAAGTTTGTAAATTGATATTTCAAAGAGAAATTATGCTTTGTGAAGTTTTATGGTGGCTTCTCTTTGTTATTCAATAACTAGCAAAAGTGATCTGCCCTGCAGATTCCCTGTCTTATAAGCACAGATCTTAAGAGAGCAATTTCAAATCCCAAATATATTGATCATATTTTCAACTGTTGGAAACTGACATGGCTCTACCTTCAGTGAAATGATGTTCAATTAGAACAGTAAAAAAATTTACCCTTTATTCTGGAGTAATATTTAGCACATCTGCTTCATTGCACTTTTGGGACAAAGGTCTTTATTTACAGTTACAGACTGTAACCAAGAGTGTGAATGAAATAATAATGCTTTATTTATACTTAGCTACTTATCCTAGTAATTTTCTATGAAATAACTCATCTATGGAGACACAGAAAGTAGTGCAAAAAAGTAGTATTGAATGAACTAAGTGAGACATCTGTTTTGGCAGCAGATCAAACCAGTTTCCAGATGTGGTGAAGAATGATTGCTTTAGTATGTTTCTCTGTGTACTACAGCTTCTTTTAAGATTTAGTGAGTAATAAATACAGATATAGTACTTGCTGAAACATTTTTAATTCATATGATTTTTTTTTTTATTAAAATGCTTTTTGTATAGATAGGAAAGGCTGGTTGTGCAAACTGGTAAAAGTGACTTAAAGTTATAGGTAAGTCTGCCTGGGATTATACCTTAGAGTCTTAATAGTTTCCAAGCTCTCATCTCATCATATATGTTTGTTACAGTTATTGAAAGAGAGAAGGTTTTCATAAGATTAACCTTTTTTTTTCTTGCTGAAATGATAGCCTATTCTATCTCTTTGGACTCTATTTAAAAAAGGTATTTTATTTAGAGACGCTAACAGGTGTTCTTAAAGTATGGTTCTATTTCTACCTAGCTTCTCAATGATGTTCGCTTTGTCTACAACTGCAATGAGAAATCCCTGAAAACAAATGGAAAACAACCTAAAGTGGTAAATATAAACTTGTTATTCTGAATACATGTTAACTATTCTCTGATACGTGGTGTAAATCTTGATCTCTGCTGTAGAGACTTTATCTACAGGGAAAGAGATAGATGAGAAAAAAAAAGAGGTTACACAGAAATGGGAGAGTCTGTTCTAAAAGTAAACAGATGTCTGGATCTTTTTATCCAGGTTTCTATGATGTTGTGCTGATATTAATCTGGAGATTGGATTTTTGAATTAAAACCAGCCATTCTCTAGCCTGATGTGTAGATGTCACTATTTTAGCAAGGCAGGTATATTAGTCATTCACTACATACATTTGATCTGGATAAACCCAAGGTTTTAAAGGATGAAAAATCAGTGGAAAAAAAGTGAAAATGTGTCAGCTATCCTGACAGTGTGAGTTTCAGTAACAGAACTTTTAAACTCCCCAAAAATATGGAAAAATGGGCAGGATTTGGAGCTGGGCTGAAAAATATCTTGTCATGGATTAGGCAAAGTAAACTTAGGGCAGATCTAGATGCTGGGGTGGGTTTATCTAAGAACAGATGAGCTGAGAGCTTTTTCCCTGTTTGACTAGCTCTCACATGAGCTTCCTTACTCATACACGGTGCTGCATTCTCTAGGTCTCGCCTTCCATTCCTGGCAAAGAGATTGCTGCTGGTCCAGGGAGGTTGGGCAGAAGGTTGTGGTTGCTGCTGTGGGGATGCTCACAGTTACACAGTTGCAGTCCCTGGTATTAAAGACCAAGGTCCCTGTGTACCACTGGCATTTGTCTTCATGCCTCCTTCATCTCCAGGTTTTTCCCCAGCATGGAACAGTTTCTTTGTGTCTCCTAGATCTCCTCTGGTTTTCTAGGCAATCTGTTTTTAATTTCCATTTTGCCTCTTTAGAGAACCTCAGGTCCCTGGTAGTTCTACTCTAGACAGTCTATGTGCAGAAGTACAATCTGTGATGAGCTTTCTAATCTGGGGTTACGTCTCATCTCTTTGTTTGTGAATTGGTGAATTCAGGATGTGCTGCTTTTATGTAGATGTTATCAAAATATGCAATCAGCCCATACTGGTTGCAAGTAGCAAATAGGCTTGAAAGTTTAGAAATTGTGTTTTGGATGTTCACTCCCTCCTTACACATCACCACCACCACCACCCCCTCTCCCCAGTTACGACCCTTGTGTTTGCAATCACAGCTTAAGCTACGTATTTCCTGTAATTGTGGAAAATTGAGTCTTTTGATGGACTGTGAGTTCAAAACTGCCTGTTTGGTTTTGTCTTGAGACCAGGGCTGAAATGGAGAACAGTGTGCGATTACCTTATTTTGAATATGCAAATATCCACTGCTCTTTAGTCAAGGGAACAAGACTTGTGACAGGCCATTACTCATTCATGTAATTATCTTTCTAAACTGTAGGTACAGAACCTTGTTTTACAGCTGGTTTCAGCAGCATTAAGTTTACTGTGGTTTCTCAAATGCTCAAAATTGTTTTCTAAATTAAGCCATTTTTGCATCTCCTTGAAAGTAAAAACATAGATTTCAGATAAATATGCAATAAATTGCAAGTGAGGTGAGTTTGTTAATTTTTAGCAGAATGGTTTGTCTTGTTAGGCATCAACTAGGCATCAGCTATACTGCAGGTCAATGTAAAAGTCTGGCTGAAGTTTAAGGGACTTCAAGCAGAGCTGGTTACATTTTTGCTTTGAAGCCAGATTTACTGGTACAAAGTACTATAAAATTTTTTTCTTAAAATATCTGGTTTTGCTTTCAAACATCTTGAAGTTGATATTCAACAGCTGTGAATTTCCAGGTAATTAGCATAACTCTCTCAGCAGGAAAGTTGTCCTTCCTGACAAAGATGTCACCGTCAGTGATATTTTCTCTTTGACTCACATCTGCTGCAACTGCTGTGTTTTTATTCTGACAGGTCAAACAGGTGGATATCAAACAATAGCTCTATCTCCCAAGGTGGTATCAGATGTGATTCTAGGAGCAAGTAAAATTCCTAGCATTTCCTTGCTTGTTTAATTTCTTTTTCTGGGTATTGTGTGCAGAACCCAGAGGGCCACATTCTCCAGATATAGCATCTTTATGAATCTTATGGCTTCAGAAGTAGTTTTTCATTACACATGCAATTTATTCAAGGCCCATGAAAGAGTCAGGAAAATACATACTCCTTTCCTTTGTGAATAAACAGTATAATTTGAAATGTTGACCACTTGTACAGAAAGCACAGAATTTCCTGCTATCCTGTTATGGATTCAGAGTTGGCAGTCTGGATTCTGATTGACATTCCCCATGTGAATTGATCTGGGAAGATGGTGATCAAATTTCCATTACTTCCTTGCAGAGATCTCCCATTAGAATCCTCATGAGGGTAGGTTTGGTGATGAGCACCTAAAGGAATACACTCGATCTGTTAGACTGTTAGGATATGATAATTTTAATTAAAGCCAGTGAAGAAGGGATCTAAATGTCAAAGGTCCACATCCTCCAGAAAGCTATTTCTGTCTCAGATTGTTTGAGAAAGGGGCACTAATAAATGCTGTAAAATTATTGTTAGTACTCTGTCTGAAGGTGGAAGAAAAAACCAGGAGTTTATAAGAACCTTGAGGTAAAATTAGGATGCTAAATTGGTAGGTGGTAGCAATAGACCACATTAGGGAAGTTTAAAAATTCCACATGACTGAAATAATTTCCATTTCACTTTCATAACTTTTGGCAAAGTCTATTTCAAGAATTGATTTTTTTTGTTTGTTTCATTTAAAATTATTCTAAATGTCTATGTAAGGCTTTCAATTGAAATTGTGACCACTTGAGTAATTAGAGAATTAGAAACAGAAGGAAAGCTTTGTGATCAAACTAAGACATTCTAAGTGCTTCTTGAAGACAGAATAGCGTCTTAGGTATATATACAATTAGGAAGGTTTTTTAAAGCTTAAGGAAAAATAGTATTTGTAGTAATGGCAGTAGTTATTTAGAGTATTCTAATCAGTTCTGCAGTTGTTTTTTGAGGATGCAACTACATACTTCTTTCCTCTGCCAAAGAAAAGAAAATCACCAAAACCCACAGCAAAACCCAAGCCTCACAGTAAAAATGTATTGTATATACTCTGAAGGCAAGATTGAAAGCAAATAATTTTGGATATTTTTCTCCTAAAAATAAGACTGCTGTTCCCTAGAATATACAGTAGTTAAAAGTGTAGATATTGATCATGCTTCATTCTTTTTAATGCCAGCATCTGGCTGCCTAATTTAGTATCTAAATGAGAAGTAAGCCTTAACTTTAACCTTCTAATCTTAATATATTGGGTCATTAGTCCCTCTGGGTCTCTACACTGGATAACTTTTGTCCTTTTTGAGTGTATTTCTTTGAAAACTTTCTTTTTACTGTCTTCATGTCCGTTGGAACAATACTGCCTGGTGTAACGCCTTGTGGCTGGAGATGTGTGAGGGTCCTCTGTTTTCAAGCTGTCATGTCTGTTGGCTGATGGGGTCTTCCCTATTTCCTGCCCTGAATCCAACCAAAATCAGTCTATATGAAGCAAAATGTGTTAGTCTTTCTTACATTGTAAGAATGCTACAGAATCAGTGTCAAGGAATGAAGAAGGTTGGAAGGGACCTCTGGAAATTATCTTATCCAGTGCTCCTTCTCAAGCACAGTCATCCAGAGCCTGTTGCTCAGGATGATGTTCAGATAGTTTTGAATATCTCCAGGGGTGCAGAGTCCACAACCTCCCTGGGCAGCCTGTGCCAGTGCTCAGTCCTCCTCACAATGAGAAAGTAGTTCTTGATATTCAATTTGTGTTTCATTTTGTGCCCATTGCCTCTGGTCCTGTCACAGGGCACCACTGAAATCCTGGCTCTGTCCTCTACACACTCCCTCTTCGGAGATATCTATACATCAATAAGAGGATCTCTCAGCCTTTTCTCATATGAAAAATGCTCCAGTTGCTTCATCATTTTGATGGTCCTTCACAAGAGTCTCTCCAGTGTGTCCCCATCTCTTCTCTACCGGGGAACACAAAACTGGACACAGCGCTTCAAGAGTGGTTGCTGCTGAGCAGAGGGAAAGGGTCACAGGGTCACCTCCCTTGACTTGCCCCTGCTAATGCAGCCCAGGACAATGTTAGCCTTTCCTGCCAGAAGGACGCGTTGCTGGCTTGTTTTCCACTTGGTTAGTCTTCCTTTACTTGTATGCTATGTTTTGTGTCACTCTTTTCCCTGTGTCTTGGTTGGGGAAATAGATTATTTTCAGCCATTATTTCAGCCTTACTGGCATGGTAGTTCTCACTGGCAGGTCTTGGACAGCCAGTGTTTTCCTTCAGGAGAATACCAAGGTGGAAAATCCCTCTTAATCAAGTTCTTCCAGGTTTGAGAATAGTAACATATTGCTTTGATTCAAAACAAGAATGTTTCCTTGTAAATAAGACTTGTGTAAGACAAATCAATATATTTGTTTGTCTTTACACTTGTGTTTTTGTAGGAAACTTTTTGATTTCCTTGGTGTTTTTTTTTTTTTTTTTTTTTGTTTGCTTGTAGATTTTTTTTGGTTTGTTGTTGTGGTATTTTTTGTTGTTGTTGCTGTTTTTTTCCCTCTGGAAGTTTCAGATCCTTCTGGTTCTCTTTCTTTGCTTTGTGTATAATTGTATCAATCAACTCAGATTACTGGACAAATACTTTTAAAATCTGTATTTATTGTTCTTCAAGGAGAACTGTTATAGTGCCTACAGCTATTTCCAGGATATCATTAATAGGAGTAGAGGTTATTTATTGCCATTAATGCTAACTGTAGGTAGACAAACTGCATGAAATCTGCAATTTTGCAAACCTTTCCTTGGGAGGTTGGCAGAAAATCTGAAAATCAATTCTCTTTTGCTGTATTTTTAAAAATCAAAATTTTAAATTCATCCTTGTTTTCCAGCTCAGAGAAAAGCTTTTTGTTGTGGAGATATACAAGTAGACCATGTATCTACCTCATTCACTATACCTTTATTGGGTGCTTAATATGAACTCTCCTGTCTGTGCTTCAAAATTGCTGTGGGTTTAATTCCTCTAGTGTAAAGAAATTCTTAAACAATTACAGATTCACAGTTTAACTTTTACTTGTATGTCTAACTCAGGGAGAATGGGTGAAACATGCTGGACACAGGAACTCATGCAGCTGTGCGCAAAATATCTGGCTGTCCATAAATGGGAACATCTGACACCTCTCACTCATCACAATGGACAGTAAAAACAGCCAGTTCTACAATTAAATGTTAGAGATTTTGCTTATTCCTTTCACTTTCCATACACTGTGCTGAAGATGTTGGAATTCATTCAGTTCACTGTTTTGTCCAAGTCTGGATTTTCAGATGACTGATCACATTATTAATTTACTCATCTTTGTCTTTAGAGAAGAGCTGAATGGGAAGGACTGAGGATTCCATATTTCTGAATTTTTAAGGGTGGTTCTGATATATATTTAATTAAACTTTCAAGATACTTGCAGGTACAAATGTGATCTACCTATCAACATGACAAAAAGCAGCACTGCTGCACTTTCAAAGTTATTGTTCTGTGACTTAACTGGAAGATAAGGAATTTTGAATCATATTCAAATATAACAGGATTTTGATTCTACTTCTAATTGCAGAATGGTTGAGGTTGGAAGGAGCCCCTGGAGGTTATCTGATCCAACTGCCTGCTCAAGCAGGGCTACATAGATCCAGTTGCCCTGGACTATATTCAGATGGCTTTTGAATATCTCCAAAGAGGGAGACTCCACCTCCTTGGGCAACCTGTGCCAGTGCTCAGTCACTCTTACAGTGAAAAAGGACTTCTTGATGTTCATTTGGAGCCTTCTCTGTTTCAGATGATGTCCTTTGCCTCTTGTTCTGTTACTTGAGCACTGCAGAAAAGAGCCTCACTCCATGCCCTTTCACCCTCTCGTCCTATAGATCTATACACAAATAAAATAAAATATAAACCTTCTCTAGACTAAATAGTGCAGGTCTCTCAGACTTTCCTTATGATCCCATCCCTTCAACATTTTCTTGGCTCCTTACAGGAATTGATTCAGTATGACCATGTGTCTCTTGCACTGAGGACCTTGGAACTGAACTCAGCCCAGGTTTGGGCTTACTAGCAGTGGCAACACTCTCCTGACACGGCCCAGGACACTGTTAGCCTTTTTTTGCAGCAAGGGCACTTTGCTGGCATATGTTCAACTTGGTGTCCACCAGGACCTTCAGGTCCTTTTCTGCTGAGCCGCTTTCCAGCTGGTCAGTTGTCAGTGCTGGGTAACTGGGGTTGTTCTCCCCAGGTGCAAGACTTGTCACTTCTTTTTGTGAACTTCAGGAGGTTCCTCTCAGCCTATTTTTCCAGCAGCCTATTTTTCCAGCTTGTTGAGGTCCCTCTGAATTGCTGCACAAACCACTTATGCAGTGCAGCAAACTATCTATTCTGCCCAGTTTTGTTTAATCAGTCAGAGCCACCTTCTGGTGGGCTTCCATTCTATTCAGTGTGTGAACTTCTGAGCCTCTTAAATGAAGGACCTGTCCTGCTTATATCAGTTGGAAGACACAACCTTTAATAAAACACGTAATTTACTTTCTTGTACTAATATTAAAGTTAACACTTGCTTTATTTTTTCCTGTAGACTGAAGAGCTGTGATTATGAAGAAAAACAATGTTATGAAAAGATTTTATCAAATGGACCTCATTGACAGATATTGATTTAACATAAGGCATTTATAGTTCTGAATACTGTTATGAAGATGTCTGTTTTCAAAGAGGGGAGAAAAAAATATAAAAGATGAAAACCTGTAGAGGTGTCACTTATGAAACTGAAAAATAATCGCGATTTGATTGTCAGCAGTATTAAATAATGTAAGTTACCAAATAAGTAGTCAGGTTTGACAGTCACTTCTGTTACTGTCCTCATAATATGACTTCCCAAACTTGGAAAGAAGTGTAGTCTTCAGTGATTTAAAGCATGTAGTGTTGTTCCCTGATAAAATAAATGTATTTATTGGCAGCTGTGGATATCAGGAACTGCTGATCTACAATAATGAAAGTTTCCTTTAGTCTTCACTATATTCACACTCTGAAAAGCCCGTTCTTCCACACAGGAAGTAGATGCACGTTTTTGCACACTTTCCACAAAAAAATATCAAGACATCTTTAGGCAGAAGGTCAGAAGACTTAGCCATCTACGTCTCCCAGTGAATCAAGAAAAGATTTGGAAAGAAATGTTGTGGATGAACATAACTTGAGACAAAACTGATGATCTTTTAATGCACACACAAGAGAAGAAAAACATAGTGCATTTGCTCTAAAACACTATTAGTAATGTCTTCCAGTCTACTTGAAAATCCTTTCAGAAAGAAAAGCCTAATGTTATGTTTATGAAATCATTGTCCCTAAAATGAACATATCACCTTTGTCTTGTAAGATTCAACTTTTAATCCTATGGCTGAGAGTGATAGAGAGGGAAGAAAACCATGACACTTGTTGCAGATTTCCCTTGAAGTGTGTTGGCTGTTGTGATGATGTTCAGAACATGGTATTTGGATTTTTAGTTACTCGACTTCTCTTGTCTGCAAAAGAAAAAATGTACAGAAAACAATGGTACTGTAGAAAAAAACCCCTA
Source organism: Aphelocoma coerulescens (assembly GCF_041296385.1). Taxonomy (NCBI): domain Eukaryota; kingdom Metazoa; phylum Chordata; class Aves; order Passeriformes; family Corvidae; genus Aphelocoma; species Aphelocoma coerulescens. The sequence goes on from NC_091017.1 coordinate 56,869,914, forward strand.
AAATATCAAATTCAAGAGTCTTAATACATAATTCTTCCAGAATAATAATATTTTTAATTTATGATGATTTGTAGGATAAACAGAATCTTAATAGACCCAGACATGCTATACATTGCTGAACAACTCTTGGGTTTAAAGCTACCAATACTTCAAAAATTAGTAATAGGATTAGTACTCCTGATCTAAAAATAGTTAATAAAGATACCCTGAGATTCAACACACTTTCCCTCATCATTGTGTAATGAAGATTTCAGTTACTGCAAAAAATACCTTTGGGTTATGTATACTTTTAACTAATTTTTCTTGCTCTGATCCTTGAAATAGCACACACCTAGAATGCCTAACCTGTATGGAAAGCAAAGCTGAATTTTTTTTCAAGATCAGAGCAAAACAACCTAAATATGAAAGTTTCTTTGGGTATCAGGAATCTATTGCGATATTGTCAGGCAGCCTAACACAGGGGCATGCCAAGGATGTAATGTCTATATTAAGAACACGGATACGTATCTAACATAAATGTGTGCTGCTCCTTGCTCTGCAGCCCTCCCCACTGCTTCATGGCCTGGTTTCTACAAGGAGGTGTCAGATATATGGAAGGGGTCACAGTGCACCAAAATATATCCCACTTTACACAGAGAGTTTGAAACTCTCTATGGAATGACTGCCCTGTGGACAGACCTAGAGCCCAAGTGACCTTCAGAGGCCATTGAACTTTAATGCAGTGCCCTTGAACAGGATCCTTTCACTGCAATTTTCTGACAACTTGCATTGAGCCTCTGCTATTTGTGCACCAGAAAGGTGCCTGAAAGCAAAATTTTTGTTTCATATGCTTGCTCTGCTTCTGTGTAAGCACAGAGTGCGTGTGGGTACATGTGTGTGCATATATATACTGCCAAGACCCGGTGTTTCAAAATGCATTTGTCTGAATTCCAAGCATTTAAGGAAAATAACGTAGATATGAGACATGAAAAAATGTTCTGCTGAGTAGAGAAATGCAAAAGCAGTAAGCTCCTAATTCTTAAATAACACGACTGCCTGTACTCAAAAGAAAACAAGTAATAGTAGCTCTGCTGAAGTCAGGCAATGTCAGATTATAGTGATGTGAGATCAGCAGGCACCAGGATTCTGCTATTAATCCTAAGTGGAACTTCTGTTTCCAACAGAATATAAAAAATTACAAAATTTTTAAAATATTGCTTCTTTATTGCTGTGATGTGAGTAAGTGCTTTCATGCTGGAATAAGGTGATGTGTCCTGGTTGTTTTTTGAAACATCTTCACAAGAGACTGGGTTGCTTGGTTCACAGACCTCTAACTGACTTGGTCTGCAGTCTGTAATACTCTATCTTTTGCTTTTTGGAGACTCAAGTTTGACCATATTTTGTTCTAATGTAAGTTCCAAGCTCTGCCTTTAGTGGAGATCATTGCTGGCAGTATGGAGTAATGTTACTTTTAGGCTATGAAAGTTTCAGCAGAAGTATTTAACTGTTTTGCTTAGTAGAAATCTAATGGGTATCCACGGGTTCAAAATGTTAGTGTTCTTGAAAAAAAAATATCACACATTTCACTATAAAATGTCTTCTCTAGATAAGATACAAGCAAAATTTTTTTGGTTTAACCAGCTTAAGTAAATGGGGTGCAATTCCTCACTTAGGTCCATGGACCCATCAAAATATCGGGAAGAAATAAATTCTTCCACTTATATTTGTGAAGAGGTAATTTTTCTATGAGTTGAGATATTTCACAAAACTTGATTGCTAATATACAGAGATTTGTATTCCTTTTTTTTCCTGGTCATTTACCCTATGGCAATATCCTGGTTATGATTGAAATTGATATCAGGAATGTTCTGCTATTAAATATTTGAAATTTTGCATTTTAACTTGGTCACATAGATGGCTCTCAGTATTTTTGGGTAAACACACTTGCAGAACCAGCACTAACACTTCCAGAAGTGCTAGTCTGTCCATGTCCTGAACTATCTAGAAAGAAGTCAGTTAAAAAGCACTCCTTTTCATGATCATCACATTGGTGATGAGGACGCAGCTTCCAGTATGCAAACTGAATCCAGTCAAGTGAAAGTGAGGGGAGCATGGACACGAGAGCCCACACAGGTGCACACCTTTCTGCTGTAGCATCAGCATTGCCCTCCTGTGGTGAATGTTCAAAGGCTTCCAGTGAATTATAACTGTATGGTGGCCATAACCTGCTTTTTTCAGGTTGAAAATTAACTTGCAAATGATGCTTGTTGAGTCATTGTGCAAGTCAGATGTTATAATGTAGATGAACGTTTTCAAGCCTTGAGTAGCTGCAATGAACTAGAAGAATAGAGCTGTTCTCTCAGGACTAGAGATATCTGGTTGCTTTTCTCTTGTGCACAATAGCAATGCCTTACACGCACGTGCAGATTTGTGCAACACTCACATGTAAAATAACAAATGCAAGGCCTCAAGTTCGGAGTTCTCAGTTACTGGAAAAAAGGTTTACTTCATGGAAGAAAAGTGAGTTAAAACAGTCTTATAAGATAACAAAGTTTCTACATGAAATATACTTGAATTGCAAAAGTGACTTAGTAATAGATATTTTTTGAATTATTGGTGCTGGTTTTGGCTGGATTAATTTTCCTCACAGTGGCTGGTATGGGGCTGTTTTGGATTTGTACTAATCAACAGGTTGATAACACAGAGATATTTTTATTATTGCTGAGCAGGGCTTACAGAGAGCCAAGGCCTTTTCTGCTTTTTGTGCTGACACACTGAAAAGGATTTTGGGGATGCATGGGAGATTGGGAGAAGACAAAGCCAGGATAGGTGACACAAATTGACCAAAGGGATATTCCAGACCATGTGACGTCATGATCAGTACATAAAGTGGAGAGAAGGGGAGGGAAGGGGAAGATATTTGGAGTGATGGCATTGGTCTTCCCAAGTCACAGATACCTGTGATGGAGCCCTGCTGTCCTGGAGATTGCTGAACACATGCCTGCTCATGAGAAGCAATTAATTAATTCCTTGTTTTGCTTTGCTTGTATGTGCTGCTTTTGCTTCCTCTGTTAAACTGTCTTTATCTTAATCCACAAATTTTCCCGCTTTTACCCTTTATATTCTCTCCATGTTCCTAATGGTAGGGGACTGAATGAGTGGCTTTGCAGGGCTTGGTGGCTGGCTGGGGTTAAACCATGACATACTGTTTTCAAATTTTTTTTTTGCTTAAATGTTATAGCTTATGTTAGAGCTTTCAAGGATCTCTATTTCAAAGTTGCTTAGAATCTGCATCCTGGGGGGATGTGGATGGAAAATGAATGAGTTCTGTATCTCCAGCATGGAATAAAACGTTTAGAATATTAAATTTTACTTTTTGTCCCCAGGGTTTTATGAGATGTGAGCAGATGGGACTTTGATTTCAAGTGTAAGCCCAATGATAAAAGATTGGAAATCCCACCATTAAAAAATTATAACCAGTAGGTTATAAATTTATACCACTTCCAGTTGTTAATTAACCTTTAAAAGCTGGTCATGTAGAGAAAGCCTGGGGTTTTGTTTCTGTGGGAACACTTTTTAGTAGTAATGAGCACCTGAGGATTCTTTTCTCTCCCAGAGTGAACATGACATTTCAATTCTCGCAGATTTGTGTGTGATGCCAGCACCTTTCAGTCTTTTTAACATAGCAAGAAAGTTTGCTATTTTCTGTATAGATGAAGAAAGGGCAGTGATTTTCTTCTGTTTAGGCTGGATGTGATTCCACTCTCACATTCAAGAATTAGTCTCTTGAATAGCACCCATTTTAGAAGTGTTGCTGGGAACCTTTTGCTGACATTTTGCCATCAGCAGGAGTAAAAATGAAAGCCTGTAATGATGATTTCACCTTTACTTACGCTTATCTAACAGAATATGATTGAATTTTTGTAGGCATTTAAAATTAATCTTTTCTTTCAAACAACTTGAATTGCACCAAAATAGCCATTAAAAATAATAGCAGAAGAACACTATTTTTGGATCTTGAATGAAATTGCTTGAGATGGTGCAGAAAGGTTATGGGACTAGTCCAGTTGCATATCTAGCATGAGCTGGGTCCTGCAAATGTTTTGCGTGAACTTGAATTTTCTTAAAAAATGCTGTCAGATGGTGGAAAACACAGTGAATAAAATGCCTGAAAATGGTTTTGAAATATATTTTCATGTGAAGTGTGTGTCATTTAAGAAACGTGTATATGTTTTTCGTGTGCTTCTGAGAACACTGTTTAACAGAAAAGTGTAAGAAAAAGGTTGCAAATGAGAGAGACAAAATTCTGTATCATGAAGTTATTTGTGTTTGGCATTTCTTCATTATGATTAAACTAGACATTTTTTTTTCCCATGGAAAACCACAATCTAGTATAGCTACTGTGTTAAGAATTAGAAGCTGTCTGTAGGTAAGCTGAATATCTTCTGAATGTGTATGGTTACTTCGTGATGTCTTTCCTTCTCTTTACTTTAGACAGAGAGTTTTCTGATATTTCCAAAGGGGCATGAATTTAATAAAAATTATCACTCTATATGTAAGAATTGGAACAATTTTTCTGGCTTTTTTATTAGCTTTAACCAATACTGTATTGTTTCTCTTTTGTATTAAAAATTTATTAGTTCTACCTATCTCAGCATGAGATGAGATGGAAATATTGGCCTGTCCACTTGTTTTCACTTCCTTTATATTAAAAAACTTTATTAGTTTTGTTTTGCTGTATTTGTATTCACAGATGCAGATGGACAAATACATTGTGGTACAGAGAAGGGTTCAGGTCTACCTGTCTGGGACACCTGACCTTTTCACAGATGTGTGAGCAACATGAGGAAAAGGCCTCTCCAAGCAAACAATAATCTGCCCATATATGGCCAGCAGTATATATCCCACACAGGAGAAATGAATGAAATTTATAATATCCAACTTGTGAGAAATTCTCATCTTCCGTTGTTTGGTTTTCACACCAATGCACACCAAGAGTCTGAAACTTCTGGATTTTTACAGAGTGGAAATTCTGGCCATTTGAGTAGAAAAAAATGAAAATGTTTTGACTTACCTCTTGGAAGGTGAGGAAACAGGAACTGAGGTGACTCCCTCACAGGGAGAATCTTAAGAGATGTGATGCCACTAGAAAGGTAGCACAGCAAAAGTTAGGATTAATGTGTGGTAAAAACCAGACTGAATAGACAGAATGCATTTTAGGAAAAAATGAAAGGCTCTGCTAGTTCAGCTGACCAAAGGTTGCCTCAGCCTTAATGAGGTGCTTTAGAGGAAGGACAAGAAAAAAAATTTAGAAGAGTATTGCATGAGTGTGGAAGGGAATCATGTCCTTACATGCTACTGGTAAAGGACAAAAAAACTCCATCCTCTAAATGCAATCTTAAGTAGCCAAATGTGGTGGTTTATTAGAGGAGGAGGAAGACAGAAAAGAAAAAGAGCTAATTTCCTTTCTTTCTTCTGCCTATGCAATTTCCTATCAAGCTTTGCTTAGCAAATCGGTCTCCATTAACTGTATGAAGTAGCTCACAGGATAGAACTTCTGATCTCATGAACAAACAATCACTTTTTATAGCCTTCATAAAAGAAAAAACCCCTGACATCCTTAGTTTCTGACTTTGAAAGAATAAAATTAGTACCTGAGAAATAAGGAAGAAAAAAGAATAAAAATATTTTCTAATATTGTTATCAATTTTTCATGCAAATACTCTAAAATGTTCAATATTCTGTTTAATTTTTTTTCTAGGTACTTGCAAGAGTGTGCTTCAAAATAAGACAGTGAAGGGCTTATGTTTTATTTAGTAGATACAAATACTGTATCAAGCCTCTAATTCACAAACAGAATACTGTGGTTTATGTTTGTATAAATCATAAGAAATTTGATCCAGAAAAAAATCAGAATATGAAATGGAAAGTATAATTCAGAACCTCAAGGAATGTATATCCAGAATTTACGTCTTTTCTGTGGTCTGTTGAATCCTAATGGCTTAGGTATTGGAAAACTTTTCAAGTAGGGTGAGAACTTTAAAGTAGTAAAAGCCTTGCTTTATTGTCATTAGCTGTGAAACATATTTTCATTTTATTGGAGACACATTGTCCTTCTGTAGTTTGGGTCCGAGTTTTGCTATTCTAGTGCTGTTTCTCCTCCCTGTGCCAGTCTTTCTTTCAAAATGCTGAAGCCTAGCTGGAGCCAAAATAATTGAATTATGCTAGTAGATTCTGAGTAGCAGCCAAAATATTCTCCGCAGTCAGAGGCTTTTGATGCACTTGGCTTCTTCACTGTTTAAAAACACCTACTCTTTCTCAGCTTTTAAATTAACAGTAATGAAATCTGAACATGAAGGAGACCGAGAGTTTGGAGAAGGTTCTTCTGGAGTCTAAATAAGTATCTCTAATCCTGGAAACCTTCTCATTTCTGATAACTTTTTGTAAGAAACACTGTTAAAAAGAGGGAAACCTTGTGGTAAATCACTGAGGAATATCCCTCAAACAGATTTAGTCTGAAGTAAAAAGCAAACAAAACATATGGTAATGATGCTGGAGGGTGTAAAGCTCTCTTCTCGCTTGACTTCTGTAAATACTACCCAATGAAAGAATAGGAGGATGTGACTACAAGATGTGCCTTAGGTAGCTGCAACAGGCACGGACAACGGGCAGGACATTGTAACAGCCCAGTCAGGCTCTGCAAATGTCATTACTAGTGCCACCAGAGCTGAGCTAATGACAGGGCTATTGATATTGGTAGCAGCCCAGACAAAATTAGTATCTCAAGAATTTCTGCCTTCTGCTCTAATGATCCTGTAATAGTACTCACTTACTTTTAGATTGGTCATCATAAGGCTTTTTCATAGAACATTTTATCAAGCAAGTAAAAAGAAAGAGGAAGTATGAATAGTTAAACCCTCTGGCTCTTTCTTACTTTTCTAAGGTTTCCTTCTTATGTAGATACTGTACTTTGAAAGCTTTACTTTTCACTGGATGTATACAATGACTTAGGTCTGAAGATACTTGTTGAAGGCCCTTTTAGTTACAAAGGCAGCTTTTTGTGGACATCTTCAGTGATATATGTGTCTGCGCAGCAGCTTATTTAGGATGCTGGTAGGAATGACTTTTGCATTTGGAAAATTGGCTCACAGGATACAGAGGATTTTTTGAACTTTTTGTAAAACAAGGTGTGTGTCTTGCCTCTGGTCTTGTGCTGTTTGCATACTGAATCACTTCCAAGGAAATTTCTATTTCTAAGTACAAGGCTATTTTCTCAGGTTAAAAAATGCAGAAGATAATAAACTTAATCTGGCAAACTTTTTGGACAGCTCTTAAGAGAAAGATGCCATAAAAGAAACACACCAGATGCGGAACAGAGATTTTTATTCAGAAACCCTTGAAGACCTGTAGAGCTATGAGGAGCATCATAATTTGTAGATTTTCTGATGTTGGTTTTATGAGGTACTGGTTGATAAATGACAGGGGGCCAGTAAAAACACTCATCAGTTTCCTATCTGTATGTCTGTGCATCCATCCATGACTTGCAGAGTACGCATTTTCTCTGCTTAATGTGCTTCTGTGTCAGAATCTATTTTATACTGTATTTCAGATCCTGCTTAGGAAAGAAGCTGTTGGCTGAAGTTGCCTTGTATAGGTTACAGGAAAAGGTGATGGTGATGAAATGATTTTGTTTTTCCCTCATGGTTTTTTCCCTCATTATATTAATATATCACCTCTAATCATGGCTGCTCATAGTAGCAGAGCATGCTAGCAAAACAGTAGGGAGAATTGTGTGGTCCCACTGTGGTTGCAGGGCTATACATGACAGGTGTTGAAAATGGTACCTTACTGGCTCACTACCAGGACATTATCTTTCCTTGTCTCTAACTTAGCACAGCTTTGGTTTATAGGTTTTCTATTACTGAACTGTACCTTTCCTTTGAGGGTGGGAAATAGGTAAAAAACCAGAAATTCTGCAAGTCTGTTATTGCTTCCAGATTGTCTCAGGGTATGTTTTCTGCATTCTGTCTCAGAACTGATTAGCTAGCTGTGATTTTTTTTAAACATTTTTCTCTTCTTTGGTGCTTCTATTTTCCCTGGCAGGATTCCCAGGGAATCTTCCTATCTATAGAACAAGATGAAAAGACTGACCTCTGAAGCTGAACAAGATAGTTGTATTTGATCCAGCTTGGTGTGTTCTCCTATTCACATCATCTGTGAAACTATTTGTCTTTTTATCCTTTTTTGCCTGAGTTGGCATATAATTCTGGAAAGAGAAGAGGTGAATGACCTGAAGTTTAGCTCCAGGATGTCTAGTGCCTGTTTTGATGTGTGTATAAAGCTGTGTGAGTTATGATGGAAGAAAACAATCTCCTGCCACCACCTTCTTTTCTCTGCTGCTTCATGCAGAAAATGAACTACAGTGGGAGGGATTTTTTCTAGAAACAAAAAGAAAAATGAAAAGGAGGAGTTAATTCTCTTATGAATGAGAAGGAAAAAATCTCACATGACTTCTCCCCTCATGGTGAGAAAGAGGTATTGTTTTCTTCCAAGGATGCCTTGTGTCTGTCAACTAGTATTTTGTCATGATGGTACAAGGTTTTCTGGTTTTGAGCTTCTTCTCAATGGTCTTGTTTGATTTTAATTATGGTACTTTCATTATTTTTAGGTTTAGCTCTTTACATGTAGCATGGTCTTCATTATAAAGTAGTTCTGTGAAAAACAGACTTTATTTGCCAAAAATCTTTTTCTGTAGATCAAGGATTCTTTCATTGGTACAGTATGAATTTTAAAATAGTTAGATGATATTATCTTTGTTTCTTAAACCTTCTTCCTGGATGTGCACTTGCTTCATGCTAACCTTTGTTTTCATTCAGATGGAAAACAGAACTGTGTCTAAACCAGTTTTAGCTAAATACCATTTTCCTTCTTTTAAACACCATTTTCCTTCTTTTAATTAGAGACTGCAGGCATCTGAGTTTGACTTTTATTTTACTGACAGCTCTAAGAACATAAACAGTCTTGGGCTCCATGATGAATGTGTTACTGTAAGTCTGTAGGAGAGGACAGGGGAAAACCCCCAAACCAAAACAGTCCCTTGCAAGCTGTGCACTCTTGAGCTGGGTAGGTACAACATGTCAAATATCAACATGGCTGCCTAAAAGTCAGTAAAATTAGGCTGATTATTTCCTGTTTCATGAATAATTTCACTGTGAACATTCCTTGTTTGTATTTTAGTCCAGAACAGACAATGAGTGCATGTACAAAGCCCAAGTATAAAAGAGCTACAGGTACATAATCTCCTCTGGGGTTTGACATTATTTAACAAATTAGCAGGAAGCAGTTCTAGTGAAACTTAATTTTTCATCTTAGAGTTACAATTAACACTGCTCATGTTCTGTCTTAGGAATATAGAAATGTCTTCCATCAAAATGTTCGGGTGAATTATCTATACTGTAATACTCAGCTAGAGCTTCTTGAAATTACATACTCCATTTGTAACTTTCCTTCTAGTACTGCAGACTTGAGGTTTCAGTGGCCAGGACCTCTTCCTCTCTCATACAGAAGCACTGTTGACTGGGGCTTCTGAGCATAAATTGCAGCCCTGCTTGGGCAGTGATGGGGACTGCTCTTAGTCAGCCCTGTGGGAATTCAGCAAGCACTAAGTCCCTCATGCTACACAAAGAAGCACTAAAAATTCCTGAAGAGATCCAACAGCTGTTGAAAGAACTGAATTTTAGTTGCTCTGTAATATTTCAAGCCCATTTTTGGAATAAATTTCCGCAGACCTTGGGATTCCTTTCTGTTACATCAAAGAGGTTCAGCTAAAGCCAACAGAATTGTAACAGTGCTGCTAAATGAATGAGAAAGAACTGAGCTTTGTGCTCATAAATCCATGTTCTGGATTTTAAGGGCTATGTTTGAGTTGTGTAGATCTAGGCATTTCTACTGTAAACACAGCCCTTTTGGAAGATGATGATACTGTTTTAATCAACTTAATAGGAGAAATATTCTGACATGCAGTTTGAAAGTAATTGAAGATGATTAACCTCTTGTTAGGCTGATTATCCTAAAAGCTATAAAATGGGTTTGGATATTGAATAGTTGTGATTGGCTTGCAATAGTTTCAGTGACATTAATTTGATATAACTACCAATTTTCATTCTTTACAATTTATTAGTCTAATCAGATTAGTGTAGCAAGGCAAAGGTAATAAAAAAAAAAAGTTTTGCTTCCTGAATATTTGTATGATTTTGAACACTTGTGTCAGGGAATCTACTGTGTCTAAATAAGATGGAAGTCTCCCCTGAACATATCCTAGGACATACAAACTCCAGATAAATTTTGTTCTTTAATACTTAATAAAATAATTGTCAAGAAAGATTACAGAAGGGCAGAAGACAAAAGTGATAGAAGTCAAAGAACCTAAAAATCAAGATGATTCACAGTTTTCACTCTTCTCTTTTAAATAAACAAGCACGATGACTGTGCTCAGGTTTTCTCTCTGAAAATTCACCTTCTATTTCTGTCTGTTTTGTGTGAATGACTTACAAGACTTTTCAATAATGACATCTTTCATGCCCACTTCAGTTGAAATGGAAAAGATGTGTTCTGTGTTACATTAGGAAAGGAAGAGAACAATTACAACTGATTAGAGTAAGGCTTAAGGGATTCTGGAGATTCAATTAGCCAATGATCCTGTGGTCATCTGGCTTTAGGAGTAGGCCCCCTCTGTCAAGGAGAGTACCAGTACATCTCCTCATGATGAAGAAATGTGAAGCAAGTGCCAAAAGAGCCATCTGTATTGTATTTTATTCAAGGAGCATAAAACTGAGGATGGTGAAATTATAGCCACATAGCCAAAGACATTGAAGACATAGACATGGTGATTGGTTTTCCTCAGAACATCCAAACAAGTGATGTTCATTAAATGAGCCCTGAATAAAAGAGATTGTTGCATTCTTAACCACTTGATTTTTACAGTGGCTGTCAAACACTCATAATACAGATGTTCTCAACTATTATACAGCACTGAAGGTTCAAAATATCTCTGTCTAAGCGAGACACTAGCATGCAATACATTCAGTTGCCTGGTGGAGTTACTGTATGTTTAAGACAAATCTCTGAAAGACTTCTGTTTTGAAGTTTCATTGTTTCTAATTTTTGTTTAAGTCTCCATGGAAGTATTATGGGGGATGCTCTGAGAATTTTTACCCTTTTAATCATAGCGAAGATAAAAATATACTGAGAGGTATATTTTATTTGTATTCATATGACCTGTTTCAGTATTACAGCCTCTTTATTAGCCAAGCCCATTAAATGCTCTTTTCCCAATGGCAATAAGCAGACTTTCCAATAAACCTGTGTAACCTAGTTTACCTCATAGCTCAGAGTGTGATGCTGAGATCTCATGAGGAGAGATGTGCCACTTCCTTGCTATTTTGGGAAGCAGTAAGTGGAGCATTTACCAGTTTGTAATACAAACATGCTAACATTTATGCTCCTCTTTAAAATTGTTCACTTATCCACATTAACAGTGTGGGTGGCCTACTTAGATGGGGGTTTGCCTTTGGTTCTCTGGTCTTAAATCATCTTCTTCCATTCTAATGCTTTGCTCTTTTTATCTATTATGCTTGCTTTTAATTTTCTCTCTTAGGAAATGCATTTATATTGCATAGTCTGTTGTATATCTCTTATTGTGTGGGGAATCAAATGAAGAACAGAGAAGGACTGTGTCAGTGAAAAGCCAGCATTAATAGGTCCCAAAGGATTAGTAGGATTTATGACTACTTCCATTAGCACTAGAGTAAGTACTAAATATTGAGCAGTCAAGTAAATGAGAATACTGTGACTTATCTAGGATGATTCATTGTTTGACTATAGTCTAAAACTATTTTTTCTGAAGATAAGTAAAAATTTTCTCAACCTTCACGTAGTATCTTCGCACACGTGTAAACAGAGGGTGATCAGATGTACGGCACTGAGTATGGAACAAAAGCATGGACAGTTTTGAGAGCTATTCTCAAAACATGCTGGTATAGTACAGTATAGGTCATTATAGTATAGTATCAGTATAGTACAGTATAGGTCAGTACAAATAGGACCCCAGAAGAGGCTTACTTGTCCAACTTTCTGGAGCGGCAAAATTATTTCCGTTCATTGATAGATCATTCACAGACAAGTGTTATACATCTAACAAATGAACTGGTAAGACTGTGAAATTGAGTACAAAAGGGACAATTGATAAAGTACATAAGGATGTTAGTCCTCTAGTAGTCTGATGTGAAGTTACTTTCCCTTGAGGCTTTTCTGTGTGTTCAGATTTGGGCACATCATATGTTGACCTAGTCAGAATACTGCATGGTCTTGCTAATAGCAACTGTTTGCCATTTGAACCATTTGAACATAATGTGTGGGTCAGAGCCAAGAACAGAACCAGAATGTAACCAATGATCAGTCATTCAAACTACTAAAATGTACTTTTCTTACTTAATCATGTTATTTTACTAAGTATTCTGAACATGTTTTTTTTTAGCCCCACAACATTGGTGCAAATCAACACTGTCAGGAGAGCTGGATTCTAGGTATGGGATCGGTTTTTCCATCACCAGTTTCTAAAACTTTATAAAGCTTTGTTTGGAATTTATCCAAGCAAATTTAAGCTGTCTAGAAGCTGGCTGTCCTGTGTAGCTAGCTGAGTGACAAATAGTTCCCCAGGAGCCAAGGGGATGAATCAATGGGGATGAATCTATACTTGTCTATTGATTGCTCAGGCTCAATGCTAGACTCCAGGCATCTCACTGCTAGGTGATTAGACTTGGGTAAGGAGGTTGTTACCATAATTAATTACTTTCATTTCTTTCTTAAGAACATTAGTTTAGTTGCTCTGGAGAAATAGTTCTCAGAAACTGAGCTGCTGGTGGCAATTTTTTGGAGCTAGTTAAGAAATATATTGCTTATGCACTCTGTCCTTTTAGTTTCTGTTGCTGAAAGACAGAGCTTGTCTATTATCTTTCCAGAGATGCTGAAAGAGAGGACAGAAAAATTACTAGAGGTAAAATATGATGGATTTTTAAAACACATTTTGTGGTCTAAAGCCTGTGTGCATTTTGGACAATCACATCAGTTGAAGGTATCACTCTGCTGTTATTCTCTGACCTCACACTTTGAATGTCTCCATCTTTCCCTTCATGTGGGAACAGAGTATGGTTATTTTCTTCAGTCTGTGCATCACCTCTTTTCCTCAGGGAATAAAAAATCATGGTTGGGCTGAAATTTTTTGAGGCATGAGAAAAAATTATGTTAAAATATGGCTATTGAATAGGAAATTTTGATATAAGCTTGTTCTTTTAAACTTGAAAGCTCCATCCATCCTTTTTATTTTTTTCAGCTGTGAGAAAATGTTGGCAGGTAAAGAAGCCTTTGCTCATTTTAGCACTGAGACACAGACAAAGAGTTACAAGCTAACATTCAGCCAAACCAGATATATATCTATTTAAAGATATGGCATAAAGATAATGAGCTGCAGTGGTCTTGTAATTGTAGTTCATAACATGGTTTCTGTTTTCCTCCAGAGCAATCACTTTTGCATCACCCAGCAGTCATCAGATAATCTCTTCACTGACGCTCATATCCAAGAGATTCTTACTGTACTGCTGAGTTGTGATAACAGCCTCCTTGGGAATATTTGTTGGGTTATTTCTGTTCTTGTTTTTTCTTTCAAACACATAGCCAGAAAATACTGAATGTTCCCATGTCAGACTGGTATCTTCATAGCTGTGAGGTCCCTTCAAAAAACTGATACAGAGTGGTAGGGTTATTAGTCTTCCAAGCAGAAACATCTTCAGGGGGATGCAAATTAAATAGATGTAAGACACAAACAATGAGTCAAGGAGAGGAATTGATAAGTAAGTGGAATACCACTTGAGTATACTTTGGCAAGAGTGGGGGTGAAGATCAGAAGTGAAGAGATGATCTAGTTATGCTCAAATACATCAGGACTAAGACAAAAATGCAACATGTTATACCCTGTAGCCAGACTTTTAAATAGGTTGGATGCCCTCCAGTAATTTAAATGAATCTTTAGCATGACTCATGACCCGGCTGAGCTTTGCCAGTTTCACTGCAGGGAATTCCTTCTATGTGAAGGTGACACTTTGTGGCCTGCATATTTTTTGATGCTGTGTGTCTCTGTGCCAAGTAATCATTTTAATAGACCATTAGTGTTTTAATATCAATTGTTATGTTTTACGTAAGACTATAGCAATCAGAAAAATGATTATGGGATAAAATGACAAAGTACAGAATTTGTAAAGTTTCCCTTTTGTTATTGTTAAATCCTAGTGCAGTATTCAGGGGAAAGAGCAAAATGTGAACTTCTACTGTTCAGAATAAAATTTCCCAATTACAGTTATTCCAGTTATTGCTACTATTCATTCCTTTTGTGTGCTTTTTTTCTGGGGCTGAATTAACTTATAGGAATTTTGAAAAAAGGATTATAACTCCATTTTTATTCCGCTATGAATTATATATCAATCTAGAATCCCATCTCTTATAACACCGCAAAAACAAATAGATGGCTGGTTTTGGGCCAACTGTCAGAAAAACTTTGAATCACTCTATTCAGTTTGAAATGGTTCATCTTTCAAAAAACAAGTAAAAAAATAAAATTGTCTAAATAAGAAAAAATCCCAAACAAACACACCCCCCAATAAAACCAAAACAAAACTTATATACTTCCCTGAATTGGCTGCTTCTTTTTTAATATTCCTGATATATTCTACTTATCAGGCTGAATTATGTTTTGTCTGGTGATACAATGCATAGCCAGAAACAAACTTCTCAATCTCAAATATTGCTTGGCTTGCAAAGTGTGGGCACAGTTACAATGGCCTCATCTTCTGGTCAGGAAGAGTGTAGGTCTTTCTGAAATGGGCATCAAACCCCAAAGCAGGCTTAAGTTCAAGAAGTTAAATACTATAGTTTTAATTTATTTATATATATAGTTTGAGACTTGTGTGGTTCCCTCACTTTCTGGTATTGCTAAAACAGAAACACTATTGGTTGATATGCATGCCAGGTCAGAAATCCTGTGACCTAAGCCAGTGGGGAAGACCAGCTAAAATCCCCCATATATACTACATAATATGCCCTTTTCCTTAGTTAATAAGTTTTTCAAATAGGAACATCAACATTTTGTAACTGGGGGCTACCATACTTCCATTTAGTTTTCACAATGGGTAATTTCCCAAACAGCACAAAGATATACCCAGAGTGAGTTAACCTGTGTTTCTGAAACCACATTCTTTGTAGACAGACTGAAGTTTAGAGCCGGCCAGATTCAGACAGGTCATCTTGAGGCATCCATTACTTTTGGCAAGGAATATTATAACTCTGTTACCACAATATTTTGATTGAGCCAATCAACACTCTTGAGAGTGAGTTTATTCAGTCAAGCAAAATATCACTGACATGTGGTTACACAATTTCTATCCTGGAAGTGGTTGCCAATGACAACAGGGTTTGCAGCCAGGATGTGTGCTGTATCTGCAAAATACTTTAAAGGCAATTCAAGAATTAAAAATGGGGGCCTTCTTGGTCCATGGTTACCTGAGTTGATTCAGTTCCATAGGTCAGCATGCTTGGCTGTCAGGTTTTCATTCTGTACATTCAAGTAGCTTTGACTTTGCTAGATGTTACATCACATTATGTTCTCTGTAGATTTATGCTTTGTCATCATTCAGAAATTGATGCTAGCACTGAATTTTGTGAGCTTCCTAACTTTAATTCTTAAAAAAACCCCCACATTTAAAAAAAAAAATTGCCATTTTTCTAGATAAAAAAATAATTATTTCTACTTTAGAAATAGAAGTAGATATAGAAGTAGAATAGAAATTTAGAAGTGGTTTAGAGCTTCTAGAAATAAGTAGGGCCCCTCATATATATAAGTTTGTATCTGCTGTTGTGGTTACCTGAACTTCTCTTTTGTTACAGTGGGATTTAAAGAAAGAATTGGTTTGACATGCATACACCACACTTAACTCTATGACGTGCTAAGGTATTTTCAAGAGTCACAGTAATATCCAACAGGTGGAAAGGACAAGTCATAGGGAAATAAAATACTGAGACTAAATTCCTGATTAGTAAGTCCATAATTAAAGTCCCACTGTCTTCCTTTGGGATAATAATTTTAATATGCTGTTAAAAATATATTCTAGTTACTCATAAAAATATTTATGGCATTTTCATCTGTATTTTCAATCAGGCTTTATACTAAGCATCTGTTTCTGAGACAAGCTGCTCAGAAGTTGTTTAATATTGCTAAAGAAGAAAATAAAAATTCCTTTTTTGGTGGAAAATTATATGAAAAACAACTTAAACCCGTTTTCTCAGGCTATGATATAAAAAGCAGTTTTTCAACATACTTCAGTTTTCACATAACACAGTGTCTGTTCATTTCTGCTATAATGACTGACACAGTTAGATAACACAAACAAGATCCAAGACAGACCACCTGGAAGTGTCCTTCACTATAAAAAACAAAACTATGTGGGCCTCTAAATGGGAGGAGAGGAAACAACATGTCATAGACACTTGCATACCCCAGTGGAGACCAAGTTTTCAGCCTTAGAGAGTGGGGGAAACAAAGTTAACTGATTTAACTCCATATATAGGAAGTGACATGTACAATCTTCTCTTGAAAAAAAATTATGTCCAACAGCTTAAGAAATACAGTAATGTATTTAGTTGTCTCAGTATGGATTTGTGTACCCAGTTTTTAGGGTCCAAGTTTGTAATTACTGGCCTTTGGGCTGTGGGAAATGCACTTCTTGACTGCTTGAGGGAAGCTGTTCTCAGCATTCTGTTCAAGTTGTCTCTATTTTTCTTCTCAGTTTGCTGTAATATTTTTCTTAATTTTTGAACTGTTCTGTATAAATGCCTTCTATAAAACAGATGGCTGCACTTCAGTGGCGGATGAAGTGCTGCCTTATATATCTAATTTGTAACCTTAAATGAACAGAAGCTATATTTTAAATTGCTGATTTTCATGAAAGCAGTCCAAATCAGTTCACTAACAAACTTTACATAATCATGCCATGGCTTGAACTAAAATGGAAAGTCCTTAGTTTTGGAAAAAAACCTAAATAGTTTACCATTTATATAGCCATCTGTTGTATCAATGGTTGGATCTATTTGTATGCTCTCTCTTCCAAACTTTTAGTCTGATTTTTAGTGCCTGTGCTTCCACCTTCTTCAGAAAAAATCCAACAGCTTTTCCCATTGTTGTGTGAAAAATCACATTACACAAATTGTTTAACAGCACAACGCCTGCAGAGAAGTTACCTAAGAATTTCCTACTTTCTGAGAGTTGTTGTTCAAAGTAGCCGTGGCTCATATAATGATGAAAAATCACAGGAGAGAAAATAGTTCATATTCCTTCACCTAGGTCTCTATTTTTGGTATGTCAAGTAAGTTTAGTTTAGAGCAGCTTCTGGGTAGGGTGAAATAAATTGCAGCAGTGCGAGACTGCAGGTTGATTATAGAGCACCTGCAGCTTTAGGAATACTTACTCAATGAAATTATATAAAACTCTGATCTAGTATAGCCATATGCTGCTGTTTCAAACACCTCCAAAAATACTAAAAAATTCACTTTACACTGGTGATGTTTTGCTGGATGGGGATTTGCTGAGTACACTGCTATAAGCACAGATGATACAGAAAGCTGAGGTGGTTATAAGAGTGTTGTACAGTCCTGATGATTAGAAACGCAATGTATTTTTGTCTGACGTCGGTCAAATTTATGCTACGACGGGGCACAAATCTGGTGTTTAAGACCACAGAATTACAGCTTGCACACTTGGTTGGCAACTTTTGCTATTCAAAATCTTAGATGTTTTCTGAAACTGTTAACTACTTGACTGCAGGTCATAATGCAAATGAGAAACAAACATGGTAAATTATTATTAATTCTTTTGTTCTGACAGAAAAATAATGACTGCTGGGATTGACAGAAGTGTTATGCGTGCTCATTTCTGTGGAGAACCAACTCTTTGTTCAGCAAGCTGAGATTAATTTGTAACTTTCTTATGTTCATAATCAAATATCTTATAATTGACATTGCAGGTTATATGTGTATGTGCACACACAGTGCTATATTTGTGTAAATACACACAGATATGTGTATATGTATATTGTTCCTATGTTATCTTTTCCTTCTCATGAGAAAGGTATTTTTTAAATTTACTGATTACTGGTTAAAAAAATACTAATTAAGAAGGGATAGAAATTATTAAAGATAATTTAGAAAAGTAAGGAAAAATTAATATATTTTCAGAATGGCAGATCCTGGATCATGTGGTTAAGTAAACAAGGAATTGAATTCAAGTTATGGATTTACAGAAGTTGATGGCAAAAAATGGATCTTAAGAACTCCTCAGATCTCCTCCTGATGAATTCAAACTTAGATAGAATCAGCTGGAGCTAAGTGAAATTTGTTTTAAAGGCTCATTCATTACCTCTGGCCTTGCTTGCTTGCTTTCTTATCCCATCCTTAAGCTTAAGGGATAATGCATTTGTCTTGGTTTGAGGAAGAGAAAGGGGTTTGCCTTTTTGTACACAAAAGTCATCAGTATTTAAAATAAGGGTTTAGTCATAGTGGATACTAATTAAAGATTTTGGAGTATACTACAACTTCTGTTGATCTTAAGATTCTGCAGACTACTGCTTTCTTGCTGTAAAGCCTTAAGAATGGCCTCAGAAAGTCTATTTGGGTGCAAAATAGACAAGGATAAACACATTTATTATCATATTAACCCCCACACCCCCCAAAATAAACCAAAATCCAAAAAACCAAACACCCCCTCACACACAGAGACAAAATTTGGACATGCTTACGTCTTTCCTATTCTTTCTTCCATTGAATATGTGCTTAATATGACAGAGCAATGAAATTTTCAACAGCCCCAGGGAAAAACTGTAACCACATAATAGCTATATGTGGAAAACAGAGAAGCAGATGCCTGTGGTGGCCTGATAAGTCACTGGATTTATATGGTTAAAAAAAAAAAGAGATATATCATATTGCTTCATTTATCCTTGAGGAAAGGATATTTTTATTATTTTAGTTGCAGACAAAGGTTATGAAAATATGGCTACCACATAACACTTGTCACTTTATTGATTTCCTAAGTCTTTGTACTCTGAATAAAACAGTGACACTTTATAAATAATAACTTGGGTCAGGTTTAGCATGGCTTCCAATAGTGTACCCCAAAATTCCCTGAGATTTCTCAAATTTCTGCACAGTAGAGTTGTCAGAGAGGTTAAGCTGAAATTTTGGGAAGTGAAGGTCTGTCTTAAATGTTTTGTATCTTTTCATAATAAAGCAGGGAGTGAAAATGAAAGAATTATCTTGTTTTGACATGGATTATTGGATGTGTTTGTCATATTCTCATCTAGTATGACCTCCCTATGAAGGATTTCAAAAGCTGATTTACCAACATGTAAATGAAATTCCTTTTTAGTTACGGTATCTAATGCTCATAAGGCATTTCTAAATGATACAGTTTGGTATGTCACACAATTGACTTCTTGAAGAATTTTGCCAGGAAATAGCTAAGATGGTCTCCTGAACTGTCATCATGCCTTGCATGTTGGACTATTTCAATTTTCTTCTTATCTAATTACTACTCTGTTAGAACATTCTTTTTGGTAGAGGACCAATATTCACTATTAATTGCCTATGCTAATGTAAATAATAAAAGAAGATGCAGCTGATAGGCAGACCTTTTAAAAGTCAAGAATTAATGAAAATTAAGGTTAAGAAAAATGGTTCTGCTTAGAAAAATACTAGCTTTTTACTTTTATGTGAGCTCATTAGAATGATGGAAAATGCTCATTATTTATATAGGGATAATTATTTTGCAAAATGAAAATTGACTTCTTGAACAGTTCTAATAGTCTATAAATGCTATTTTGGTGGGCTTCTGAGAAAGTGTATTGGTAAAGGAAAACTATCTGTAGCCTCATATGGTCCTTAAGTAGATGAAAGGTTCAGTGAAACATTAGAGAAGAAAGTGAACTGTTTTCAAATCATTATGGAAAACACAGAAAGGAATTGTTCAGAAAATTGAGGTTCTGTTGTTTGTACAATGAATGAAGCAAGGAACTTAGATACCACACATGGGGATGTGTAGCCCTTGAAATCATAACAAAACACGATATTAAATCTTAAGCTCTGAAAGATATTGTAAAGAATAATTAGACCAGACTTGAAGAGTATTTGGGTTATTCTAGGAGGTACAAAATATATGCAGTGCAGTCTTCCTCTGGAAATTGCAGTTGCATCACAGAGGGAATAATTCTCTTGGAAGTCTGTTTTTTCTGCCTGTCATATTGTAGCTGTATCACAATGCAGAAACTTAGACTGGTAGTTTGTATTAAGGTAATATTGAAGTTTCACAGAAATCAGAGAATTTTATGGTTTTTTTGTTCACAACAGATGATTATGGCTATGTGGATGAAAGAGTGAAGGAAGGAGGAATTCCAGTGTCCTTGGGGGCTGAGGAGGATAAAGAGGTGGAAGCAGGTGTACGTAGTAGGTCAAGCCTGCACAGGCAAAATGTTTTACACCTGTTTTTTTTGTGTGTGTGTGTGTGTGGTTTTTTTTTAATATGGAGCACGTATTTCTCTATCTTTGCAAACACGTTTGGTATGTGTTTTCTCCAAAAGCTGGTTGAGCCATCTGGCCTACAGGGAGGCAAAAATGTTTCATAATAAAAATATAATGCACTATTTATATAAATAATTCATGACTAAGTGACAGATTTCTTAGTTTTACCAAAATGCTTCAGGTTATTATTGAAATACAAGACCTGTAGACTTGTGCTCCTATCAAGCTGAACAGCTTCAGAAATCTATTTGGCAATCAAGGTATCCTTACTTTTTAGTGTACAGCCAGCAAAATAGAAAGATAGTAGTTAAACATAAGTTTTATATTTTTGAGAGTGTATGCTGTATTTTTAAGAAGTAAATAATATTCAACCTAGACACTATTTTATAGGCACTATGGGAAATATAGACACTATGGGAAATATTTGAAACTTCTGTTTTTACTAACTTAAAACTAATTTTTCTAATGGTATTTTCGAAGGATTGTCTCTCCTTTGCAAATTTCTGTCTAAGGCTGTCTCCATTCTATGTGTAATTATTATTCTCAATATCTGAAATAGGAAAGCTGCCATTTATTCCTAGATATAGACTTAAAACCATGTTTGAAATTGAAATTGTCTTTGTAGGTATTTTTTTCGGCCCCTCAAATGCCTTATGGTAAATTTGCTATTTTTACTGAATTACTAATATAGACTATGCTACTTTATGAAGACTTTGAATGCCTGATGGTTTTTTGGATATAATTCATGGTGCCTTTCTTTCCTTTTTCTTGTAGAAACAGTAAAATAAATGCTATTTCCAAAAATCAGGTGCTCTTTTCTGAGTTCAGAAACAAACAAGCAAAAAAGGGGAAAATTCCTCTTGCTCTGATTATTTTGTAGTCTTACTGTAGCAGAGATGGAACTTAGACTTTACAACTTTTTTTCCACCCCACTAGATATGATTTTTGCTTTAGTATTTAATTTTTTCAGTATTGGAAAATGTGTGTATAACTGTGTGAAAAAGATTGCACTGAATTTTTCTTTTGGATATCACGCATCTATCGTTACTTTTTAAGAATCATTCTTTTTGAATGAGTTTTGCTTATTGCATAGCAGTGCCAACACCAGCAGCAGCTAAGTCTCAAAAAATGTATTTCATCTTTATAGCTCTGATTTTCTCATGCAACAGTAGAAAAGTCTGAAAGGATGTAAAACTGCACCAGGGAAAAGAATGGGCCTTGCATTGATTATCATGATTTGATAATCAAGGAACTGGTTGTCTGAAGTCAAGTGGCACATGATCTGTGATAGGGCAATTTCAATTATTCATGCTATTGTAGGAGGCACATTACCATGTCTACTGCTGCTGCTTGTACAGTGACAATTCTCTGCTTCTGACTTTGTTTCTTAGAAGTAACTTTGAAGATGAAAGTCAATTTGTAGCATACAAAATTGAAATAGTGTGTAACCAGGGGGTTATGCTCATGCAAAAAAACCCCACCAAAAAATCTTTGAGATGCCTTTGAGGACTTTGAAATTACAGCTCATCACACCAGGGTGTTTCAAAACCCATGCACAGCAAGCCACTGGACTGGATAACTTACTCAGATTGTGCTGTAGCCCAGTACTTAAAACAGAGCACAGTGATGTGTGGGTGGGTGTCTCAACTCTTGTGTCCTCAAGACCACAGCTTCTGCAAGCTTGGCAGACCATCTGAGAAGTCTGTCTTTCTAGTTACTCCACACTCTATCTCCAACAGCCAAGCTGCTGATCCTGAAAAAACTTAGAAGCAGGTGTAAACTGACAGGTACAAATTAGATGAGACCTTTTAAATCTATAAGAGTAAAGACCTCTGAACTTCGCAGCGTATCTTAGGGAGCCTAGCAGCCTGATCAATTCAGGTCAAGGTGCAGCTACCCACCTCTCAGCAGCCTTATCCTCTTCTCCTCTTCACCATTTCTGTTAAAACATTGTATGAGAAGAAGGAAGCCAAAACATATTTTGAGAGGTCTCCCAGTCCAGGTAAGCAAGGGACATAAATGAAAATCATGATATGGATAAATATTCTGTCAAGTTTTTCCCATCCATCTGTTCTCATATAATAATGTTACAGCTGATGTATTGCATTTGAATGATTCTCGAAATCGAAGCAGTTGTCACTTCTTGGTGTGATTTTCCTTCCCTGTTTCATTAAATCTCATTTCTTGCTCTTACCCTGTCTTTAACAGCCCAGCCTCTTAACTTTCTAGTGAATATTCCTTCAGGCCTCCTTGCTTCTTCCCTTTGCTTTTCTTCTCCTGATGGGACATGTTTTATTTCTGGCTTTTGTGAGAGTCTCTGTGGTCTGTGCCAAGAGTTTAAAATAACAAATTTGATTAAATTAAAAATATGTGTTTTCAGCTCTTTGGAAAACAGATTGTCTTTTGTCCACAGCTATAATCCCTGTTTGGATCTTCTAACTGCTACAGACTAACAAATATTAATAGTAAACATTACACAATAGATGAGACATGAGATTTTATGATAAATTTTCTTGGGTTAGTTCTAAAGGTAAGGATTTTAGTTGTCTGGAAAATTTTTTGAGAAAACATTGGTGTATTAAGGCATCTAATTTTAGTAAAAATTGAATGTATCTTAGTTTTTCAGGTAAATCAATATACCAGATAGTAACCCAAACTTTCCTTAAAGATCTAGACAAAAGAGTTACCTCAGTTCCATACAATGACAAGGATGGAGGGAAAGAAAAATGTCATGTATTACTACCTTAAACAAAAAGGCCAATAAAAATGCTTAGCAACTAGAAGTTCCTTTGGAAGAATGGAAATATTGTAATTCAGTTGAAAAATAGTATTTTATAATCAAGAAGGTCAGATAAATTTAGATGCCTGTAAGCCTGATTAGACTATAACCTTGCAGCCAGATCTTTTGGTATTTTTTTTTTTAAATTTGAAGGAAATTATTTAAGGAATTTATGAAGAGGCCCATCTCAATAAATAGTTTGCTACTACAGGCTTGCTATTTATGATTTTTAATTTTTAGTGAAGATCAGTAAGAGAGAGATTTCAGGAAGTAAACACCTAGAGAGAAAATATCAGACATCACAAAAGTCTTCTAGTTGGAGTGGAAAAATATTTATTTAAAAAAAGAGAGAAAGAAACAGGAAAAGAAAAAAAGACTGGGGATTTGCACATGAGATTAGGAATAACCACAATATATCAGGAATATAATTTGGCCTTTGTTTTACAAAGTACAAAATATGAACTTATTTTTAAAAATGTTAGGCAGTGGTAAAAAAAAAATAAATCCCAGATTCAAATTATGCAAATCCCATGAACAGTAATCACTGAAATCTACACTTCTATGTATATGTTCTGCTTTACTTGGAACAGCTCCTCTCTCTGCTCAGTTTATGAAGGGGGTTTATAATTTTAAGACTTTTTAAGGGCTGATCTTTCAGAGAATATTATGGGGAAAAAAGAGGTATCCATACATATCATTCATCTATTTTTCTCATTTTGTTAGTATGATCATGTTCTTCTGTTTTGATCTGTTTCGCCATTATGATGAGTTGGAAGTATTGTTAGAAATGTTTGATTTCAGAGCAGCTGAAATTAATAATGAGCATATAGAAGCAGCAATTCTGTAGAGATTTCTGGGAAAGTGAAGCTTTTCTGGATATTAATAGAAGGGAAGTGCTTTAGCACTTCACAGTAGCTGGTAATTACCTTTTCAAGAGTTGTGATTTTCTCTGAATCCTAGCTTTCCTTTGGCATAAGGCCTCTTGGCCATCGCAGTAGTTCCTATTCTCATACAGAAATGTTTAATTGACTTAAATTTGGAGAAGCATTTGGAACAACTTTCTACAAATTGCACAAACATCTGGAAGGGTTTTAATAGGTGGAGCTGGTTCATGAACTTGGTTGTCTTTCTACACTTATGTGTTGTGGACTGCTAGCCAATATAGGCTCTTGCAAATGGCCATTTTTGGCACATTGATGTCCACTGAAGGAAGATTTTAAATCAATGGAAGAAGGGAGTGAAGAGCATGCTCTTCATTTAATCTGACTTCTTACTCTTATCCTCTCTTTAACAGCAAAGTGAAATTAATTCATATGTAAATTAAGTTTCAAAATCATTGTTCAGCCTAAGGGAGAGTAACGGTAGACTGGATGACCTCCAGATCCTTTTAATCTTTTGTTTTTCTTTCATTTGATGATATTACAAATAAATAAAAAAAGTGTCATAGTCTTTAAAAGTGATTTGGTAGCCAGCGAGAAGAAGAAACTTTTACCCTATTAAAGATTCAGGTAGCTGGGGAAGTCCACATACCTGGAACCCCACATATCTGCTAAATCCAAGCTATTTTAAAAAAAAATTTTGGAGCAGTGTTTCACAAAGCTGACCAGTAAATCCTTTTGTCTTAGCCTTTGGAAAGAATTTATATCATCAATCCCATCTATTGTAGAATGGAAAAAATAGCGTCAAAATATAATCACAAAAAAGAACAAGAATTTGGCAGTTTATCAGTTCAGATAGATATGAAGTGATATGTTAACATGTGAGCTGGCACATTAACATTGTGACTGTAAATCTACTTCTCCCAGATTAATTCCTGTGATTAACATATTATTCACAGAAAAGCAGGACTTTTTTCTTCCAGAAAGAAAAACCTCTAAAGTTTTTTTCCCAGAAGCTAGTCTTTTGATCATGTAAAAAAAGATGGCAGAAAATTGTTATGCCTTTTACAATTTCATAACAAAAGTCTTTCACTGTCAGGTGTTAATGAAAGCAACAATGTGTTGGAAATTGGTATATTTTATGGAAACAACAGTGTAATTTTATCATAAATGGATAATGCATAAAATGCTTTTGATATCTCATCTAAAACAGCCCTGCATATAATTTAGACAAATTTCATCTCTCTGTTTTGGGAAAATGAGGAGTTAATTTGCATTTTTTAGCAAATATGCTCTCTAGTAATGCAAATTCCTTTCAAGCTCTTGCATGGTAAATGCTGAACTGCTACCTATTTCTTACTTCTGCAGAAATGAGTGTGTTTTCATTGTTTATCGCATCATTCCAGTGTTGAATAGTATTTATGGTGACAAATTTGTTTCCTAGTTTTGGAGTTGTCAGACACTTTTTCCCTTGATTCATCAAAATAAACATAATTTGGTTTCAATTCAGCAATAAAACAATAGTATGAAGACTATTCTTACTCAAATAACCTTGTAAGTTTTCTCAGGTTTCAAGTATCTCACCCTTTTCCATTCTGTTTGCTAGTTTAGAAATGTACTCCTCTCTGGGTTTGGTTAATTTGCGACTACTTTGAGGGTTTTTTTGGCTACAGTTCTCATGTCTCTTGGGTCACTACAGATGGCAAGTTAGGGAAATAGTTCTTAAGCAAGGTGTGTTTCTGATGAAATCTGTAACAATATTTGAAACATGTGAATATCTGCTTCATTAAGTTAACTGGTCAAGGACTACAGAGTATAAAGGGAATAACCAGGCAAGTGATAAATATACAGACACAATTGTCCCACAAATAGGTGATAAAAGAGAAAATAACAAGCACTGAAGCTTTTCAGCTACTAACTGATAAGCCATTAAATAAACTATTCAGATATGAGTGTTCTATAAGGCTGAATTCAGCAAGATGAATCTCAGCATCTTGTCAAAGATCAGTACTGAAAACACTCAATATACCTGAGCAACTTACCAGGAAAAGTTTAAAGAGTACAGATTAGGGTTAAATGGAGGGGAACAGTCAATATATCCAAGCAACTCACCAGGAAAAGTCTAAAGAATATAGACCAGGACTAAAACAAATGCCAGGGCAAAAGAGAAGCACAAAACAGAATGACACAGTTCAGTGACACCATCAAATACGTGCCCACTGATGCCTCCCCAAGGATCAGGTTTTACATGGTGGTGATGTGGTTAAACTGGGTGAACAGGGCCTTGTGGTAACATGGAAGATTTGAAGAAAATAATACTCTTAGAAGGGTATTAAAATGCCCTAGGATATATTACCATGTCCCGCAGCCATAGGGAGGAGGAAAGAAGATCCAGCAGGCAGGAATTGTGCAGCAAGATTGATTTATTTAATTGTTTTACAAACTCTTTTATAGACTTTTTTCTTCATAGTCTAATTGGAAAAGGATCAGCCACCCCTTGGGGGTGACTGGCTAGAATCCTAAAACATCCATTGTCAAAATATTTTTCTACTGTACCATAAACAAGACTTTTCAAGGTTGCAGGTGTTTCATTGTTTACAGAACTCCACTACCTCTTCTGTGAGAGAGAAAAGTTTCTCACGGACTTAGAAAATAGCAAGAAAATTCTTGCTAGCAGCATTTTTGTATCCACAGAAGGGTGCATTTTTTTTCATCTCTCATTCACAGCTGTAAATGGTGGGGCAAGGAAATGTTTGTCTGTGTGGGTGCAGGTCCATCATTTACTGTGAGGTTTGAGTGACCCCTGGCACAGGCTGCCCGGGGACTTTGCGGAGCTTCCCTCCTTGCAGATATTCTCAGTATGTCTGGATATGGTCCTGGATAGCTGGCTGTAGGTGGCCCTGCTCGGGAAGGGATTTGAACCCAACGACCTTCAATGGTCTCTTCCAAACTCAGCTATTCACTGATAATTCACTTTGCTGAAGCTGCAATTGCCAATAACTCTGGTAAAGAGCATTCTCTCTAGCTTGAGAACACAGAGTCCAAAGCACTGATGTGTGAATAGTAACCATAAAATGCCATGTTTGATCTTAACCAAACTCTGTACTGTCTTCAACTTCAGTTATCCAGGCACATTTCAAATGTCTTGCTTATTCTTCATTCTTAGGGAAAAAAATTAGATTTTTATTTAAATGTATGTTATGTTGTTGTTTGCTTGTGTTTATACTTGCTGTGATATATACTGTGCTTAAAGGTAAGCCCAAAGGTATGTGCCTTTTCTTTTGCCATGGAAAATAGTGAGATTTTGAACTGAACAGCTTTGCTCTGAAGAAAGTGGCTGTGGTTTCCCTTTTTTTTTTTTTCATTCTCTCTAAGGCCTCTTTTCCTTCTTTCCACTTGTAGGGACAATTTGGTTCCTTCAGAAATGAGGTTTATGCTGACAGTTATTAGAGGGGTTACTTTTGACCCCTACCATGTTGCTTTCATTTTAGTTTACATGCTCCCTTGAATTCAGTCTAATTAAAAAGGAGTAATTAATCTGCATCAAAAATAAGTATTAGAATTTCAATATCAATACATAAAATATTTGCTTTCTAGTTTTGGTTGTTTTTTAAATATTAATTTGGTGTCTTTTTAGTTTATAATATGTTATATGATATTTCCAGATACTTTAAGGAGCAATATTTTATATTAGTATTAAGAATGTACAGAAAAGAAAGAATTGTTTACAAATTTTTATTTTCATGTTTTTTTCCACATGTGTCAAATTAAACTCCACTGTTTCCAAAAGACCTTTTCTTAGAGTGGTAATGTTCAAGTAGCTAATAAACAAAAATTCCTCTTTAATCACTCATAAATTAAAAAGCCATTTGAATGTGATTTTCTTCACCTTTGAACATCAATACATGAACATGAAATATAAGAGCTCTTCTGAATTTTATAAAAATCAGGTAGCTCATATCCACATACAACCCCACCTATACTTTGAAAATGTTAAATTTAGGAAATTAAAAAAAAAAGTGAAATTCCACATGTTTTGCTGTATTAAAATATTGCTTATACAAATTTGCTCATGAATATTACCATTGTAAGATTAAAAACATAAATGTTTTTATTCTCTCTCAAAATACATATCTGGTAGTCTTACCATGCAAACTTAAACAAGGTTGGTTTTTCACACCAGGTGAATGTTCAAAACACTCTCAAGGCTTGTTCGTAGAGCTGCCAACAATGAAATCATAAACACCATAACAGTGCTTGTTTTTTGCAGTCTGTGGATCTAGGCTAGTTACTGACTGGAATACAAAAGAACAAGGAATATCTTAGTGTTGTCCATCTGAGAGCGGCTGTCATGTGTCCTCCTGTCCTGCAGGATGAAAATAAGGCAGACAGTGGCTATATTAAGATGAGGGAAAGCCAGAGGCAAAATAATGCATCTTGTTGGGAACTAGGATGTTATCTCCACCTTAGTGCTGTGTTGGCATGGTTACCTAGCTCCTAGGTCAGAGCTAACTCATGCTTGGTGGACTCAAGGACTGAACAGAAAGGGTATAAGTCTTTCTACAAATCTCTCTGTTGGATGTGTCCTGTATCTTCAACTGTCACTGAGGCTTAAGGGTTGGTGATCCTGACAATATTCAACAGAGAGCTGCTGGAGATATAGTTTTTTTTTCTTGATCTCGGTCCTAAACAATCTCAGTTGTATATTTTATTGAAATAATTAATCTGTGGCTTGCTGGGACTTGTGCTATATCTCCTTCCTTACTGTAAAATTAAACAAAGAAAAAAAAATGGGGGAATGCTATAAGAAGAGACTTAGGAAGAAACAAATTGGGAATCCAAGTATCATGGATGAGAATTTGCTGAAATTCTAATTTATATTTTAAGCAAGCATTTAAAAACCAAAACCAACTCTTTTCATTGTAATTCACTTACCTGTATCGACCAGTTCTCCTGTTTCTTACTGTTACCAGTTGGGAATAGCAGGTATTATTTTCTGTTTGGAGGGCAGTGGTCTCCTAGCTTGCTTAATTTTTCTAAACAGTGTGATGTAGGAGGGTATATCCTATTTTACCCTAGGAACCTGAAAACATATAGGGGCAGATCAATTCAGAAATAGTGTACAAGTTCTCAGGGACTCATGCACAGGCTCTGAGTTTATGGCTTGGATAGCTTTCACAGAACCTTAAACTTTCACAGAATATTCTGGGGTGGAAGGGACCCACAAGGATCATAGTAGAAGCCAGTTCAGAAAGAGGTTTTCCTACTTTTCAGGGAGATTTTGCTTTCTATCTGTACCTTTCAATGTGACTTAGTGTGGTGCATTTGTCTGTTTATCTGTCTACCCCTGCAACAGAGCATTAGACATGTGTAGTGTGACTGGACAATGAATCCAGCTGATCTGGAATGGCGTTGGATCCATTGTGACTCGACAGGGCACACAGGTGCTCAGTCAGCAAGATCCATGGATGCGCTGGGGTCACAGCATGTGAGTAACAGATTTTGCTCAGTAATACAAGTCTTGATTGCGTCAGGTTTCCAGAGATAAGTATGGAAAATTAAACCTGTACTCAGGATGGGGTTAGTTCTGCTCCAAGATTTTGTTGGAGAAGTTGAGGGTTGATCAAGATGCTAAAGAAAATTTTGCACCTCATCCTTATTGAAAAGAGGGATAAACAATATTTTTAATTTTTCTTCAATACTGCAAAGTTTCTGGTCAGAAGTCCTGAATTAGCTTTAACTCAAATTGAAGTGTCAATGGCTCAACTGAGCTCATTATAGAACACATTTTAACCCTCCATCAAACCACCTGCATTGTTCTGCATTGAAGGCAGACAGATATTGATTTGCACATGCAGTAATTCCTCTGAGATGCACGTTACCTTCGGAGTGCTGTATGTTGCTATGGTCCCTCTTATTTTCTTTAATTAAAACATGATGCTGGCTGAGCAAATCTTTAAAAATCTGTTCTGTTCTCTTGCATTTCTTCCTTGTGATGGATTGGCTATGGGATTCTTTTTCTTATAGTTGATAGTTCCTGAGAAATCATTGACATGTATGGCAGCAAGCCGGGCAGTAGTTCCTTTCTTGTTTCTTTTCTGTCTCTTTTGTCAATGGGTCCCAAATCAAATGCTGTCTTTAAGGTAGGCTAAGCCATGCCTGTTTTCACTGGCTGTATTTGTGGCTATTGTAAGGAAAGCAACATGACACTGAGCTTCCTTTGTAAGTATTTTGCAGTAATTTGCAATGGCTAAGAGATTCCTCCTATAGGAAACCATGTTATCTTCCTGACATTTAAGGACTTGCTCAATCATTTATTTCTTTAAACATTTCTTTAACCCTTTTTTCAGTGAACTTAGTGGTAAAATTAGAAATCAATACTCTAATTTTATTTAAACCTCTTTAAACTTCTTATCCTAACTAATGCAGTTAGCAAGTTCCACTTAGCAGGGTTAACACAGGTAGCTGAGGTCAGAGTACAGTACAGGAAATACTGAACAAGTTATCACTGTTCATATGAAACAACTGTAGGATCATAGAATGGCTTGGGTTGAAAGTTCACCTAGTTTCAACCAAAAGATACAAACTAAAATCCAGTAATTGATCCCCTTATGGAGATGCCTTTCTTGATATGCTAGACCTTTTTTTGTGTAAATGTTGATGAAATGTAAATTAAATTATTACCTTAATTTCCTTGCCGTATATACTTGTAATATAGTCTTATTGTAACTTAAATTATATAAATGTAAGACAAACATGCTTAGATCAGAACACGTAGAAGTAAAATGAAGTATCCTTTGCCGAAGCACATTTAGAAGTTCGCTTTCCTTGTTGTTTTCTCTTTCAGTTTATAATTGTTTTATTCACAGTTTCTAAAAGGACAGTCTATACATAATTCTGACATTTTGCTCCCTAAGCTCCAGACAAAAGTTCTTTTCCAAATACATTTTAAGTGTAGAATGAGGCTCTTGAGTCTCAGTTCTGCAAAAGCTTGTGTGTATTTAAGTTCTTGAACTGATCACATTAAAATACTTGAATGAATAAAGTTAATTCCGTAGGCATACCTAAAGAGGTAGTACTGTAATCTGCAATCTCATTAGTCTATGTGGAAATTTACAGAACAGTGGAATAACAGACATGTAATTACAATCTATAATTATTACAAAATTACATGTAGCTGTACCATTCTACCTCAGCTGCTACCCTATAACCTGAGATTTTTATAGGAGAGTAGAAGGCCTCTCCCACTGGCACTCACTAATATTCCTACAAAAGCAGTTCATAGGGCAAAAGAGAAATTATTCCTACTGATTAACAAATAGATTAGAAGGTCTAATTATCTTCCAAGTGTATCAGTGAACAATAAAATGAAATAATTAGGGTCAAGGGATGGCCTGCTTCTGAGCAGCCATAATTTACAAAATGTTGGCATGCAGAGTTCTGAGGAAGACTTATTATGATAATTTTGTCACTGTATACAGTACTTGCTCTTTCCATCTATTCTGGATGATGATACAAGAAACAGATACCTTATGGCTGAATTTGGTGTAATTAAAATTCTTTTGTCTTAGCACATTATATTTCGGTCTTCATGGTATAGAATGGTGGTCATGTCTAGTCACAGTGTTATGCATCATAGCTCTTCGCAGAACACAAATCTTTTCATTCAGTGAATTAACTTTTTTCTAAATGCCAGCTTTTGATGAGCAACCGAGGTTGGCAATTGCTATCTGTTCAAACTCTCACATCAATCAAGTCCCAAGCAGTCATTTTAATCAAAAGTAGAATACATTGCCCAAATGAGCCAAAGCTATTTCTAGAAGTAAAAGTAGCAACACTAAGCACTTAGTGTACAATAAATTACTTTATGTTACTTGATGGATAATGATTACAGACTTGGAGCAGTATGTTAACTGCAGCTTCTAGCACTGTGGATTTTTCCTACAGTTCTTCTATAATATATGCAGCAGTGTGAGAAACATAAGAATTAAGATTCAAGAAATATCCATTCAATTTCCCTCACAGTTTTACATCTGGTTTTATGTTTTAAGATTTATTCCTTTACCATTAGTTTTCCAATTTCACTTTTTGTCTTGCTAGAGTCAGCTGCATTTTGTGGCATCAGAAAGGTTTTGGTGTACTTGACTGCCCACCAGGCTGAGATACATGCCAACTTACTGGTCTTTGTGAGCTCTGATAGCTGATAGTGATGGGATACTGACCTGCACAAGTCACAGTAATGGGTTTTGACAGGTTCTGTGAATTGTTAGTTTTTCTTAAGTTTTATTCTTGTCACTATCGCCTAAGGCACTGTGAGCAGAATGACAAAACAGGCAGTGCAGTTCCGTTAATGAGCTACCTGTGCTGTTCATACAAGAGAACAATCAGCCTTCTCTTATTCCCCAAGGAAATTAAATTAAGGTTGGCAATGCATGAATAACTGCTTCTGAGGCCTGATGCATGGGCTTAGTCTGCAGTCCCCCTAATTGCATCTATACCTGTAAGCTTACAGAATAACCTGCTTGCATGTGCTGAAGATGTAGTCAGATCAATTTGGAAGCAGGCAGGTACAAAAACAATGTTTAGTGTACCTAAATCTATTTTGTAGAACATGAATACACAACCCACAACCAAGCTAAGCAGAGGAGTTTATATGCTGAAGGGAAGGGTTGACATCCAAAGGGAATTTTACAGGCTGGAGAAGTAGGCTCATGTGAAAAACTCATGAAGTTCAACAAGGCTGAGCACAAGGTCCCACACCTGGGTCAGTGCAATCCAATATAAGTGCAGATGAGTGATGAATGAATTGAGCAGCCCTGTGGAGGAGGGCTTGGGGAATACCAGTGGTTGAAAAGCTGGACATGAGCTGGCAATGTGGGCCTACAACCCAGAGAGCCAACTGCACCCTGGCTGCATCAAGATAAGTGTGACCAGCAGGTTGAGGGAAGTGATCCTGGCCTTCTGCTTTTGTGAGACCTCAGCTGGAGAGCTGTGTCCAGCTTTTGGCTCACAAGTACAAAAAAGACATGGACCTGTTTGAGTGGGTTCAGGGAAGACCACAAAAATGATCAGAGTGCTGGAACACCTCTCCTGTGGACAAAGGCTGAGAGAGCTGGAGTTTGTTTAGCCTGAGGAAGATATCTTATTGCATCCATTCTGTCATTAAAGTGGGCTTGCAAGAAAGACAAAGCAAGACTTTACCAGGGCCTGTAATGACAGGACAAGGGCAGCAGCTGTAAACGAAATAGTAACCTCACTGCATTAGACCCTCTGCTTTCATGTAACAAGAAATCATTTGTTCTAATGAGCTTGTGGAGATAATACACCCCAGCAAGAGCAGTGGCATCTGTGGTTGTTCTCAGGCCTCCACACAGGAGGTTGGCAGAGCTGCTGGAGGTAACTGTGTAGAAATCAGTGTAGAATCACATGCAGTCAACCTGAATTCCCTGATCTGACACCTGGGTTAATAAGCCATGATTAACTGTAACTCATTAGCTGTGAGTTAGGAAGCTTAGTTAACATAATTAGACCGCATTCAGAAATGAGCTTTGAATCTTGTGCCATAGCGCATTCTGCAAACTCCTCATTATCTTGTTTTTGGCTGTGTTGGTCTCAGTTTCTACTTGGGCTTTTTGGTGTTTGTTTGTTTTCCCTTTATGTTTCCTAAGATACTAAATTCCATTAATGGATAAATCTAGATATAGATATGGTGAACTTTCCACCCCTACTGTGTTTGGTAAAGAAACACAGAAAGAAATTAAATCAATCTATGGCTGTGTGACTCAAACTAAGTAACTTCCCCCTTAACTATTTGCTCATTATAGTGCAAAAGCAGAAGACCAAGTAACAGCACCAGCAGCAATGTCTTAGATTCAGAGATATTCAGCTTTATCTTGAGTCAACTCTGTGTGTGTGAACCCCATGATGGAACGTGATCACTGTCAGCCATGATGGCTTCTCTGACCTGTAGTGAGTGAGGATAACGGTATTTCAGACAAAAAACACAAGCAGTCATCCTCCCAGTCCTGATTGAAATGCATTGCTTCATGTTGTCAGCAGCATCTTTGTAGCTTCCTGGTAGACCAAAAGGGGAAGAGAGTATTCACCATGCTGTTTTGTGAAGGAAGAGTTTAGTTTGATTAGTTTAGCTGCTGGCTCCTAGACATATTGTGTTTTCATTTAATATAGATGAAACAAATGTATATGAAGTGTTTTTGGTTGTTTAAAAGCAATAGAAAAAAAACCCCAACAGTATATTTTAAAAAATTAGATGAAAAGGAAGATCTCTTAAAAGACTAATGGGCAGATGTAAGGCCTGTGATGGTGAGGAAGTTATACAGTTGCAGTCAGTTTTGGTTTGGAGTTTTCTGCATGTTTTCCCTGCCTCTAGCAAGAGGCAGGTAGAGCCTGTCTCTGAGAAATTGGCTTATAGTAAATGTGATAGTACAGTTCTGCAAATTTTACAGAAATGGGAATGCGGGGGATGTCAAGAGATGTTATGGTCACTTATGGCATATTTAAATAAGCTTTCTGAACAAAATCCACCTTTACCTGTGGAAGATACTTTTTTTTGTGGGACTGAGCAGTTGAGTTGGGCAGTCTTAGAGTTGTGTAAGAACCTGCATCTTGGATACTGCCCAATAAATGTTATAATAGCACAGTAAGCAGGTTCTGTCTTAGTGATTATGAGTGATGGGCATTGTCACTGTTGCCATGTATGACTTGTTGAATCATAGACTCATAGAATCATTAGGGTTGGAAAAGACCTTCAAGATCATTGAGTCCAACCTTGGGAAGTGATCATACTTCCCAAGAGCCCACTTAGCTTTGTAAAGGTGCCAATCTAACAGTTGCAAATGCAATTGATCATCTAATATTGATGTTTTCTGTTTATTTAATTTAAAATTATATACCAAGGAACCTCAAAGACTTAAATAACAGACCTGTCACAATTACAGTTGTAGTGCCTGTTTTAACAGGCAAACTGTAGATTTGTAGCTATTTTTGCCAACTTCATCAACCTTGACCTCCTTCAAGCATGTAGTGTTACATGTTTTCATGCCACTGAAATTGACAAAGATGCTCTGTGCAGTGGACAATCTGCTTACTTACCTGCTGCCCCTGTAGAAAGCTTTTCCTGTGCTTTGTTTACACTGGCACTCTAGCACCAGGCAGTGGTGAATTAGAAATAAAAATAAAATCGATGAAATAAACTGTGTGTAAATAAAAGGTAGTAAACTCACTTGATTGACTTTTGAATCACAGGAGTGAAATCTCATAGACCTTATGCTGCCTGGATATAACCTTATTTTGTTATTATATTTGCTTATTTTTAGCCTAGCTGCACTGATTATATATTGGCAGAGGCACTCACTACCTCTTGTGTGAAGTGTAATATCATCTTGTACCCAGGATTTACAATCTGACTCTGTACTCAGATAAGTATAGAGGAAGTAATAATGTCTTGTGTAACTTGCACGCTGAAGAGTTCTGGAAGCTTGTGTTATTAATCAGCCTTTTCCTTGTCCTTGGCTTTCAATGAAGAATATTTTTAGCTGCACACACACAGAATGACTCCTTGGAGCCACAGTTCTAGAAAAGTACTATTAAAGTTTAAAGAACTTTTCCTGCTCACAGAATTGTAGAGTGCGTTAGTTTTATTTTGCACTTATATTCATACACCAGTGGAAGACCTGCAAGTTCTCTGTTTTTTTCTCTTTGCTGATTGTGATAAAACC
Organism: Aphelocoma coerulescens; assembly: GCF_041296385.1. Classification (NCBI taxonomy): domain Eukaryota; kingdom Metazoa; phylum Chordata; class Aves; order Passeriformes; family Corvidae; genus Aphelocoma; species Aphelocoma coerulescens. The sequence goes on from NC_091017.1 coordinate 56,905,961, forward strand.
CTGGGGTTGCCTAGTATGGGAATATTTAATGAATAATTATCATCGTCCCCCTTTATTTTCATATATATTGAAAAGTCACTGCATCTCATTTTCTTCTGTGGAAATTAGTACAAGAGCAGTATTGACTTATTTTATTTAGAACTGTTAGATCATGCTTCCTTAAAAATACTCTAGCTTTATTAAAAAAACAAAACAAAACAAAACAAACAACCCCCCCAACAACTTAAGTTACTTCTGTATCTTTTATTTTCCTAAAATATCTTTGAATAATTATTTAATAGCACTTCCTCAAAAATTACTAGTGCTCAGGAAAAAATTGCTGCTTAAATCAGAGTGAATTGTAACATTTATGAATAATATGATAATCTGTTTCCCCCTCTGTTATCACAACTTTATTTGAGAAATTAGATATACCTGCAGCCTCTCAATTTGATGTCACAGAGTTTAAATGCCTTTCATCTGATTACTAATTTTTATTTTCAGAATTTTGGTCCTTGGATACAGTTTAATTTCCTTTGACACTTAGGATCATAGATTCTAAATTGTATATTCTAGCTTGTATTCTTTAATTAAATAAATGTAGAAAAAAAATGATGGTCAGACAGAACCCATTCACTTCAAAAAAACATTTGGAGACTCTGCAGTCCTGTGTGGAAGATCCCCCTTCAGCTTTCCAATATCCTAATTTTAAAGGTGACCTTCACAGAGATTTAACCAGGGATTTAGTGAAAGAAAAACACATACTTGCAAGGAAGCTAGAAAACTGACTGAAAAGTGCAGCATGGCCCATCATCTGTAAGAAATATCCTTCTCTGCTTGTCGGAATTTTGCTCTGAGCACTTCTCTGAGAGTCTGATGAGACTTGACACATCTAATTCTGTTAGGAGCCTAGAGTTTTAGCCTTTATTTTTGGGTTGTAAAATATTTTTGGTGTTCAAGAAAATATTTATGAAATCCAGCAACTAATTTGAAAAACTATGCTTATATGAGCTGCTACAGAACTCTATTAATTTGAACCAGCTAAAAATCAGGACTTAAAAAGATCCCACATATTTATTGTACAGTTGATTGTTTTCCTGACTTTCATATGTCAGGTGAAGCATAAGTACTGTAGCATAAGAAATATGCTGATAAAAAGATACCACAACAGTTCTAATACAGCAGAAAAGTGACAGAAAAAGAATAATGGTGTTATCTGAAGGATTATGCTGTAGAAAAGTAGCAACCAATAGATGCAGAGGTAATAAGGGCAGCAATTTAATTATACATTTTACAGGAAGGGAGCTTTAGTTCTAAATATGAGCTGCTGGCATTTAATTGTTTCAACTTCTAAATTATAGAAAACAATGCAAATCCAATTTGAGGCACATTTTGTGGACTCCCTTGTGTCACATATTGTGTAATAAACTTTAAATAGACTAAAAGCATCAAAGGCATAAAATGTCAGTTGAAGCCAGAATTCAGGAGTTTAAGTCTTTTTCAATATTACCAATGGAAGAATTGTCAATAACCTTTATGCAGCTGAAGCTTCAGTGCAATTTCCAATATAAAGATTATAAGACGCAAGGATCTTCCAGGTGGTGGGGCTTTTTTTTTTTTTTTAAGTTAGTTTTCTCTTTTTTAGTTAAAGGTATTTCTTCCCCCAGTGTGAAATTTTCTGTGTGCAATTCCTTATGTGGGTACTCAGGATTGCCAGATGCTTTACATCTGAGTCGTAATTTTAAAATATATTTTGTTATCTGCAAGGGTTTTAAAAACATTGCTCACTCTCTTTCCCAAATCATTCATGATTGTTAAAGATCAGATCCTGGAGGTACTTTGCTTAATAAAACAGTCATGAGACAGTCAAAAGGCTGTAAGACGTTAAAGAATAGTTGGAAGGAAATAGAATGCAAAGGGGAGTGTAGCACAAGACACTGGACCTATCCGTCTTTCTCACATCTGAAGTGGAACAAAGAAACTGAATAGAGAAAACAGGTTTCCTTTCATTGCTCTTTAGTGAATCCTCCATCTGTAAGATGAAAGAATGTGAATAAGACTTTCCTCAGCACCCCCAAAAAGCTGAGAAAAGGCTGATCATTCATAGTGGAGGTTCCCGCTGATAATGTTTCTAAAATTCTTAGACTTTTTTTCCTAAGGCAATTTTGAGTTATCCCTCTGGTGATTTCTCACTATGAAGTGGCTCACACCCAGTTCTACTGGCATTTGTATGGTGTATATGTTCTAATATCTGGCAAACATAAGAGTATGTTGGTGCAACAATTTTGTCTGTGCACACTAGTCCCAAGGTATGTAGTACTTTGATCATTAGCAATATCAACTTTGTGCCCTCATTACATGAAAGACACTGAGGTGCTGAAGTGTGTCCAGAGCAGAGAACAAAGCTGGTGAAGGATCTGGAGCACAAATCCTATGAGGAGCAGCCGAGGGAGCTGGGGTTGTTTAGCCTGGAGAAAAGGAGGCTCAGGGGAGGTCTTGTTCTCTGCAACTGCCTGAAAGGAGATTGTAGCGAGGTGGGAGTCGGTCTCTTCTCCCAGGTAATTAGCAATAGGAATAGGCTTCATGTTGCACCTGGGGAGGTTTAAATTGAACATTATGAAACTTCTTCACTGAAAGGGTTGACAAGCACTGGAATAGACTGCCCAGGAAAGAGGTTGAGTCATCAAACTTGGAGGTATTTAAAAGATGTGCAGATGTGGTGCTTAAGGCTGTGGAACTTAAATGTACCACTTAGTGGTGGACTTGGCAGTGTTAGGTTTATGGTTGGACTTGGTTAATCTTAAAGGTTTTTTCCAAACCAAATGATTTTATAATTCTGTGTGTCAGTTTATTTTTACTCACTATCATTTGCTCTGTTATTTTCCTCTTCCTCTGTTACTTTAAAAATAAAAGTAATGTACAGTGAAAATACTGTTTTGTCATTTAATGAGACTAAATTTTAAAATGAGAATCATTTAAGCAGTGAAATAGGTTTCTCAGACAGGAGAGTTTCAGCCCTGAATGAGAAAGTATCTACCATCTGTGTGTAGGCACAAAGGACCTGTAGACAAGGCCTGATTTTGCCTTGAAGTTAGCCCTACTTCAAGTACGAAGTTGAACTGCTTGACTCCCCTGAGCTGTCCTCTAACATAACCTTTGTTTACGGGGATATGATGTGCAAGACATTCTGCTCCTGCTTTATAAATGTCATTCACCATCCAGCAGGAGCTGGTTTTGCTGAATCCGTCAGAAAAGTAAAATAGATTAAATATTCTGACTTATAAACCTCATGGAGATAATACTGTAATTTTAACAATTAATACAATGAGAATAATTTTGGGCCGTAGCTGCCAGTTTCTTCGTGTCAGTTCTCTATTCTGTTTCAAAACCTAAAAGTTTTCCTGTCATAGAGTATGAGTGGATATTCATTAAAAAACCATATAAAGCATTAGAGAAGGTGAAAGATTCTAAAGACATGCTGTATACCAGCATCCCCCCTTTATCCCATATCTCCTTTTGTGTGCTTTCACTAAAGCAACAAAAGGAGAGGCAACCTGTATGGGAATCTCAGTGTTTTCTCCTACATTCCTGATGATTTTGTAGTCCACTTCTCTTCCACTTTAATAGTCCCTAGGGGCTATCATTAATGAAAGATGATTCAGGACAATTCTTGTTTGTCCAAGTCTTGATAAAGAATCAAACTGATTCCCAGTGGCCCATGAAGTAGTAACATGAGCACTGTCTCTGTTTCAGTATTTAGCTGGTGCACAGGCCACAGGATGATGCTTCTGCAAATGGAGGATCCTTGGTGAACTGCAAGATGAAGCACTATGTGAGAAGACTGCTTGTAAATGAAAAATCTGAAAAGTTATTCTCTTCTGAACTAGTTTAAAGGAACACAGCTATGGATTAAAGGGAAAAATCCCCAATATTTTGGCCAATATATGGTTTCCTTTGAGATAGTGTGCAAAAATAAGGACAGTAAATTCAGTCTTCCTATCGTCTGTCTTTTTGTGTTACCTTGAATCTATTGCTTCTTTAAACAAAACTGTGCAAAGTCCAGCCCACAATGAGTTCTAAATGTACTCCAAGAAGGCCAAGGGTGTATCCCAAGTCTGACTATGACCCTACAGAGAATGTCACAGAAGAATCATTGCAGCAGACTTGATACCTCATCAATAAGCTGCTATCTGGCCTAAATAAAGCCTAAATGTGCCTACAAATTGGTAATAGAGACTCAGTTCAGCTTGACTCATGAGTCTGAGGGACTCATATGCCCTCATCTTCCAGCATAATATATTATGGTAGTTTTGCCTCTGGTGTAAATCAGAGTAGGATCAGCTTCCTAAAGTGTTCTATTTTTTTTTTTCATATTCCTTTTAGTAAAAATTTTTAGAAACTTTTTGTCAGAAACAGCTAGAGCTTTTGTACAGGCGTATTGTGGATAGGTGGTTACTGGCAACTGGGTCAAAACTGATCTTTTCTTTTTCCCCCTATAAAGAATTGTGTAGCAGAGTTGAAATAGCAATAAATAGAAAAAATGATTTATTTTCATTGTAGATAAAACTCTCACCATCAAATAGGAACTTTGATGTATCTGTATAAGAAAAGTTAGGAAAGAATGTTTGAATCGTTCATCATGAAGCTTTCTAAAGCTAAAAGGTCAAAAGTTTTTCACATCTGTCAGAAAACAGTCTCCAAAGCCAGAAGACTGCCAGAAACATGCCCAGTCCAACTTGATTTTGACCACTGGGAAGTGCTGAAAATGAAGAAAATAAAGTAAAAGAAAACAGCCTTTAAAATTAAACGGGAAAATTAAACGGGAAAAGTTATTTTCAGTTGGACATTTCTTTAGAAAGAGTTGTTAAATTGCAACGTCCCCAAAATATATATACAGCCCTGAAAAAGTATGAATCCTAGTAAATCTTAAAAGCAGACACAACTAAAATGTTTCTGCAGCCTTCATGTTGCCTTTTCTGTGTGCTTCATGAGATGAGAAAGTGATATTAATAAACAAAGGAGTCAAAAGGCTCTTGGGTGACTCATAGAGACAATTCAATGTGTCTTTCTGTATTACAACTTGAAATATGAGAGAAAGTGAAGGAAAGTTTTACATAATAAGAAAGACAATCTAAGCTTGCTAGAGTATCTGGGGAAATTATAGCATCTGGAAACAGAAGATCTTCAAGTGATACTGCTGAATCCAGGACCATTCTTGTGAATTACTACAACTTCGTTAAGTTCTTATCTTCCTGAACAAAAAACCTTGTTGCAGAAAGCACTAGCAATCTCAAATCAAAGTATTACTTACTTTGTTTTCTGTTAAAGAAATGAGTTTTGATCAGTCTGTTTGGAATTCTATGGTTTCTCTCTTATGTAGTAAACATAAGTCTTTCTGAAGTCTTGCTCAAGTATCCTAAGTAATACCAAAATATGACCTGTACTTACAAATGTTTCTACTTTTATGATTTTATTTTCCAAATATATCAAATAAGCAATGTTTCTTTTTTGAAGTGATTGTATAAGTATTATGATATATATGTATGTAAGTATATGCATACACTACATTCACCTCAGAATATTTCCTCTTCTTTTTCCACATTATTCCTAACATTAGATTAGCACACTACTGCATTTTGGCTTATATTTCTTTTCCTATTTTAGTCTATTTCTACTTTTGAAACCTATTTCTAGTCTTATTTTGCATTCCTTCTCATTTGTTCATGTTTTTCTTATTTCACTCTCAACTTCTGCATTTCTTTTTCATTTTTCCTACAATGATAAATACTGATATGGGCAAGAGATTCAGTTCTGCCCTCTTAGGTCACCTTACACACCCTCCAGGGATTTGTCATGCTGTCTCTATCTTCGAAATCCATTTTAAAATCTTTCATGAGTGGTGATCTTGAGTTATGTGAAAACTTTCATTTCCAGGAGGGTTGTTGCTCATGACTTTATGCATCCACTATATGTGTGTAAAAATATAGCTATGTATTATTTTAGTCTGCTTTGCCATTTCGTTAGGCTTTCTATTCTCATGCTTCATTATTTTTTCTCCATCACTCTCTTCCTCTCACCCCCATCCCTTGTTAGCTAATATCTCTCTAGTTTCTCTTTGAGTTTCTTCCTCACACATAATAACTTATGTTCCTGGAAAACACATCTGTTGCAAATTCCCTTGCTGATTTTTCTGTTTCTGCTACTTGTTCTGGTAATGGCAAACCATGACATTACCTACATCAGCCCCTGCCTTCTCTGAGCCATACCTTTAGGATTCCTAATTATGTAGCACAGAGTGATGACCTTTACTTTGGCTGCAAAAATTCTATGTAAATAAGCAGCCTTTCACCTGATCTGCAAATGGCAGGATTAGACCTAAATCCTGTATCAGCCTGCACTTGAATGTTTGGGGACCCCGACTTGCTCCTGTGCTGGGCCCTGGAAACTGAATGAGATATAATGCAGGTTATTTTCTCTAGGTTTCTGGGACAAATGGGTAATTCACAGAGCTTATTAAAACCCCCTAACAGAACTCAGTATTTATTCACTCAGAGGTGTTACATCCCACAGAAAAAATGCTTAGTCTATTCACCGGAGACCCTTTCATTATCTCAAGTGTTGGGTGTGTCTTGGTCTCCCAAATGTCTTCCTCTGTGCCTTAGCCTGTGCTTTGTGAGAAGTACTTTTAAGACTGAATCACCATATTCTCAGAAAATGTTTAGCTGTCTAAATGTTTTTTTTCAATCCAAAGCTCTAAGATTTAGAATGTCATCCATAGACTTTCTGAGCAGCAATCACTATTTCAGCCATCATCACCTTTACTCAATTTCTTATCTTTGGCTACTGTTGTGTTTCCTCATATCCTTTTTTGATAGCCTAAGGCAGGCTCAGATATGAGTCCTACAAATGTTCTTGACTGTATAGGGAAGAGATTTACATGCCTGGATCTTGGCAGCAGTGCCTCGGTAAATGTGATGATATGGCTTGAATATGTTTCTCATAGAAAGAGCAGAGCCTCTCATAGTGCTCTGAATAGAAACAGAGTTACAGAATAATTAGGAAATAGCTATTATGCCTCAAATTGTGTGTGTATCTGGTAAGGAAGGATTACAGAGAGCAGGGAGTGCTCTAATTTATTTGGTGTGCATATTCTTGCATATCCAAAGTATTTTCAGATATTCCAGGTGATGCTGAATTCTGGCTAGCAAGAGATAACTGCTCAGTGTATTTCTCCTACTGCTAAAGCTATTTTTTTCTACCATCTGGAACTTAACCTTATGAAACAAATAGAACTTTATTATGTTCTTAAGGCTTTTTTTTTTTTTTTACTTAAACTCAACCCAATAATGTGTTCTTCCTTGAAGGGGATAAGGATATTCAATGTCATGTTTTTGTGCTGGTGTAGAAATTGTGGAGGAAAAAATAAATAATTTGAAACTGACTTTTCTTTATTAATTAAAATTCTGCAGAATTTTCAATGTAAGTGTTACTGAGATAAACCAAGAAACAATTTCTGTCAGTGGGAAGAATTCTGTCCTTAAAACCTTAAAAACTCTCAAGTCTGCAGTAAAAGTAACATTTATACTGTGTCTAAATTAATTTTTAGGAATAAGATCACTGCAAATGGATCCTTATACCTAAATCCATTTCTCTGTTTTCAAAAACTGGGCCTCACTTGGTATTCTCATGTATCAGTACCAATTTTTATTTTATTTTCTTCTCTGAGTTTTTAGAAAAAATTATCCCAGTGGGATGCATTTAGTCAGATTGCCATACCTGTAGCATATTTACCTTTACTTCTCTCTTGAATTTTGCAGACTGAAAGCAAATATTTGCTCTTCAGATCCTTAGCAGATATTGTTACCATTTTGAATCCCCCAGCCAGGATAGATGTACTGGGTTAAATGAAGCAGGCACTGAAAGGTCACACTGATAGCTGACATACCTACACAAAACACTTTTCTTTGAAGCATTTTTTAATAAATGCAAGTGAACACTTCAACAATTTGAGAAAGATATACAGAATAATTTGAGATTGTCGGAGCTAGAATACAATGACTGTGCTATCTGTAAGTGTAATGATTCATAAAGAACTTCAGAGAAAATAGTAATGCACTTTTTGACAATAACAGCAAACAAAAATAGCAATCTCTAGTAACAAGAGTTTAATAAAAATAGACTGTCAAAATATACACACTTGCTACTCTAAAACTATGGGTTTTACAGAAAGATAGACACAAATTTCACATAACAAAAATATTTATTCTATTAACAACACAAAAATTGCTCATTACCTGACTTATAGAGAGTTCAGACTCCCCAAATTAGTTCATGCTTTGTCTAATACCATTGCATACTAACTAGCAGATGTCGCTAGCTTCCAATTTATTATTCTTCTCGCATAGGTTCTCTCTAAACAATATAATTAAAAGAACAAAGGTTTTGTCTTGCAGATGGGTCAAAATAGCATGAAGAAAAGTGATATTCTGAAGTGAGCTTACAGTAATTTCTGTCATATAACAAAAGCTTCTGAGTCCATGTTGCTTAATTCTTAAGATTCTGTTAAATATTTCAGGGCTCTTTGTCATATGCCAGAAATGAAACCAATCTCACACAGCAATGCTGGGAATGATAAATCCATATATACCAGTGTTTTTATCTTAAGACATTATCTGAAAATTTTGATAGCATGATTTAGTTGCAGAGATTTCTAAACAGCTGTTGATGCATTGATAGACAATATAGAAGAATCAATCAGGAATCTAAAAAAACCCCCTGTATTAGTTTGGCACAGCCTGATTTTAGGCAGCAGGGGGGACACAAAGATGGCTCCTGTGAGGAAGGTGCTGGAAGTTTCCACCATGTCCAGCAGAGCCAAACCCTGATGGCTCTGAAGATGGACATGCTGCTGTCCAAAACTGGGCCAGTGAGAGAGGTTGTTAATGCCTCTGTGATGACATATTTAAGAAAAAAATCAAAACAAAGTGAAAAGATTTTGGGATTCTAGTCAGAGAAGAGGAGGCGGTGAGAACATGTGAGGGAAAACAACATGGCGACACCAGGGTCAGTGAAGAAGGAGGGGGAGGAGGTGCTCCAGGCCCTGGAGCTGAGGTGCCTCTGCAGGCTGTGGTGCAGACCATGGTGAAGCAGGTTGTTCCGCTGCAGCCCGTGGGGATCCACAGGGGATGCAGAGATCCACCCGCAGCCCATGGGGGAGGTGCTCACACAAGAGCAGGTGGATGCCTGGAGGAGGCTGTGATCCAGTGGAAGGCCTGGTGGAGAGAGAGAGGGCCCTGCTTCCAGGCTGGAGCAGCCTGTCCTTGGAGGGCTGCACCCCATGGAAAGAGAGAGCCATGGCACAGCAGTTTTGGGAGGGCTGTGTGTCTGTGGGAGGGGCTCACGTTGCAGCAGGGGCGGTGTGGCTGCTGCTCGTAAGGGTGGACCCAAGCCAGGGAAGTTCATGGAGAACTGTCTCCCGTGGGAGGGATCCCATGGCCTCACAGGGGAAGGACTCCTCTCCCGGAGCAGCGGAAGAGAATCTTGGTGATGGACTGACCAAACCCCCATGCCCTGTCTCCCTGTGCTGTCGGTGGGAAGCAGGGAGGGGTTGGCGAGGGAAGGTGTTCTAAGGGCTTATTTTACCTCTCATTATCCTCCTCTGATTCTTTTAGTAATAAATTCACTTCGTAACTTAAGTTGAGCCTGTTTCGCCCTTGAAGTGTTTCTCCTGGTCCTTATCTCACTCATGCATTAATTTAAAATTTTTTGTTAATTTTTTTTTTCCTTTTCCCTCCTCTGCCCAGTTGTGGCAGGTGAGGGTGAGTGAACAGCTCCTGTGGGCGCCTGGCGTTGGGCCAGTGTCAAACCACAACAACCCCAAACACAAAACCAAGCAAAAAAAAGGAAAGCTGAGGATTTCCTTTTAGAATTTTGCTGAAACTTTAATGACTACTGTCCCTTAGCAAACAAACATTTATCCCACGATAGAAGGTTTGTATTAAACATATGAAATAGAGAAAGAGAGGTTGGTCTTGTAAATTTTGTTTAGAATCTCTGATCCTCTAAGACTGCAAAGCAGAAGTATGCAGCAAGTTGTCTGATACAAATTCAGTGAGAGGTGATTCAACAAAGGGAGTCCAAAATTACCACCAAGCTGGAACAGATCAGTGCAGTCAGCACCCAGTTAGTGTCTATGCAGTCACTGCGCTGGTGTCACCAGGGCTTTATCAAGACTAAAAAGTGGAGCCAGAAGCTCTTGTAAAGGCAGAAGTATATCCCCCTCTCTGCATTCCTCTCTCCTTTCTTCCAAAACAGAGTGGATAACTTTTGAGTGAGAAAAGTGTCTTTTTACACACAATACAGTAGTGGCTGTAGCAGTTCCTTGGCCAGAGGGAATTTCTAGTCCTTCTTTTCTGGCCATCTTTCTAAAGGCCAGACCTGTATTTTACCCTGGACAGCACAGGGCACATGTTATGGAGACAGACCTCAACCCAGTGAGAGGAGGCTGGGTTCCCTATCTTTTCCATCCAGCTGGTCTCCATTTCAGGTTATGTGAGATGCAAGTGCAGAGTGCCTGCTCTGGCTGGAGAAAAGCATCAGGCTCCCATGGACAGCCCTGCAGATGGTTACTGGAGCACTGGGCAGTGGAGAGATGGGACTGAACCCTCTCACTCTGGAGGGCAGGGAAGGCCTCAGTGCAACAGCAGTAAATTTGGGACAGAATGATGGGGATTTGCCATTGTCATCCTTCTTTTACGAGAAAGTGGTCCCCAGCACATCAGCTTGCATGGTGCAGAGATCTGCTGGAGCAAGAGGTGGTGGAAAGCCCAGCTGTGCAGGTGTGGGGTGCTGGTGGGCAGTGGAGTGACAAGCCTGCAGTCACTCAAACTGTGGGACATTGGGGTTGGTCTATAACAGCAACTCTCTGTACCTGTTGGATCTAATCAGGAATTAGATTTCTTTATGGCAGTAACGGATTGAGGGGTAGGAACAGGGATGAAGTTCAGGATAATGCTTCTGGCCTTCAGCACTTTTTCCTGCCCCTCACAGGTGTAGATTTTATCTGGTACTTAACCATGGACTGTGTTGGACATGGGACAAAATGGCTCTTCCCTCAGTAGCTTTTATTTCTCTAGGGTAAAATCTACCTGAGGGCCTAGTTTCTTTCTGCTTTAAAATAATATAACTGGCTACTATGTGAGAGTTATTTATGTATTCCAGTGTATCCTATTCTAGTTACGGATACATCATACTGCTGTTTTCTTTTACCAATATGTTTATTAAAGCAGGGTACTCCAGAAGTGTGAAACAGTGCTTGAGATCTTTTGGGTTCAACTACTACTATCAAATCTGTATTTCAGAAATGACATTTTTAAATTTCTGGTGATAGCTGTTTTTCTGATTAAGTAATATGGTGTTTTACTGAGACTTTAAAAAGTAAGTTGAGTGGGGTGGATGCACTGAGGCAAGAGGCAAAAAAGTTTTAATTCACCTGGAGGTGGCTTCCAGGAGGTCTGTCTTGAACCTCTTGCACGTGATTCTGTTCTATGCAGTCTGAGAGATTTCAGGAGAGTCTGTGAAAGAAAATCTGTGATGAACTGATCAAAAGTTTAAAATTAAACCACCAATCCATTCAAAGAATCCTTCAACTTTAATTTAAGAAAAGATAAAGCTTAGGTTATTTGTATGACACATACTTTATATTAGTGTCTGTTTGCTCTGTCTCATACTGGACTATATATGGAATTGAACATGCTTGTTCTTATCCATGTCTTCTACCATGTGGATTTTCCACAAAATCAAGTCTTCTGACTCCAGTTTCTAAACAATGTCTTTTATTACAAATTATTATTCTTCCACAGTTTTTATTATCAAAATAGTAGCACTAGTTACTCTTCAACGGGAATTTTGCCAAGAAAAGCAAACTCATTTACAATTTCATCATTTGGCAATCCACATGACTTACTATTTACAGGGTGTTTGCTGTTGTGGCTATTTTGCATAATCTGCAGCTCTTTGCCAATAGCAGAAAATATTATGTAATAAAAGTAAACTAAAAACAGAGTTGGTAGTTTAGATACTTAGAACTAGAAAGTAGTCCAGATTGTGACATGAGTCTAAACAGCCTGACTGCTCTGGAGCAATTACAGAATTAAAAGACACAAAACATCTACTCCACCATCAATAAACAAAGCAAATTAAATAGTCCTTCTGTCCTCAGACAATGGAATTTAAGCTTACAGCTCTAGCTTTACATCGTGTTGTGCTTCCTTCTAAAGTGTAAAGAGGGGAGTGTGTTTAAGAATATATGAAGGAGGTAGAGCCAGTCCAGTACCACTTAGGCAAACGTGCCTAGCTAGAGTGTAACATGAGTGTAGGGTATCTGCAATGTAATGTAACTAGCAGGGTAAAAACTGGTTCAGCCCTCTGACTCATGAGTTGTGAAGCTGCATCTAAAGTACAGTTTTGGATTCCCAGTGTGAGGAAGATGTTAATGCAGTGGAGCAAATCTAACAGATGGCACTAAAATGAATGGAGTGTGTAATGTGCAGCAGAGATGGGTTTGTTCAGTCATAAGAAAGCTAAACAGGGATCTTACTGCTGTTATCAGCCATCTAATGGGTAGCTATGGAGAAGATGAAGCTGGACCCTTTTTGTGCACTCTAAATAGAAATAAGAGGACACAAGGTACAACAACAGAAACTCCAATTAATCAAATATATGTTTTACCATGAGAGTGATCAAATGTAGGAACATGTTTCCCAGAGAGTCATGTATTTCCCAGAGAGGCTCCACATAGAACCTTCCTCCTTGGAGATATTTAAAACTTAAATAGCTAAATATCTGAAGAAACTGATCAAACCAGAACCGCTATGAGTTAAAAGACTGGAGTAAATGCTCCTCAGAGATCCCTTCTGGGAACTCTCTGTGATTATATAAACAGACTTATTAAAACTGTTCTTTTAAGAAGATGCAATAGTTGCTTTGACAAGATAATATTTGCAAATATTTCTGAATAGTGCTAAGCAGATGTTGCCTGAAATGAGTAGGGAAAAATCACAAGTGCTGAACCCTTCCCTGAAGGGATTTGCACCTTTCAGATGTAGGTTTTTTTTCTGTACATACTCATAGAATCATAGAATATCCTGAGTTGGAAAGAACCGATAAGAATCACCAAGTCCAACTCCTGGCCCTGCACAGGACAGCCTTAAGAATCAGATCATATGCTTGAGAGCATTGTCCAGATGATGCTTGTACTTTGGCAGGTTTGGTGCTGTGACTGCTTCCCTGGGGAGACTGTTCCACTGTCCCACCAACCTTTGCGTGAGAAACCTTATCCTATTATTCAGCCTAAAGCTTTCCTGATGCAGATTCATGCTATTCCTTTGTAGATACAAAAATGCTGCTAGCAAGGATTTTCTTGCTATTTTCTAAGTCCGTGAGAAACTTTTCTCTCTCACAGAAGAGGTAGCAGAGTTATGTAAACAACCAAACCACCTGCAACCTTGAAAAGTCTTGTTTATGGTACAGTAGAAAATATTTTGACAATGGATGTTTTAGGATTTTAGCCAATCACCCCCAAGGGGTGGCTGATCCTTGTCCAATTAGACTATGAAGAAAAAAGTCTATAAAAGAGTTTGTAAAATAATTAAATAAATCAATCTTGCTGCACAATTCCTGCCTGCTGGATCTTCTCTACTCCTCCTCCCTATGGCTGCGGGACATGGTGATATACCCTAGGGCCTAGGTCTGCAGTAATATTCCTTTGGATCCTGTCACTGTTCACCAGGGAGAAGAGATCAATGCCTGCCCCTCTGCTTCCCCTTGTGAGGAGGCTGTAGACTGCAATGAGGTGTCCCGTCCTTCTCCATATTGAACAAATCAAGCAACCTTCTTATGCTGTGACACCCAAAACTGCACACAGTGATGTGAGGCTGCTCCAGTGGAGAGCAGAGTGGGACAATCCCCTCCCTTGCCCAGCTGGCGATGCTGTGCCTGATGCCCCTCAGGACATGCTTGGCCTTCCTGGCTCCCAGGGCACTGCTGACTCATGTTCAACTTTCCATGGACCAGAACCTCCAAGGTCTCTTACTGCAGAGCAGTTTTCCAGCTTCCCACTCCCTAGTCTGTATGTTCACCATGGCTGCTTTATTCCAGGTGTAGAATCCAGCATTTGCCCTTATTAAACTTCATATGGTTGGTAATTTCCCAACCCTCTGATTTGTCAGGATCTTTCTGAAGGACCTCTCTGCTTTTGAGGGAGCCAACAGCTCCTCCCAAATATCTGTCATAGGTAAACTTACTTAGTATACTTTTTGGTCAATCATACAAGTAATTTATGAAGACACTGAAGAACACTGGCCCTAAATTGGAGGCTGGTGAAACCGCACTAGTGATCAGTCACCAGCCTAATGCAACCTAACCCCCATTCACTATAACCCTTTGTGCCTGACCCGTGAGCTGGTTGCTCACCCACTGCATGCTGTCTTTATCCAGCTGTGCGCTAGACATTTTGTCCAGAAGAATAATGTAAGATACAGTATCAAAAGCTTTACTGAAATCTAAACTGGTTGCTGGCTTCCTTTGATCAACTTGTTGGGAAAGGAAATTGATTATGCTGGACTTTGCTGTTGTGAAGTTGTGCTGGCTGTGACCAGTGACTGCATTGTCCTTCAGGTATTTTTCAATAACTCCTAGAATAATCTGCTCCTGTAATCTGTAGTTTTACCAGGCCTTGAAGTGAGACTGACAGGCTTGTAGTTTCCAGGAACATTCTTCTTGACCTTCTTGTAAATTGGGACAATGTGTGGCAGCTTCCAGTTAACGGGGACCTCTTTGGATTTCCAAGACCATTCAAAAATCTCAGAGTTCTCATGATGATGGCAGCCAGCTACTCAAACATTTATGTAGTCATATAATCTCAGTGAGACAACCAGCAATTCTGATGATGCAAGTGATTTCCCTGGCATATGAGTCATGCTAGTTTTAGCAGTGCAGATTTTTTTTCCAGGAAAATCAGGGCTACCTTAGAAGTTAAGGTTGTAAATGATTGCACTGATTATTGATTAAATGGGGAACTGCGTAATTGCTTCACCTCAGAACATGATTAATTTGATGTTAGTGGTTGAATACTGCTACAGCGGCATAAAAAAGATGGATTTAACATATGAGTTATCTCTTCTGGGTTGATTAATGCTGGTAATTTTTTTGTGGCACTGAAGCTATACACACACGTAATTGTAAATAAAATAATTTATTTCAATCCATCATACATACATATATTTATAAGGAGGCCTTTAAAATTAAAATATAAAAAGGAATCATACAAGAGGTGGAAGAGGAGATATATGGACTGGGAGGAACATGCAGACCTGGTCTAAGCATGTGTGGGGACAGCGTTGGGAAAGTCAAAGGCATATGGAGTTGAATCTGGCAAGGGACAGGAAGGACAGCAAGAATGGCTACAGGTTTATCAGCAGATGAACAAATATCAGGGAATGTGGGTCTGTTGCTGAATGTATCTGAGGGCATGGTGACAAAGGATATGGACAAGGTTGAGGGACTCAACATCTTTGCTTTTGGGAGTCCCACATCCCTGAGATTGGTGGGGAAGTCTGGAGCAAGACAGACTTCCTCAGTGGAAGGGGACCAGGTTAGAGAATATCTAAACACATTGAGCGTATTTAAGTCTGAGGGACTCACTAGTGCAGAAGGAGCTGGTCAACATCACTGAGAGGCTGTGCTCGGTTAGGTGTAAGAGGTTGCAGTAACTGGGAGAGGTTTTTGAGGGTGGGAAGACAGCAGATGTCATCCTTCTATGACGAGATGACTGGATTGGTGGATGGGGTGTAGTATTGCTTTTTGACCTTAGCAAGGCTTTCCAATATATTACGTCCTCATAGACAAGCCGAAGAACTATGAACTAGATATACAGACATTCAGGTAGATTGAAAAGTGGCTAAACTTCAGGGTTTAAGGAGTTGTGATCAGTGGCAGGAAGTTGAAGACTAGCCACTTGTGGTACCCAAGGATGATATGGGGCCCTATACTGTTTAATATCTTCGTTAATTTTTTGGATGATGGGTTAGAGTGTACCCTCCACAAGTTTGGAAGTGATACAAAACTGGGAGGGGTGGTTGACAGACCAGATGGATGTGCAGTCATTCGGATAGATTGCAGTAGGTTGCAACAGGTTGGAAAAATGGGCCAATAGGAATGTCCTGATTTTCAACTGTCTTGGGGTGACTTTATGATGTGTATCCCATATTGCTGCCTATGCCCAGAAATTAATTTTTGTGCCTTTCTATGCCTCTAAACTGAGCCTGAGAGGGGGAGGGAAAAAAATGAGCAAAACTTTTTCAAAGCAGTTTGCAGCTTGTTCAAGGTCACACACAGATAGCAATTTGTTTCCCAGCTGCGGCAGGGGAGGGAGGAAGCACCCGGCTTGCTGCTCCCAGGACAGGTTTTTTTGGCCAGTGGTTTGGCTGCTTTTTCTCCGGAGAGAGACTAAGAGTTGAATTTCTCCTTCCCTGGAATTTCAGATTTTCTCCCTTTTCTACTGGACTCCTTGATTGCTCTAACATCAGAGCACATCGGGAGGACTTTCCACCGGGCACAGAGGGCCTGGCCCTGGGCCAAGCCCCAGCTCCAAGGAGACCAAAGGGAGGACTCGAACTTTTTCCCAGGTTTTTTCTCCACAGTGAGAAATTTTATTATTTAGCATTATTATCCTTTTCCCGTGTGTTTGTTAAATAAATAGCTTTTATCTCTTCACTTTCCTTTGAGGAAAATTTATTTTCCCCGAACCTGGTGGGGGACGGGTGGTGACCTGCCTTCTCTCAGAGGATATATTTCTAAATTTGGCCAAACCGGAACATCAACAAAAGGAGATGCCAAGTCCTGCACCAGGGGAGGAATAACCCCAGGCAGCAATGTTGGGGACCAATTGGATGGAAAGCACCTTTGCAGAAAAGGACCTGGGAATCCTGGTCAATAAACAACGTGAATTAGCGAGTTGTTCCAGCGGTAAAATGGCCTCCTGGATTGTAATAGGAAGAGCATTGCCAGCAGGTTGAGGGAGATTGTCCTTCCTTTCTGTAGTAATGACCAAAGAGAAGAAAAGAATGCCATGAAAAATGAATATTACCTAAAGGCCTGGTTGCACGCTTAAGAGGCAACTTTTACAGTGCAGACTTTTATAGATTTTACACGAAATGCTAATAGTAGACCTTGTTTTGTTTCAGGAGGATCTGGGTTTAGGTAATTTAGAGATTTTAGTCCTCTAGCTACTTAAGTCCAGACCCTGGAGTGAAGGTGCTGTGCTCAGACTCCTAAGATAATGCCTTAGGTTGTACAGTAAAGTGATCCTAAAAGTCAGCACTCTGAGAGGCCCACTCGATTTGGATAAAGGGGAAATACAGAAGAACAGGATGTCACTGACATTTCATCACTTTACCTTAGGTCCCTTCTTGCAGCCCTGAATCAAGTCCATGGAAAAACTGCAGTATGGCACCCATTGAATTCAGCTTTCAGGAGTTAATTAGAAGCTCCTGCTGTCTGGAAATGCTCACAGTACTTGCTTTTTATACAATAGCCCTAAGGCTAGAGCACCTTCCTCAGATTTGAGAAATTTTGTTTTAGCCAGCTCAGCTTATCTTATGTCATAAAAGTACTGGATAAACTGAAATACAAATATGAACAAGTTTTAAAGGCAAATTAAAAAAATAATCAGATTCTGTAAATTTTTGTCCTTGTTTTTATCATTCTTGAAGTGATTTGGAGGTCTCCTATGAAATGAACAATGTCATACATTACTCATCATTTTTGTTCTTATCTTAAATGTGACTCACCTTTCAAAAAAAGTCTCATTTTATGATGGACTGGCAACTATTATGTCTCTAATTATTATACCTATTAATATGGGACAATTCAGTTGACACTGTATATATGCTCATGTATCCTTACAGGCCTTAGACATGTTGTTACACATACGAAATACATGATTAAACTCTGCTCTTTTAGTTATAACTTAGCATATACACAACTCTGTTACATGATAATAATAATGATAATAATAATAGTAATAATAATAATGCCCTTATCAAATAAAGGGACTGAACTATCATAGATAAAACACATGGATTACTAATTTTTTCTGCATTTACTTTGACTATAATAAATCTCTTTACAGTCAACAAGTCTAAATTGATTTTTGGCTTTTTTTTTTTTGTGTGTGTTATAAGGGATATGGATAATTATGTATGTGTTTTCTCAGGTCTAAACTGGAATTAAAAGACTGTCCAAAAAGTTAGCTGGAAGTAAGATGACTGTATTTATTCTTGTTTACTATGTGTTCTGTGCTTACTTTAATATTTGATATAAATATTTAGAAAATGCCTCTCCTGTTTATACCTGGTTCTTAAGAATGGCAGAAATAATTCTTAATCAGGTACTTTGGTTGCCATGTGACTCTGTTGATTCTTACCTGATTCTTGTTGCCTATCAGCTTCAGGAATGCTGTAAGTTTCCCCACTGTATTTCAGTCTTCAAGGGAATAACTAAAGCGTAAACATCATGAATCACATATATTTAGCCTGATTTTGTATAAATGTGTTCAGAATATTGTATTTGCACAGAGTATTTACAAGCTTCAGCACAGTTACAGCAAATAGCCCAGTGTGGCAGTGCAAGTGGCTCCAGCCACTCTGTCTCCTGACGAGAACTCAGACAACCAGCTGGGGCGGTCAGCAACCCACACTTAGCACGTAACTTGCACTCATGGTGAGAACCCATGATTCCCTTGTTCTTCCTTTTGCACGTTTTCTCCCCATTGGTTAATGTTTTCCCCTCCCTGTTTCATGTATGACATTATGTATATTCATTTCCCTTCTTTAATATGTATCAGTTCTAGAAAGTTCTTTGTTCCTCGATGCCCCATTGGATCCTTCCCGAAGTCCCTCCTATGTGTTGTTCCCATTGGTTCCCTTCCTGTCAACCCCGCCTGCTTGCCCCTATCCCATTGGCTGTCATTCCTCTCCCGCCTATTCCATACCCAGGATAAGAGCCCTGGACCCTCCCACCAATTGGTCTCTTCGTCCCTGCTATTTCACGGGGATGAACCTGTGTGGAACACATACGGAGAGCCCCCGCTTTTTCTTCTTTGCCTTCGCCTGTGTGCCTGCTTAACAGTGACAGAAGGATACAGCCCCTTTTGGGTGAGGAGCTCTACCCCTTTTTCATTGTGTGTTGGGCACTGAGTGCCGCCTTCCAGAGGGGTTTCAGTGTTGACCTCCGGGCTTCTTTGTGTTGGCATGTGAGGGGAAAACCCCCCTTCTGCCAGCTCCCAGTGGCTGCAAAACCCCTCCAGCCTAGTGCTTTGGGAATTAGTCAAGTTCAGGAATTTCTTTAGCTGAAGACCACACAATTCACAGTAATGATTTCTTATACAAACTTCTGAAAACTTTTCTTTTGATTCTTCTTTTATCTGTGGATGCTGATACTGGGAATCCCCAGGCGACTTTGCTAGTCTACCAGTATTGGCTACAGTAAGCCGACATGCAGTAACACCTCAGAAGTATGTAAGGAAGTACACCTTAGAGTATGTAATACAACACAGAATTGTCATTCTGCTGCTGAGGTTATTTTTGTATACAGTCTAAAATAACTTAAAGTTCTAGATATCTTTAATAAGCTTTCGGTATATAAAAGTACAAAGAGATAGCTTCTATATCTTTAGTCCATCCATTCAGGTCATTACAGCAGAATAACTCCTAGTAGCTTAAATTGTCTTGCTGTTATCCCAGAATATTATTTATGAGAATGAAGCAAAATGGTGAGATTGCCTAATAAAAGGAAAATAGCCCATGCTATCATGTTCTCAGCTGGAAACTGTTTCAGGAACTGAAAGTTACCTGTGCAAAGTTAGGCACAATATTATTTTGGAATCTAAGATTCAGGTCTTTTTGGGCAGCATCAGTCTAGAAACGGTAAAGTTACAGGAGCATAACTGCACTTCTAGCATTTTTTTCCACTGTATTTGATGTCTCTCTGTCATGAAGATTTTTATTTTAGAAATGTAAATAATGCAAATGGTAACTTCAAAGGTCAGCTTTAATCCATAGTGAGTAGGACTTTCTAGAATGCATTTAAAGATTCCTGATAAAAATATTTGTCTTTTGTGATTTGTGACAATGTGATCCTACTATAAACAAACCATTACATGAAGTGGCTTTCAAAATCTAAAGATAAAGCATTATTTGAAGTGTGACACAATTGCCAAATTGCAGATGGGGCTTTGCCATCGTCATTAGAAAAAAAATGCTATAGGATTCAGAACATGCAATTTAGAGTCAAATATTGTTGTTTGTCGTTATAGAACATGGATATTGAAACAGAGATTACTCAAGAGATTATAGTGATTGAAGTGTATGCCTTTTCGTACCCTGCAAGTGCTGGAACAATCTATTGAATATGACACCAGTTTATGTCCAATGCAAAGTTGGTCTCACGTATTTAAATTTTTTAGTGGTCATGTAAATGCATGGTGATTTTGAATCCTCACCATTGTGGATTTTTTTGGGTCTTAGCTAAAACAATGAGATCTTCCAACTGAACTAATCCAGTCAGTTACATTTGTTACAAATAGTAAAAACGTGGGAGAGAAAAAAACCCCCACCAATATGCAAAATTCCTCAGACTGTGTGCATTAACCACAATTTAGTATTTAGGGACACACCAGAATAATTTTTTTTTTTTCAACCATTGTGTGTCAGTGAAGTCTTCTGCAGCAGGAAGAACTGCTGCATGCACTTCCTGAGCCATTAAAGCCCTGTTGTGACGACATCAAATATAGCAGAACAGAGCACAGCCAATGTACCAGGCCAAGGAGATGTCTGTGCTCCAGGCTGGTGCAGAAGATGAAGATTTTGTCTTTACCAAAAAGCTCAGGGTAGTTAGGGTGCTAGTCTGAAGGGCTGGAAGAGAGGCTTTGGATATTTAAAACCTGAGCTTGAATTTTTGTGATAATCAGGGTAAACTGCTGTGTTTTGTGCTGAACACACTCTGCCCAGCATGACTAAATACTCTCCTTGTCCAGCTGAACCTCTCAAAAGATGCGGGCTGGGCAGCTGCTGACTATGAATGGTATCTTTTAGTCCTCAGTCTGAGGTGGAAACTGCATTATCAGCTTTCCTGTGTGACAGCAGTTGTGCTCTTGCTCTGGAGTATCATTCAGCCGCCAAAAGTCATGTGGTAACAAGCTTGGCAGCAGTTTGAGGACTTGCTTTTTGGTTTAAGGTCAGGAATCTTTTCTAGGCCTTGGTGTAGGTGTCATCTTACTTGTGTGCTTCCAATACTGCAGTCAAGGACAGTTAGAATAACTGTGATGTGAGGCAATTCAAAACTACAGTGTTGGTGAAATTATTTTTTTTTTTAAATACCACTCTGCTGTAGTTATTGCACTGGGGGAAGCACTGAAGAAGTTTACTCTGTTACCTACCAAGCAGAAGTTCTGAAGTCAGAATAAAGTCCTCTGTCTTTGTTTTCTAGACTTCAGAATTGTAATATTACACCTTGGAAAGTTAAATATTTCCTGCTCTGGTGGGTTGAACACAGCCAGCACCTAAGTTCCCACCAAGTCACCTGCTTTCTGTTGCCTCTCTACACCGCCCTCCCCCTTCCCTTGTGGAAGGGCACAAGCAAGAAATACTCATGAATCAAGATGAAGGCAGTTTAATACAAGAAGGAAACAACAACTAACTGATGCAGATATGATCCCTCTCCACCTTCCACCAGCAGACCATCACCAGTTTATCACCAGTTACATGAGGAAATAAAAGCCCTTCAGGCAATACCGTCACCTCGGTCCTGACAGAGTTGAGCACCAAACTGCTTGGTGCTTGCAAGATAGTGGAGATTCTGGACTTTGCCACGAGCAAAACAGTAAGAACTGTCAGGAATTTCATACTGAAACATAAAATGCCTGCGGGGATAGAATATTTCAGGGTTAGAAAGTAACTGAGATAGTGTAGAACTGAGTTCTGGTTTCAAGAGAGAATTTGGCTCTGAAATGTTTCTCCAGATCTGTCCCTGAGTCCCTAACCCCATTATATACTACGTCTATCTATGAAAAATGCAACTATTTAATGAATAGCTGTTGAGAATCCTAAATTATTCACTGAAGAATGTCAGAGCCTTATTAATTCTGGGGTTAAAATCCATTCCTGATCAGTCACGTTATTAACTGTCTATTGTGGAGTACTGATAAGGTGCAAAAGATTACCTTTTAAATTACTGCCTTTTAACCTATGAGTACAGTTAACATCTGAGGAATTCTTCACTTTCTGTGAGAATGACAAAACCTGTCAATGAAATGATTGGTATTTTGAGCTAAACTCTGCAGAATTAATGCTTTCAGTTTAATGAGTGTTTTAGTTATTGTAGTGTGATTCAAGCTGAAACAGCATGCTATTTTTCTACTGGAACCTTTTCTCTTTCCCCTTTTCCTATGAAAATGCTGATGACCAGAGCTTGCATTTTTGGCCATTTCCCACCCAAGCTCTGATATTGCAGCAAAATGTTCCCTGTTTCTAATGAAGTCAGCAGAGTAGCAGTTAGACTCCTCTGAACTACAAAAAAAAGTTTTAAGGCTATGTAAGTAGTCATCTGCTTCTTAATGACACTCAGCTCTCTTCAAGCGCAAATCCAATATAATATATTTATTTTATCTCAAAAAATAAAAAAGGTATAGAAACTAAAGCTGTTCATTCTTCATAAGGATATTAAGCTTGATTCTTATTTAAGAACGCTGTAAGCATATGTGAGTAAAGGTTGTGCTATATACAAAAGAGTTCTGAATTTTAGATTTTGGCACATTAATAATAAGGATGAGTGAATAAAAGTGTTTTTCTGGTTCGTGGTTTGGTTTTTTTTTTTTAATTGAAATCTTGATTTCAATCTGAGCTTGTCCACAGGTCATTCCTACCTGCCCATTCATGAACTGAAAACTGACAGTCTGACCAGGTGAATGTGAACATTACTGTTTCAAGAATAAACCAGTTCACAATCCTACATCTTCTTAGCTAAATTTTGACATATAAAATAAAAAAAAAATTGAACTTACTAGCTGCCCATGAGTCTCTAGTTTGGAAACTCTGGTGGCTGGTGTGTGATGCAGAATATCAGTGGACCCAGTGGAAAGGACAATCAGAAACCTCTGAGACCTTGCCTTGGAGAATGCAACAGAAAATTGACCCACAATGGCAGAAAAGAAGTATATCTAGTTCAATGAAAACATTTTTTCTGATGAAGCTTTTGTTTAATTTTTTTAAAACTTAAATCTAACACGTGTATATACTTAGTAATGACCTTAGAGAATTGTAGAACAGTTCTTGAAACACAACATCCACCCACCCCATCCCCAAATAAAAGAAGAAAATATAAATAAATGCCAAAAGGTTTTTGGGGTGTTTGTATTTCCTGCATGACTACATAGTAAAAAAATTACTTCAATGAGCTTCACTAAAACATATAGGGAGACAAGGTGTATCTATGCCTATATTGTGTATTGACCCCAGCCAGCAAGTAGGTGCCTAGTACCATTTGCTCCTCCCTACCCTACCTTTCCAAGAAGACATTGGACAGGACAGGAATGGCAAAAGAGAGAAAACCTGTGGGTTGGGATAAAGACAGTTTAAGCAAGTGAAGGTAAGGGTGGAAAAACCTCAAACCTAAAGTAATGCAAAGGCAGCCACTCCCCGCCTCCTGTAAATAGAGCAATGCCCAGCCAGCCTCGGGGCAATGACCAACTTGGAATTGTTCCTTCTTTTTTCCTCTACCCAAATTTTTATTATTGAGCATGATGTTTCATGGTACAGAATATCCCTTTGGTCAAATCAGATTAGCTATCCTGGCTGTGTCCCCTTCCGACTTCTTGCCTATCTCAGCCTACTTGCTTATGAAAATTTTCACATATGTAAACTCTGGAGCTGTTATTACATTTATTTTTCTCTCTTTCTTAAGCTAAATGTACTGGATTTAAAATGTACTGGATTTTTGTCTCTCAAATATGAGAGCAGAGATGTGGTAATATGCTCTGAAAGGGTAGATTGAACTCTGCTTGCACTAGGGTATCTCTGCAATTTAATATTTTATCTTGGTCAGTTGTATCTTTTTTTTCTGCTCCCAGAAAACATGTTTTGACCTTTTATATCTGTCAACAATTTTGTTTATAGCTTTTTGAGTGATGAGTTCTGAATGATTTTTTTTGTTTTGTGTCTCTTTCTTGAAGCCTCAACAAAAATATCCAATCTAAGATTTTTATTCTCCTCTATTTAAAGAAAAATGTTCTTGTTATTTTTTAAAATACATATTGTAAGTCTGTTTATGCACATTGCTACATTATGCATACACAACTTTAATGATAATTCTGTTTTATCAACATTGATATCTAATTTCCATTTACCATATAAATACTCAGGTAGCAAAGCACCATACTAGATCTCAGTACCCTGAGTCCATGGACTGAGCAAACTCAGAGCTGGTCATGGGTGTTCATGGTGCAGATTTCAACAATTCTAAGTCCAGAACGGAAGAGAAATTAATCCAAATACTCAATGTATTATATCCATTATAAGATAAATTCTGTTGGTTAGGACACTGGAGATATAGTTACTATCCCTAAAATTCCTTACTAGCTCTTACACTGGATTTTTAAACAGTGGATGCTGCTTATCTGTGTGTGTTTTGATGGCTAGTAGAAGATGACCTGGTTTCTTGGGATGATCTGGCTGTACTCCGGTAGTGACTCCAGTTGTGTGCAGTGTATGTTGAGAAGGGCACTGGGAGGTGAATTCTCTTCAGTAGTGTGATGTTTTGTGGACTATTCCCAGCATATTATGCTGGCCTGGTTTAGTTTTTAGGGTACAGTGCTTCATATGCTGTGTTGTTATAAACAAGACACTGGCCTTTATTAGGGAACTACAGAATAAAAATCTTAATCTGCATTAGCTATTCTATTTATGGGCTGAAAATAAGAAGCATTTTGATTGTTTTGACGTATGATGGAGACCTGTGAGTATGCAAAGGGCACAGATAAATTCATTTTATATAGAAGACAAAGCTATCAACTGGATGCTGCTCTGTTACTTTGCTATGGAGCAGCATCAGGTCTGAGCTGCCTCTCCGTCTGCTCTGGAGTAGTATTAATAGCCAGGGCACTCTGCAGTAGATGATGAAATTTCTTTCCTTTTTCTTGGGGAAAGAACTCTGAACACACTAACAGAAAGAACCAAACAGCTGAAATAACAATCACCAAATGCTGATCCTAATGAAAGATGAAGTTGCAGTTTAAGCCCTCTCACTGCTTGCGTATTGGACTTTCTGCAGGGTACAAAATACCATTGACTGCTGAATTCACAACACTTTGCAGAGGAGTTAGTCTCTTAAATGGTTTGATTGCTTGCTGAAGGCCTCAGTTGGTGCTGATACGTTGTTGTTGTTTTCTGAAGATGGAACAGTTCTCCTGGCACTATCAGGGCTCTCAGTAATTCTTATACCTGAACCAGCACTGCTGCTGTCTCTCTTCCTCTGAGCCATCATTGTCAGGTTCTGCACTTTTTCCTGGAACTCTGAGGAATTACATGCTTTAGGTAAGAGTTATCCAGGCAGATTTAGTAAACCTTGTTATTAGCAGAAAGCAAAACAGCTTTGTCATCCTGATTTGCTCCTGATTACAGCTACTAACTGGGGCAATCTTCACCTCATGGTACCAGAAAGTGCAGGACCCTGAAGAAAAAATCTGTGCAAGATCCTATAAGGAATTTAAAATTCTCAGTTCAGTTTGAATGTGAATTTTATACACTTGCAAATTTTAGTATGACAATTATTTCATTTTCTGCCATTACATTATTTTTTCTTTTAATTTTGTTTTATTTTGCAGCTTATCCACTAATACTTGAACTGTATTGTCAGTACATCTTAGTCTGTTCTTTATGCCTTTAGCTATTTGACTTTCCACTTTTTATATTAGAGAATATATATAGGACATGCAATTTCAGTGGTTTCTTTCTGGCTAGAAAGAATTGTAGATTGGCATGTTATTACTAGTAATGGAATGTTATTACCATTCAGGCAATTTGGTGACATGAAATTCACAAACAGCTTTGGGAGATGCTCTGTAGGCATGCTGGTAGGCCACTAAATGTACCTTGTTCTGGTAAAATGATTGTTTAAATAATTTTGAAAGAATGTTTTAGCAGTAATGGAACAAAATAAATGATACTGTACAACGAAGCAGCAGAGATCACCAGCCTAAACTGGTACAGAATCAAACCAATGAACTATACCCACTCTGCATGGCATATGAAATTGTCTTGCATAGACAAATCTCTCCTATACTTCTTACTTACCTTTACTGGCTGACTAGATGCTAGGGAGATGGCTATTACATGTGACCAGATTTTTCTGCCTAGAAACTGTAAGATTGTGATTGAGAGATGTCATCCAGTAAAATCCAGACTGGTCTGTCAAGTTCAACTGACCAATCACTGTGGGCTTCTTTCTGATTAGCTTCAGCAATAATTTAGCAATTATCTGTTTCAATCATCCACAGGGATTCTTCCCTACCTTTCATTAATTCGGAGGGCCATCCATGACTTCTGATGATGTGTAATCCCCAGGACACTTCTCTGTGTATTTTATGTATTTTATGATAGAGGGAAAATGCTGAGATCTAAGTATAGATCTGTGGAAGGGAATGGGCATGGTCATTGGCTCCACCCTCCATTCTCTCACTTGGGAAATGTGCAGTTGCATTCCCTATTCTGCAACACACATCTCCCAAGGCTGGGTGTGATCCTGCTGCAGCACACTGGAGTGTGCCTTTCGGTCACCCTGCCACACACTGGCAGTGATAAAGATCACTCTACTTCCTTTCTGCTATCATTTTCCTCGTGAGATTGGTAACCCTGCTTCACTATTCCAGTAATGTGCATTATTATGTAGTTTTTTCATACTTCCTTCTACACCAAATAATTTGTAACTTTTACGGTCTGTTTTGCTAGTGAAGGAAGAAAGGGGGGCCATGAAACAGGGCAGGAGTATTGATCCACTTAGCAGTAAAAATATACAAGATTGAGCATCAAGTACAGCTCTACTCCCTCTATGCCCTCGGACAAAAAAAAAATTAAAAAGCAGCTAACATATTGTCTTTATTGTAATGATCTCTAAGTGCAGTGTAAAAATGAGGTGAGGATTTAATCTGCATTGTGAATGAATCCTTCAAATTTGTATCTTAGCCTGAATATTGTAATGACTCCATTCTGCAGTATTCCACTGCTTCTATGTAACATTTCATTAGGTTTTTTTAAAGAAACAGAGAGACCAAGACCATATTAGATTTCAGAAATTGAATTTGGATGAACCAGATTTTGGAAAGCTGTGTATTTAATACAATTTTCAGACTGCCTGTTTGACTGTGAGCCAATGACATTGTGCTCTGTGGACAGTAAACAGAAAGCTGAGCAGGACTCTGTAGCCAAATCATTTGATTCACCTTCATAGTCTAAGAAAAGACATATGCAAATGGTTAAGATCAAGCAACTAAACAGACAAGCTTTTGAAAATAACAGGAGAAAATTTATCAAACTTTTTTTTTTGTTTAATTACAAAGATGAGTCAAGTGAGATTCATTATAATGTCTTTGAAAAAGCTACTAAATCTTAGAATCATGGAATGGTTTGGGTTGGAAGGGACCTTAAAGCTCATCTTGTTTCAACCCCGCTGCCATGGGCAGGGACATCTCCCACTAGACCAGGTTGCCCAGAGCCCCATCCAACCTGGACTGAAACAGTTCCGGGATTCAGGTATCAACAGCTTCTCTGGGCAACCTGTTCCAGTGTAAAATGATGCACTACTTTCCTGCTAGGCCTAAGTTTTAGGATTTCCTCTTTAGTCTGCTTTAAAAATAATGTAAGAGGTCATAGAAAAGAGTATGGAGAGTTAGAAGGAGAAATATTTCTACAGAATTATATGATACATAACACATTCAGATAGCTAGGTCCATGGCACATAGGTGTTACTTCAGTTTAGAGAAGGAAAACCAAAATGGAACAGTTCTTTACTGTCAGTTAATGAATAGACTTTCTTAGGAATTTTGAATGCAAACTCCATGAGTGTGTAGCTAGAGATGGTTTACTGCTGTGCACTCATTTGTCTCATCTTCCTTGCACTCTTTTGTCCTTGCCTAATTTTCTCTTTTTTCCTTTCCGAGTTAACTAGTGCTCTCTCTGTAACCCTTGCTCTTTAATGCCTACAACTCATCATCCTTCTACCATCTCACCCTTTACAGACAGACTCCTCTTGTGTGCAGCGTGAAGGGGGGGGGCTGTGTGTGCATCATGAAAGGAGCTATGGAAGGTCTATCCTTTTTCTGATATCCAGTGGTGGAGTTCAGCACTTGACATCAGTAGTGAGAGACCATTGGCGAGGGCCTCCACCGAGCCAAGGCAGGCTATTGACAAGGGCATCTTAGGTCCCCACAAGCCGGGGCTGGAAAACTCCTAAGATGGAATGGTCACATACTAGCATCTGCAGAGGAGCTCGAACATACACTGCAGGAATAAAACTAGAGGTCTCTTAATTTTAAAAAATGTGTTCTGTGCACATATGAGTGTAAATCTTCTTATAGTTTGCCTGTAAGTTTCTGGTGTCTTAAAAGGAGGGATAAAAGCACAAATATTTCTCCATTCTCTACTTGAAAAATGTCTGACTTTTTTCCCTTTTGGAAGTCTGAAATCTTCATAGTAAAGAAGACAGAAGCTTACTTCATAAGAGCCTAATTTTAACAGTTTCTGAATGTAAGAGGGTTTGTAATATTATGTTGTTTTTCAACTCTTTTTTATGATAGTCAACAGGATGGGAGAAAGAGGTCTAATGAAGCTATGGATACAGACTCAAGAAGAAGAGCTTAAAGTGCAATGTTTCCCTCTGGAAAGAAAAAGTTGCCAGAGGCATAGGAAACTGCAAACCCAATCTTAGAGTAGAAGCAGTCAGGCACTGTGATGCAAGCACTCTACCTGATGGACAACATACAAACTGAGTATTTTTTCTGCTACTCTACACTGTTATTCTGTCTTGCTGTTTCCTTTATCTGGCATGTTATCTGCTGAATATCTCTGAAGATTTTTAATGCTTGCTTTCATTTATCTTTCTTGTTGTTTTTCTCCTCTCTGCACTTCCTGCCCTCCCCCCTTGCCTCTCACCCTCTTCCAGGACGTATCAAATTTGGCACTGTACCAGTTAGTCTGCTCAAAGGAGAACGGCTATTTCTGAAAACTCATTTGCTGCGAGGGGTGGAGTCTGCCAAAGTCCCTATTCAGTTTAAGGGACAAATAGTTGGCTTTCTGCCTGTCCTAAATGCATATTCAAGCAATTGTCCTAAACAAAGCCAGGATAATGAGAAATTTCATAATGAGCTGAAAGCTGCATATTTCCTCTTTTTATTATGCCCTAAATAGTCTAATGATCCCAAGTTATAATTTAGTTAGCAATATGAAGTTTAAGTGAGATGATTATGAGGATAGTGTTTAATGTAAGAGACTTTTTACAACCCTTTAAAAATAAAAGGGGGAAATCATTCTCTTTCTCCTTGAGCATGCTGTTTGCCTCAGTACATGAATGAATTAGTGACAAATAAATAATCATCAAGTTTTCCTTGAATGGAATTCTCTAAATGTCTCCAGGCATCATCATGAATTGCACTATCACAACCCTAAGTTACCCGCTCCGAATAATAGAAGCAGGCAAACAAAATGCTATCACTGCATAGACGACAAAAAAAACCCAAAAAACCCCTACTGATAATGATTACAAGTGACAGTTACTTTAATGCAATCCATAAGCTGGGGTTTGAACATGCAGTAGTGCCATATCTCATTATACAAAGTGATTGTGGCAAGGGAGAGGAAAACAAACAAAAAATAACATTCATATAACATTGAGGAACACTCAGTTAAATAGAAACATTTAACTTCAGGAATCTGTTGTGTCAAAACCCACAATTATTAAGTGTGTGATGTAAATCAGATTGATATGAAAATCTCACTTGAGTTAAAAAATAGCACACACTTTTATCTTCCCTATCTTAAGAACCATCAGAAGGAATATTAGGTTAAGAAAGTCTAAATTATATAGTGCTTCAAATAACCAAAGAGAAGAAATCACTTCCCCAGAAAAATAAATGAATGAAGTCTGTTCTGCAGTCTGAAACCCAGAATCTAACAGGCAAAGTCAAAATCCAAATGTCTTTCAATGAAAATTTTTAGATAATACCTTTTTTGCCTTTTGATAACAGTGAAGTCTCCAGTAAAGATTAAGCATGCTCAAAGCTAGTTCTGAAATCAGTTTTTTTCCTGTGTATTCTAGCCAGTACATGGGTTTGGTTTTGCTTAGTTTCCATTGGACCTCTAAACTCTCTGTCTGGAAGATCTCCAGTCTGATTTCAAGAGAAGCATTCCACCTGTTGGTCTTACCTGATATACTGCATTTGTGAATTCAGTCATTCTTCTGCCAGATTTCAGCCTGGACCTTGTGTTTGTATTATTTAGGAAAAGGTCTTTCATCCTTTAGATGATCAAGCTGAAGATCAATCTTTTTGATGATGTGAAAATATATTATTTGTCTTCTCAAGGAAACAAGAAAATGATGGATAAGTAAATGCTGTTAAAGACCAAAGGGAGGTAGAGACGTATCTCTTGCTTATGTCTCCTTGTGAAAGCTGAGCACTGCTGGTTATAGAGAGAATATGGAAATCCAAGGTTTTGCATAATGCCCTTTGACAGGAGACAAGGATTATTGCTTCTGTGCATTCATACCAAATACATTTTTAGGACAGAAGTAAAAGTACATCTTAGCAGAATGAATCGTGCTATATTAATGTATTTTTTTGTTCCATGCATCAGTTAAAAATACACTTTAATCTGCTATAGACAGCCTAGGGAATTTTGAAATGTACCCATGCAATGACATTTCTCATCATTTTGGGTATTCCAAGACCCAACTTTTATTCAAAGTGTTTACCTGAAGAGGAAGAAGGCAGGCTTTGAGGTCCACCTTATTTCTAAAAATATTTTTGGTATCACCTCAGGCAATCATCAGCAAGAATTTAGCATCTTAGTTTAACATCTTATTAATTTACTTGTCTGGTTAGGCTGTATACAAAAAGTATACATTTGCAAATATTTCAATTACTCATCTCCTAGTGTGTGGCAATATTTGTCTGAGGTTTTCTGTTTATCCTTCAGCACCATAAGGGAGACATGCACTAGAACTTGTCTTATGATTCTTGGAGTTCTTTTGTTTTGTGAGGAAGTGTCTATTTGAAATGAATCTGTGCGAAAGAAAATTACTACTACTTTGAAAAAAATATTCATGATCCACATGCACTTGTCAAATGCCAGAGAATATGTTAAAACCTTGATATTAATAAAAATTTGGTCTACTTCATAACTCTCTATAGTAGATAAAATTGATAATTCTCCATATACAGAAAGTGTTGCAGTTAGGCTTTAGGGTTTCTCTGATTGTTCACCATCCATGGAAAATAAAGTGATAGAAATATTTTTGAATTTATTGCATGGAACTGAATGAATACATATGACACCTTTAACATGTTTAAAAATTCCTCTGCTGACATGGACATGAAACATGCTAAGGCATTTTTTTTCCCCTAATTAAATCTGAATAACTTCAATGCATTTTAAAATGGTGGGGATGAATATTCTACATATCACAAAGAACAGATTTTCATTGAAATGCAATGTATGTTAATACCATCAAATAGTTACAGGAGGTCCTCAATAAAACCGGGCCACATCCACTTCAGAGCTTGAGCTTCATACTGAAGTTCAACAAACAATTATTCTTTCTGGTATTTAATATACTACATGTTTGCATATCAAGTGCATATGTATGTTTTTCCTTGGAAAATATGAGCCAATATGCAATAAGATGGAAAACTATGCAATAACTTTGCATGCATTATGTAGGAAATGCTGAAATTTTGTGGAATCCCACAATAACAGTTGTGTGTTTTTTTCAAAGACAATGTAATTATGCAAAAATGAAAGATAAATTTCATTAAATATGAGTGGAGATACTTCTCTTTATAGTTCCTTGTTAGCTGTGTCACCTCATGTGCATGGTGTGAACAAACGACTGTGACCAAGAACTATCAACATGAGCTCTCACAGTATGATTTGGAATAAATTAAGGACCAATTCTCTTTAAGTTAGAATTTTCTTAATGCTCAAATCAGGATTGCAAGTTGTGTAAAATAATTACATCCAATGTATATCATTCAGAAGTGATACAGTTTTTCCATTGAAACTATTTTTTCCATCTTCAGTGAGATGATAGTGTTTTAAAGATAGATATGTGAAAGAACTTTGTTGTCATTTATTTGTTTCAACAGGTTTTTTGACTCTAAAGTTTGGCTGTAAACCACAAATGTTTTAACTAGAAATGTCAATTTTGTTCCCATATAACCTTTTCACTTTTTTCTTCCATAAGAGGAGATTGCAAAATTTTATTGAGAAAAGTATAGTTCATGGAGTAATTGCAATTTTTGAAACTAGAGTTAGTAAGGCAGTTTTGCATTTTTTGTAATTTTGTATTTTTAATTTGTGAACTTCTGATTTTCAGTGGAAAAGTGTGGGTTCAAGTTTTCAATGCACCTTCAAAATTTAAAATTTTAAGTTTCATTGAAAAATATATTTGACTTGAATGTAACTTTTAAAAACTTTTACCATGTATAGGCTAATGTTTACATGTTCCTGTAGACTATATTCTGTACTGTTATGCAAGGTTTCAAAATATTTTTCCGACCAATTCTTGCATTGAATTCTAGCAGTATATTTTGAAATAATAGATTTTGACAGATGAAGACTATGGTAATTCAAGCCTTTCTCAGTTGATGGCAATGTAATATTTCTATTTAAGCATGTGCTTAATTTCTGTCTGGGAAAATGAATACTTACTTTCAATGTAAAAATAGGATTTATTAACATCAAAATTGAACCAATTAATGGTCTAAGTATACCCTTGAAGGGTCTGAATATAAAATTTGTATTTATTTATAATGTCATTTTATTTTTCTGCAAACAACTGTTTTGTTTTTAAATAGATTAGCTATCCCAAACTGTTTCCTGAATCATCCTGCCAATCATTCCAGGATTCGAATGATATGTAAAAACCTGTCATTTCTATCCAGTACCTGAAAACCTAGCCTGTGGGATGGATTCACCAGTCATTGAATGGGTTTATCTCTTCTTCCCGGGAGAATTCTTTATACCAAAGTTTCTTAACATTCAAAGTCTATTTGTTGAATATTCATGGCAATTGAATGCAAAGTGGATGACAACGTCATTGTGGGGTTTTTGCAAGTTACAAGAAGGGGAATGTGTCAGGGAAATACTGTAGTTACAGTTGATTTTGGGTCTACCATTGCAATATTCTTGGCATGAGTATCTTGTACTGTAAGGAACCACTTCTTGCCATCTTGAGTCAGCTGTATATCACTCATCTCTTTTTCCTTTCCTTGTCAGAAATAAGGTACATGAGCCCAGTTAACCTGACTGGCATATTTTTCTTTTGGGAGAAATGTCCATGGAGCAGAGTAAGTACTTACCTCTCCCATCTACTCTTGAAGAGGAGTCTCTTCCTTTGCTCTAGCAGGGAGCTGGAGTTGGGAAATCCAAGACATTCTTGCTTGCACCCTCCTCCCCACATTCCACCTGCAACTTGTTGCATGTGGCCAACAGAAGTCTCTACTGTCTCCTACCATTTAGGGAGGCAAAAGAATAGCGAAGTAACTCCTAACAAAGGACGGAAAAATAGTATCTGACTACCTTGTCTTTTTTGCAAGGGAAAGGTCCTTACTGGTCCTTTAGTGTTCAGCCCCAAATCACGCAGTGAATTGTTAATAATATTTTTAAATTGTTTTACAGAAATTTTACAAAGTTTTTCCTCACTGAAGTCTTGGTGCGGCTAACTCTGGCTAGCTAGATAGTATACACCATGACATATGTGTGTTCTGCACAGGTTTTAAGTTAAACTAATACAATTTCAACATTTAAAGCATTATATTCCAAAGATGGAAAGAGGAAAAATACTTGGAATAAGTTTATTTTGTTTGTTGAGTGAGATGTTGTGAGGCTTGGGGGAGAGTTCTGTTGGCCTGGCATTTTTGTATTTTAAATATTAAATATTTAAATATTACTAAAAATAATGGAAAATAAAAATGAATTAGCATGAAGAAAATGTATTGTCATTAAACAGATTAGAAATAAAGCCAATAAAGATACACTGAAAACTTGCAAAGTTTTGCTATCAAACTTTGCTCAAACCAACACAGAGAAAATTTATATTTCTTGAATCCACATCCAAATTTAAATTTCAAATTAGAAGATTTAGAGTTTTTCTACTATATAGTTTGTTTGGGTTTTTAAAAAAAAATTATTTAAAGCACATGCCTTTCTGTCATATTAGCAGTCTTCAGAGGAATACCATCATAAAACTTTGATTAGTTATTTCTAATTCCAAAATTTCTTTAAAATTCTTCCTACATGGAAAAATTAATGAACCAATTTGCAAGTAAAATTTGTCTGTAGTACTTCATCGTGATACTTCAATATTTCTAAATCAATGAGGTTTTTTAACTGTTGACTGCAAATGGGTTCATGGCTTAATCCTGTTTTCAGATAGAAAAGATAGCTAAATGAAAGTTAGAGAATCCTAAATAATATTTTAGTGAATTCTGCAGAAATAGGAAGGCTGAAGGTCTTTCCTAAGGATAGCAGGCACACACATACAGCAGTGTGCAGTCTTTGGAAAGATAAAGACTGAAACAAAAATGTTAGAGAAATCATTCTGTAGAAACTAGTCTGAAGTACTTCTACAGTAAGAAGAATTTGTTGATAGGTGCCAAAGTTACTGGAAGTGCCAGTTAGTTACTGGAAAATCCTGATATTTATAAATTCAGATATATACACCTATTTCAAGTGAAATATGTAAGCATTGCTTATTAGGACTCTTGTTTTCTCATAAAATAATTTATCTGAAACATTGTTAGAGGGTCATAACTCACAAACTAATAACATTTGGTGAAGGGTAACTCATGAACAAAACTGTTAAAACCTGAAAACATAGTATGGTTTAAAGAGGTCTTGTGCCTAACAGACCAACAGTTTCCTGAGTAAGGAAGAAAATCAGCCACTGTATTATGTGAAATGAATGCGACTAAAGAAATGTTCTTCGTTAGATCAGTCTTGGGATAATACCTTCCTCAGAAATGAGTAACCTCCTAGCTTTCTTTGCTATGAAGTTTGGAAGTGCATTTCTGCCTTCTCCTTTTTAGTTATAACAGTCATTCTTTTTGTGTTTGTCTTGTCAGAGAGGTGGATAAAGAAATTGTGAAATGCCAGGTAAGTTTTATGTAGTCTTGTTCAACAGTACATAAGGTAGCCTTTAATATCAGTTCTACAGATAACTGAAGTGCTGATAGATGCATTTTCAAATGCTGAGAGCATCAAGAATGTCTTGGTACTTCAGGAAATCAGCACTGCTATCAGAAAAATGTTGAAAACTGAAATTCTGTATGACAGGTAATGGAAGCTTTTGTGTTATTAATAATGCAGAAACTGTATTTTTGTAAAGCACACGGGCACATGCCTGTGTTAAAAAGCAGGTCTTATTGCTGAAATAAAACTACCTCTTCAGATTAAAAGTCTGGACTAAGAAACTTAATTTTGTGAGGATTCTTTGTTTGGTTGGGTTGTTTTTTAAAATAAAAAAGAAAATGATCTTTTTAGCCCTTTTTGCAAACATGTTCTACACTTGAGAGCATTACCATATCACACTAGGAACTGCTAATATCTTATGTAATGAAGAAGTTCAGTTTTCTCTTGAATTACAGATTCCTGTTTTTAAATTATGAAGTGCGCAAGAATGGAGTGTGAACAAAGTATTTTAG
The DNA here is from genome assembly GCF_041296385.1 of Aphelocoma coerulescens. Taxonomy (NCBI): domain Eukaryota; kingdom Metazoa; phylum Chordata; class Aves; order Passeriformes; family Corvidae; genus Aphelocoma; species Aphelocoma coerulescens. The sequence continues at coordinate 56,941,965 of NC_091017.1, forward strand.
AAAACCTGAAGTAATCACACAGATATGAAAATATTCTCAGTTTTTCAAACAGCTGTATATTGAACTGGCAGAAGCTATGCTTTGGTTTTGAAATTTACTTGTGTTCCATCACTTAGGTTCCTAATCTTCCTTCTTATCTGACTTTCTTTGTCCCTGTTCTGGAATAAGGTAATATTAAAGAACCATGGAATGCTTGAGGGTTGGAAGGGACCTCTGGAGGTCATTTTGTCCAACCCTCCCCTGCTCAGGTGGGGTCACCTACAGCTGGTAGTCCAGACCCAAGTTCAGATGGTGTTAAGGATTGAGTGGAAGCTTCAGGCAAGCCCTGCCTTAGCCTCAGATTTTTGGCAGCATCTTAAATTTAGGTGGCCTGCACCTAAATTTGTTTTGGGCCACAAGTTCTAAGGATGGCAGATGGGGTCTGTTATAAAATGAGTTATTTATTGAATAGACAGGAGATAATAGAAAAAAGGCCTCAAACAGAGTTACGTACTACACAGTATAAACCAAAAAGAACTACTAGTAGATTACATAAAACAGTGCATGATATCAATGTATCTATATTAAAGCCAGCAAAAAATATTACAGATTGGGAGTCAATGTAATTTACCACCAAAATGACGATAGTGAACACAAAGTCCTTTCAGTCAACCTCTAGAGGAATAACCACAAAGTAGGTGTCCCAGCTTTGGGAAGAAAGCCCCACACTTTTCCAAGGAATGTGCAGAAGATTTCAGCTTTTTGAAAGCTTGGTGTAGTTTGTGTCTGTCAGTCAGAAATTCCAGCTTATCTTTCCCGATCTCACTTCCACAGCAAGATGTTTATTGTCAGCTGGGAGTGGTGCTCCCATGGCACCAAATTAACTCTCTACAAGACAAGCTATGCCGATTGAGTTATTTTATCAGTTAGTGAGCAACAGATAAGCTCTTGTGAGGGGCAAGATGCCCTGAGTTATTTCACCAGCTAAAAAGGAACAGATAAGCTTTCCTGGGGCAAGATGCACTGCTATAGATGGCTTTTGAATATCTTTAAGGATGAAGAACTCCAAAATCTAGTGAGCAACCTGTTCCAGTGCTCAGTTGCCTCACAGTGAGAAAGTGCTTCTTGGTGTTCAGAGACAACCTCCTGTGTTTAAGTTTGTGTGCATTGCCTCTGGTCCTGTCACTGGTCATCATAACAAGTCTGTCTCTGTTCTTTTTATACTCTCCCTTCAGGTATTTATATACACTGATAAGACTCCACCAAACCTTCTTTACTCCATGCTAAAACAGTCACAGCTTCTGAGCCTTTACTCACAGTCCCTTCATCATTTTAGTGACCCTATGCTGGACTTTCTCCAGTAGGGCCATATCTTGAACTTGTCTGTTTTTCAATATACATAAACAGATACCCTCCTTCATGATCAAATTGGGTCCCAATGCTCCTTGAAAACTGCTACCAGGTAGAAGCTCAGCTTTTGACTAAGTTTATTACTAATGGACAGCTAAAATAATGATACAAAATAAGTCAGTGAGTACATCGCAGAATTAAATACCTGAGTTACCTGTGGCATTGCAAGGAAGTTAACCATAGCCATACTGAGCTCAGTTTAGGTTAACTTGCATTTCAGCTTTGCATTTTCTTTCTTTAACTCCCCCCCCCCCCTTTTTTTTTTTTGAGATTTCCTATCTATTAGAGTTTTGTCACAGTCTGCTCTCTCTTAGGAGTATGCTGGCTCATCCTTCTGAGGTGTTTCAGTATTGCTGTCACTTTGGTTTTTTTAGGGTCAGGCAGCATATTTGAGGATTTTCCAGCACTAATATGTCTACTTGAGCTTTCAGATTTTGTGTGCTTATCTGAACTAATCTTCTATTCCTTTGAAGTATGTCTGATTCTAATACTAGTCCAAATTATGAATGATTTCAGTATGAAGAATTTTTGTTAAGTGTGTACTAATAAATTTGATAGGCTTTGTAACTGGAGGAGGGTTGAAGAAACCTCCTGCATTAACTTTTCATACCTCTCACTTAGAGTTTGGTCATGGAAGTAAAGAAATTAGATAGTGAAAACTCTGAAAAGTACAGGATGATTTTTTTTCTCCTAATTCTAAAGAGAGCTTCAAATACACTGCTCTTCTTCAGAAAAAAAAAATAATCAATGTCATTCCAGGCAGTAAGAACTCCAGTTATAGTTTTCATTTGCATGCACATAAAAATGTGTGCTGTGATTTTTTGTGTCATTCAATTTCAAATTCACTTACACATGTGTTAATGATTAGTCAGGATCTGAAAAGGCAGCATCTATTCTGAAATGAAAATATTAGAACAGGGGTTGAATGGCTTTAAAATTATGTTTTTCCTGTGTCATAATATGTTATTAAATACCCTTTCTCCTCCTAAAGTAGCTGGAAAACAAACTGGCAACAACTGTAATTTCTCCTTTTTTTCTTAACAAGATTATATGGGTATCCAACCCACAGTTTCATGAGTATTTAAAATAAATGGAAAAATAACACTCCGTGTGTTTATTTACATTAATTGTCATTGATCAGTGTTTTAAAAACTGTAGTACAATACAGTGTGCAAGCTGATTTCTGCAGCAAAAGACTGAGGCAAATTACAAAATTAATTCATTCTATAGAATCTATGAAAAACGGAAAACCTAAGTTATGAAGGTGATGATTTAACTTGAGTTAAACATACACTATAGTTCACATCACTGATGGATATCTACTTGGTGTTTTGAAAAGACTAACTTAGCAATTAAAAAGCAATTATAAGCCCATTCAGGTGGAAGACAATTTAAACTGAAATAGAATGATATTAACTGGGAGCAGTTTAAGAACATTTAATTAGATGCCCCCAAAGCCCCAATTCAATAATTGGAAGGGAAAACCATGCTGTTTAAAAAAGAAACTAGCTTATAGAGAAAATAAGCCTTATTTTTAAAAGAAATCCTAGAGAAGAGAAAGAGGTAGAGGGTAACTTGTTAAGAGCCTGTATTATAAACTGGTAATTTTATTTAGAAGGTAGTAATTGGGAAAAAATAACAGAAACAAATGGGAAAAACCCCTAGTGACTAGTGAAGCAAAGGCTCATTTCTTACTTTCTAAAGTATATTAGCAATCATATATACCCATTTCTTTCTACTGCTAGCTGAAATTCTTGGAAATCTCTGTAATAACAAGGATTTTGTTTTCAATAGCTGTTACTGATCTATATTTGTGGGTGGGATGCCATATACTCCCATAAGTCCTGATGAAGAAGGAACAGTTTCTTCTCAGTTAAAACTATACTCAATGAGAAATGACACCTAGATACTTTTTAATTAGGAACATGAGTTTTTGCATTATTTTTCATCGTAAGAATGACAAAATTTCTATATGACCTGATCTTTTTGGCTTGCTTAATTAATGATAACTAGTTTCCTAGTTCCTTTCAAAATTCCAGAATATATCTTATAAGGACTTAAGGAGCTTCAGTACCAACTGACATATTTTCTGTCATTATATTGACAATGGTGGAAACCCAAAAGAATTCGTTTTATATCATGTTTACAAGCAAGTTTTTATTAGTTTGTTTTTACAGGAGATCCTGAGAATCACAAAGTGCAGTGGAGTTATTAAATGCTTTAGAAAAGATAAAGAAGAGAGGAATTGTTAAGGTAGAAAAGATCACGTTTGGACAGATCAAATTTGAGATGAGGAAACTGTTCCTACAATGCGATGTCTGAAAGGCAGAAGGCAAGAACTAAAAATGGAAAAAAATTACCCCTGAAAATCATTCTTATAAGTCTAAATCTGCGCTACAGAAGAGATGGTGAAAGAAAGCTGTCTCATACCTACACACATACACCATAATCCATGTAGAAGCAAGATTTGTTCTGCAACTTAAAAGTCAGATTTGTCTTTGTAATCCTAATGATCCTTTTATTTGTGAGGATGAGTTGGAGGAGCCTTGTATTAAAAAGGCTCCCGCATTCCTTTTTAGCCAAATCCAAAGTCTTAGCTTTGCAAAAAGGTGTAATGAACTGCTGCACAGACTTGTGATCTTTAGGTAGCTTTGAAATTCACAGCCCTTTTGATTCTGATTTTGCTCCAAGTTGCTGGATTCCTGTTAATTCTGTGAGAATGAAGTGGGGCATATTGTGTTATCTTGGTTCCAATAAATTAATCTTCAAGCTCTATATAAAGTGTTTTCTAATGCAGTAACCTTTTTGTGAAGATTTTCCCCGACAATAATCCTATAATAGTTTTAAATCTAGGGATGTGCATCGCATACTCTCTCTAAATGTTAGAGTTAAAAATTATCATTATTGAGGGATTGGCTTCAAAAATTTTATCAGCATTTGACTGATGAAAGCAATTACCAGTACATCAGTGTCTTTGCTTTATATACATTGTGTCTTGTTGCGGTGGCTAGGTCCACTTTACACGCCCCAAGTTACCCTGAAAGAGGTCTCTCCCTACAACACTGTGCTAGAAAATTCTCCCTTTGTCTAGATTCTGTTGGTCCTCTCCCCCCTCCCATCCCTTTTCCCATTGGCCCCTTTTGTGTCACTCAACCTTGCCTCTGCCCCTGTACTAGTTTGAAAACAAACTAGTGGGAGACACCAAGTCAGAATAACAATTTAATAGGGAAATAAAAGGAGGGGAAAAAAAAATAAATAAAGGCGGATAACACTGGGTTAAACTGACAGAGTCAGGGTACAACCTGGCACCTTGTTAGGCACGGTGGTGGTAGCAGTCTGGTAGAATGGTGGCTGCAGTCCTCCTGAAGCGGTGATCCTGTAGAAAAAGGGTCTGCTCTTCCTCAGAATGTCCAGTGGTGGCTATGTAGCTCCTGTCCTCTGGAAATCCAGTGGGAAGGTTATCTCTGGTGTTCAGAATCTCAGATTATATCCAGGATGGAACGCTTGGTTCCTCCTCTGGGTGGAGCATCTCACAATGGTGTAATGAGTCATGAGGCCAAGTGTTGATTAGGCTCATTAACAGAAGATAGTCCGGAGGGAGTTATCTCTGAGTCATGCAGCAGGACAATGATGGGCCATTAACAGAAAGATAGTCTGGGGGGAGGAGGCAATGAAACACTGCCCCACCTGATTTCAACAGCTCATGAGGATGGTAATAGAATACACTGCAACCCAGGACAGCCCCCTAACCCTCAGACTATTGGTTTTGGATGCTCTGCCCGCCTTTGGGAGTTCTTGGGATAAAACCAGCACAGGTGTTTGGTTTTGTGTTCTTCTTGCCTCTGTTCCATTTGGGGTGTTGCCATTAAACACCTCAGAATTGCATGCAGAGAACCCCTCTTGCCTCTTTGTCTGCGGTTCATGCACAGGCTGAGTGAGTGAGGGGCTGTTTACAACCACATGCGAAGGTGAGATCGTGTGCACGCGTAGGCGCTGGCAGAGCGCCGCCTGAGCAGTGCATGAGGGACGCAGTAAGAATAACCGCAGCATTCACCAAAGCCTGCATTCAACAGTGTCTTATTACCCTCCATTACTTATCTCAAGCATCAGAGCCGGCCTAATAGGACGATCCAAAATTAAGAAGATGAAAGTCTTAAGAAACAGGTATTTAAAAATCACTCATCTCTGATTAGCTAAAAATCTGCTTTGGGAAAGCTGTAGCTTCTGGTTTCACTATTAACATAAGTTTGAGTAAAAGCCTGTTAGCTTCAATTTAAGGTTCTTGCATGACCTGTGTTTGTTTCAGGTTGCATTGTACAAAAACTGGGCAAATTAATATTGAAGTGAATGCAACTTTTTTACTGTCCACACTGAATCAAATGCTAGTGCTATGATTTTCCAGACTTGCTGCATGTAGAATCAGATGTAAGAATATTTGCATGTGCTTGCGCATTGTGGCTATTCAGTCTTGACAGTCATCAACAATAAACAGTTGTTGACCTAACATTTGGAATGGTATCTTCTAATTAAAAAAAAAAAAAAAAAAAAGCTAATATCTTCTATGTTGTATTTTCCTGGTAAGGTAACAAGTAAGAGGCTGCTGGTGTTGAACTTCAGACAGGAATTTACAACCTCCAGATAAAGCATGTAGCTTTAGCTATTAGGTGAAGTAGGTCATTCCTTAGAGTCTAAAAGATGTTGCTGGAAATAATTGACTGTTTCTTCTTTTTCAGGCTGAGAGAGCATCTGAGAGCCCATGGTACCTATCAGACAGTAGACACGTGGGTAGACAAATTTTAGTGGTCCTGCCATGGAGGACTGAGTGGGGCTGTGGTTGCTTTTGCCTCAGCTCTCCCACCCCCACCAGCATTGCTTACCAAAGCCTTCCAGACCCCTCCCTGCCATTCTAGGCTGTTTCTGTTGTCAGGTTGTTCCTCCTCTTCCTCCTCACTTGGATGACAGCAGCTGTGGTGTAGGTGTAAGGTGCAAGGAAAAGAAAGACCTGTTGTGTGTGGGGAAGGGGAGAAGAAAAGGTTAAAGCTGCGAAAATGTGGTAGAGGTAGTGGTGAAATTGTCAAGACAGAAGGGTATGTAGGAAAGTAGGTAGGAAAGTGCCAACACAGGTCCTCTGGACTCAGTCTTTACTGGTGTTTTTGTTTCTAAACAGAGCTGTGTATTTGTCCTTGTCTTATTATTGCTCTTTGTTCTTCCATCATTTTACAACTTGATTACTTCTATTTGTTGTTTGTATGACATTTTGAATGGTTTTCTCTGGGGAAAAGTCCTCACAATACTTCAAGCAGATTGTTTTTAAAAGCTGTATTGTTTTCAGGCTATGTCTGAATAACTCCTTCTTGACATATTTACCTTGATAAAAAAGGTTTTTTTGAGTCATGCAGAATATTTCCCCGTAGAGCAGCAAGAGCCCAGGATGTTCCCTGAGGGTGGCTTTGTTTAATGTCAACTTCTCTTCGGTTATCCAACTTTTTTTATGAATTAATCAAGGAGCAAATTTTTTTATATCCTTATCTACTCCAAATCATGGCTTGGTAATACCAACATTGGGACTTTGGGTACTGTTTCTAGCTGAAGAATGTGATAGCTTTAATACAAACAAGCCTATTCAAGCACACTTTTCGTGAGAAAAGTAGTCCTGATGAAAGATAAAATATTACCTCAAATTAAGTAAATTTTAAAATAGTAGTAACTGATAACAAGCACATTAATAATATTCTAATACCTTTACAGGAAAAAAAATGGAAACAGAGCTTATGACTATCCTAAATATTTAGAGAGACTCACTGGTAAAGCGCTCTGTGAAGGGAGCAGGTGCTTTTTTGGGGTTACTTCTAGATTAAAGAAACCCATGACATTTTGTGTGTGTTGTTCTTTGCTAATTTCCCCTATCTGGGGGAGGACACAGGGAGGTGCTCAGCTTGTTGGGTTCTCAAACCGAGTGCTATCTGATTTGGGAGGGTAGAGGTCAAAACAAGTAAGAAAACACTCCTGCCCTGAATGTCTTGGGTCTCCTTGTATCAGAGACTAGTGCTGTGCAAGTTGTGATTTATTTTACCTCATATTGGGCACACGAAGAAAATCTCACAGGCTTCATGCACATAGAGAGATTACTCTCCGCTTTGGAACATCGTCTTGATTTATTTATATTCTGATCTTCCAGACAAGGTCTGTTGATGGAGAAGGACATGTAGACCAAAACACAATAGAAAAGGATAAAAACAATGGGGTGCTGGTGTTTTCTGGACCATTTTTTTGGTGGCAGTTTTGAATTTGATTGTTCAGACTAGTTTTGTGTGGTTACTGTAATTCTGGATCTATTGTATCTTGTTGGTAATAAAGCCACTCAGCCTTTACTGAGGGAGAGATTCAGGAGTGACTGACTGGGGCAGGGATCTGGCAAGGCAGTAAAAATACTGGTACCTCCAAGGGGAGCAATGTCCATGGCATTCTTGTCTGAGATCTGGGAAGGCAGTATTTAGGAAGAACACAGCACTGAGTAGAGAGTGTGCACATTTGTACACTGAGTAAAGAAGTGTGGTAACATCTGAACAGCATGGTTCCTGAGGAATACTGTTGATCTTTTTCTAAATATCAGGAGCTCTCTGGTTTGTGTTCTGCTGACGTAATTTTTTTCTAAGTAAATAAAAGCCCCTCTAGTTCATGTCTTTATTTATTTCTTTTTTTTTTTTTTTTTTTTTTTTAATTTGGTTGGTTGATTTTGGTGGTTTTCTTCTTTTAAGGGTGTATATTTTCTTGCTACAAAAAACATTTTATCTTTTCCAGATGTTTTCTTTAAGCTCTTTTGAGGGCATTCAGATAATTGATTAAATCATTGGAAGTGATTATGATGAATGAATCATTATTTGTTATTAGTTTTGATTTGTCTATTAGATCTTCATGCCAAAATTACTGTTCTCAGAGTGGTTAGATGATCACAATGAAAGATTTTACAGCTAATGTTTCAGGTGTTCTTCACCTGCTTTTCAACCCTGATGAATAGATTAACCAGTTATTTCCAGTATTGGTGTAACCATCCAGGTATGTCATCATTTAAAGAGACAGAAAAGAAAACAAAGGAATTTCTGTGGACCAAAATGGACTGGTCCCAATTAGTGTCTGTCATACTTAATGGCAGGAGTGAGTGCTGCCCCACAAGCCCAGAGAAGTGGGGAGCTTGGCTGACTGATCCTGAATGGAAGGTTTAGGAGAGGAGAAGACTTTGGAAATCTGTGTTCAGGAAACTGTTTCTCTCTCTGCCATCATTGTAACTTGGTATGTGTAAGACAATGTAATTGTCTTTCATCTCTGTCTTCAACAACTGTACTTGCAGACGTGTGAGAGGTAAAATGTTGAGCTTTAAACCTGAGAGTCCAGCACTCTTAGTTTGTCACATATTCTTCTGATCTTTTCAACAAGATTATGAAAAGCAATTTGCTTAATCGTTGCACACAAAGCATAGAACTATTTTAGTTCTTGTTTATTTTTTCATCTGTGTAAACATCAGTGTTGTTATACCAAATGTGTGTTTTGAGTAAATGACTTGAGACTCATGAGTAAGGGCGGGGAGAAAATGCTGAGGAGACTACAGGCATCCCTTCCCGCCTTCATAAGTACAAGGGACAGGGAATCTGAGTTACTTGGTGCCTCTCTTACGTTTTTCAAATATTCTGAGCTACTAACTTTCCCTGTAGTTTGGAATAAACTTGTCATCATTTCAAATGCACTAAGCAGGAGCAGATTAGCTGCTGCACCATGATGTGAAGATTTGCAGGCTCAGTACAGTTATGTAAGCTCAACATTTTTTTCTGGGAAGTGCCCAGAATAAATGTTAAACATTGGAGTTTCCACTGTTGACCTGTATGAGGACAGGCTCCTATGCTGGTCATACAGTAATTGTATAACAGCCAGGGCACTCTGAGCAATCCTTCTGCAATGCATTTAATTCTTCTGATGCAACAGGATACTCAGCATAGCCCACCCTTGCACCAGGTGTGCTGCAGGACATACCAAAGCCAGGTGTGTGTAGCCTGGATTGCATTTTGGTGTGACACCATACATAGCAGCCCTCCCTCTTCTAGCAAGAGCCTGCCTTGGCCTGCCTCACAGGCTCTTTAAACACTTGTGCCCACGTTTTGTAAACATCCAGATGAGTCATCTCTTCAGCTGTCCACTGAACTGATCCTTTCTCTTTCCCATGTGGTTTTGACGAGGTGTACTTTGCAACTGTTTTTATTAAAATCAGAAGTAACTTGTATGGAGTTGAAACTATCACAGCAGCTTTGAAAAAGAGAGGATTTAATTCAGGATGCTCAAAAGTTTTCTTTAGTAGTTCTTTTGCTCCTCAGAACACTGAATGCTTTTCATTAGAGGTGAACTTCATTTTGGCCGAGTTTGATATGCCGAACTGGGTGCCAGCCAGGCTGAATTGGCCCTGTGCTGGCCACTGTGTTTGCTGGAGCTCAGGGACTCTGGAAGTGACTTTGCCTTAGCCACTTTGAATTAGTGCTGGGTTATACATGGCAGGCATTACAATACTTTGAGAGGCAGGATGACTTTCCATGGAAAAAACTCATGAATCCGCAGTATGGCACAGTTAATCCCTACCTGGATACAGCACACAGAGCTGATAGGGTTTGTTTAGTACCGGTTGAATTGAGACTGTCTCTCACAGGGCTCCATCTTCTAGTGGAACTTGCTCTTAAATTGTGGTAGGTCACGCGATTAAAATGCTGCCATATAGGATCAAAACTTGAGAAAATTACCTTCATGGTAATACCAGGGTAAGTAAAATTATTTTCCAGTGACACTGAACTACGTCCAAATAAAAATTTTCTCAGTCTTTTACCAAAAGTGCCAGAAAGATGAATTTCTAAGGGCTATACCATTAGCTTATGGTGGATTCAAAACTTTTAAGTGCATGGGCAAAAAGAGTAAGCAGGTGGACTGCAGGGAAATAAAGGTGTTCTCCATCTGTTACCTGTGTAAAAGCTGTTTATAGCATGTTTCTTGACATATGTTTAGCATACAAATGAATTATTCTGCCCTTGGTTTGGCATAATGGACCTTTTGAAATTAGATGTTGTTGTTGCAGCAAAAGAATGGTCTATGTTTCAGCCTCATTCAAAATCACTGAAGAGAACAACATCATCAGAGCAAACAAAAGCAGTTCCATATTTAATTTATAAGTCTTAAATAACTTTTCCATTTCCCAGGAACCACCTGTAGTCTGCCAAGGTCCTTGCTCAATAGATTTTGATATTCAAAACACTTCCTATGTGATAAAATTGCCTCATAAAAAAATTAATTCAGTAATAAAAATTACTTCGATCTTGTTTGCTTTTTACAATTTCTTCCAAGTGCTGATTCATTTGCTGAACTGTAAGCTTGAAAACTTATATTTATGTATTTTAATAGTTTGAAAAGCTATTGTGGATTCCTTGCACCCTACTAGGAAAGTTGGTGTTGCTGTTGATTTGTTAACACTTAGGCTCTTTCATGGCTGGAGCAAAATTTTTCTCAGAAGAATATATAGACATGTTTGAACTACTCCCTTTAGTTTTTAATTTTTTTTTTTTTTCAGGTTATTACTTGCTGCTTCCTGGAAATGTCAGCTTAAAGGGAATACTTGTGAATTCCAGTCCATGTCAGTACAGTCTGAAAGGACCTTGTTGCATGCTAGTACAAAATGTAAATGCATTTTATGAATAATAAAATTACTTATTAGTGCCAGCAGGACAAAAGTAAAATTGAAAGGAAGTAAAATAACTACTGAGATATCAGGCTGTGGGAGTCTACTGCTTTCACCTCAAGATCAACCTGTGCAGGCTAGTTAGGGAATAATTAAGGAAAATTATGTTCTCCAGTATGATCTCTGGGATTGCTATTTTCTGTAACTATCTACTAATGAACACTGAGAGAATTCCAGCAGAGCAGAGAAACAAAATGTAATCCAATTTCTTCTCAACAATTCTCTTTTCTTTCATACTAATATATTACATAATGAGCAAACTTTCTGTTGTGGGGTTTCATAACATTTTGACTGGAAGACTCTAAACTGGTTTTACAGTATTCTTGATGAGATTTTAATGTGAGATATTGAAAAGATATTTGATGTCTGTGAAACACAGGAGGGAGCTACTGTTGGAGGTGAACTACTGCACTAGTTCCATGACAAATGATAAGTGCTAGAAGTATCAAAATAATGCTCCTGGGAATTATGTCAGTCTCTCGGACATTGTCAAGGACAGTATTAATAAATACCCAAAGGCATTATGCCATACAGGCATAAATGATAGCACATAGTCCCAAAATTACATTAAATGGTACAAACTAACAATGAAAAATCTTTTAAATTATGAACTTTTTGACTGTCTGAACCATTCCAGGAGAATATGAGAATCTGGGTAATAATGCATAAAGTCAGTGTATTCCAAGCAATTAAATTTCTTTAAAGACACAGTACTTCACTGAAAACTGTTAATTGTCTAAACTGCAGTTAGTTTGCTAGGACTCTGTTCTGTACGTATACATGACCTAAAGTACAGTGGAATTAGATTCTCAACTTGCAGAACCACGGTATTTTTGATGCTAAACAGTGTAGTGAAAGAGAAAACCACACCCAAGGGTACCTGATCAAAGTTAAATGCTCGTGAAGATATCGCTTTGATGTTTAAACCTGTGTGATAAGCATGATGATGGAAAAACCCAACCTTTCTTGAGCCTTGGGTTTTTTTGGTAGTTTAATTTTTCATTGTTACGGTTTTGAGGAGTCTCTGTTGTAGGCACCTAAGCTTTGAGGTTAGGTTGTCTCATTCCCCCCTGCTGTCAGTGAACAGAGAGAAGCTCCTTGAGGCAGCGTGTTGGAGCTGCAGCTGGACTTACAGGTCCAGTATGTCTCTGGGAAACCCTGTCACTTTCCACTGATAGTAAAGGAAGGGTTTTGGAGACAGGGTTGATAAATTAATAGCCTAAAATGAACCCTGGGATGATAGATATCTTTCTCCTTGTCTCAGCTCTGTTGTATACTATTTACCTGAGGCTTTTTGAGCCACAGCAGATAATTCAGTCAGCCATTGACCTTTCTCAGTAGGTAGTTTGCATGTGATTGCTTGATTGAGAGGAGCTGGTGAGCCTCATGTGTCTGGAGTTGGGCAACATACCTGCTGATTCATCAAGAACTCTGCCTGGTCTTTTTAATCATAAATGACTTGGCCTGAGGAGATACTGGAGATTCAAGATATGACATTCAAAGTGTAGCATGTGTATTATAAGAGAAAATTTACTATTTTCCCCTCCCCCTTAATGAAACGATTTTAAAAAATAATTTCCTCTAATCAGAGGTTGCATGTTAAAATGTATGCCTTGTAAATTGTATAGTGTACTTATTTGTAACACAAGTATCATACAGGATTAGAGTGTTCACACACTCAAGTTCTTTGTACTTCAGGTTTATTATTATCATTGTGATTGTGCATTGAAAGAGTACAGTATTTCCTTGACTTATGAAACTTGCTTTGACACAATTACAGTATTCATGCTCTCTCAGCTTTAACTCAATATTTAATATATCATAATATTATGTTGAAATATGAAAATTTATTAGTATTTACATTAGAAATAAATAGAATCAGACTTTGGAAGGACAGAACCAGATTTCAGAAATCTCTTCATGCTGTAGAAACAGCATGTTGATAATCATTCTATATTATTTTCTCACTTTTTTTTTTTTTTTTTTTTGGTGTGTAATAATGCCACAGCATGGCCCAAGACAGTGAGCTTTTGGTGAATAAAAGAGGGAATTAGGGTTCCAGTTCTCACTGACTTTCATAGGATCTGCAGGGGAATCACTGAACAGTCAAGGAACCAGAGAAAATGCTTCACTGTTTGCTGCCTCAGGTTTGTTTGAAGATGCTGATTTCTAAAATGCTCTCAGTTTTCTACTGCCTCTGGTCCCTGAAGAATGGAACAGAGCAGGTCTCAGCTGTCCTACTCTGTCCATGGGGTGGGATGTGAGGGAATAAGCAGGACCTCAGCTGTGTCAATGTACAAGAGGGCATCAGCTTTTATAATTTCTGCTCTCTCTTTCTAGAAGTCTATTTCTGCAATTCAAACATCCCAGAAGGAAATGGTCTTAACACTATGTTTTAACTTCCTTAGATTCTTCTACTATTTTCTGGTGGATTTAGTAAGTAATACTGGAAATTACCTTTTTTTGTTTTTTTTAACGTATTCATGGCTTGATGGCAGGACCATTTTTCTTAGGATTCTTTCCTTTCCCTTTGATGTACAGTGGATTTAAACTTCAGTCTATTGAGATGCTTTGTAGATACCAGTACTCAAGCTAGCATGTGTCTAGGAAACAAGTATACTGACAGATGGGCCCATTAATCTTTCAGTAAAGTCTTCTGATACTATTGTCATCTGTACTTTGCTTGATGGAAGCGACAATGTGTTGAAACTCAGGATAAAAGCAGCTGCGCTAAATTTTCTGCTTTTCTAGCTACAATAAGACCAATAAAAATGTTACCATAAAAATGACCTGAATTCATCTGTTTTGGTAGAAAGTGTTACAGATTTGCAGAAGTATATTTACATGCAGTGAAATGAGAATGAATTGCAAGGGTATTGAGAAAATACATACCAATAAAAGACAAATCATTGACCTGATTATTTATAAGGTTATAATTTCAACCAGAGAGTATAAAGATCAAAGCTGTGTGTTAAACAGCAGATAATATTCTATCTTGGAAACACTGTTTTGAAGAATTTAATTTTCTAGCATAACTGATATTGTAAGAAGATGTAAGAGGTAGGTTGATTCTCTTGGTAGGGTGATTTTTTTTTAATAAGCTGGTCTGAAAACATAGGTCCATCTCACAAATAGAATAGAGAATATGTATTGGAAGTAACTTTTCAGATACTAACCGGGGTCAAACCAGAAGCAGTATACTTCACAGAGCATGTTCTGCATCATGTTAGCATTACATTCCCCGTAACTGCTTGATGTTTCATAGTTTCCTATGGTGCAGTTGGCTTGCAAATTCACATGCTTTTGAAAAGGTCATTTCTGGTTTCCTAATACAGCATAAAAGAAACTTTTGCAAGCTCTTTGTGGATTACCTACACTTCACTGCAGGAGGAAAACCAGTATTATCATATAAGACAAGTTTGCCATCTGAAAAAAACCTGACTTTTTAAAGATCAGGATTAGAATATATTCTAGTTTCAAAACTATTGATGAAACTGTACTTGTTAGCAAGCTAATGTTTTTAGACTAGTGTAAAAAATGTTTTCAGTCATTAAAAATGTATTCTATATTCAGACAGGGAATTACTACTGGACAATATCAAAGAAAAAATGAAAATTGCTCATTTGCACTCTGGGTACACAGTAGTCCAGCTTGCTCTCTTTCTCCTTGATACAGGTAGGAGTTCCTCTTTCATACAGGAGCAGGTGCATGCTGTCAAATATTTTTATTTCCCCATGGAATGCTTGCTGTCTTATTAAGACTAGCTGTTGGGTTGCAGAAAACAACAGCAGGGCTGCAATATCGTGAGCTGGGATAGTTAACTTTCTGTTTTCTAGACATTTTCATTTATCACCATGACTTGTTACCTACTTGTAAGCTTCATGTTCTGTCCAAAATCTGGCTTTGTACAGAAACCTCTTGAAGTGGCTCTCCTGTCATTCTGACTTTCTGAAGGAATGGAAGGAAATACAACAGAATGAAAATCTTTTTTGGTGTCAGTGTTCTCCTTAAAAAATTCCCCATATGTTACTGAAGGTCACTCTGCTTTTGAATGTATTGCTTCTCACTAAATAATAAAGTCTGTGTGAGCAAAATATAATTTGGATTACCACTTTGTGCTACAAATGAAAATACATTATTTTTCCTCAATCTGGAAGTTTTCTTGACTTCAGAAATAATAAACTTTTTAAAAATAGATATCTGTGTTCATTTTTGAGTGCCACAATTTAAGAAGGATATCAAGCCATTAGAGAGTGTCCAAAGGAGGGCCATAAGGATGATGAAAGATATGGAAGGGAAGCCATATGAGGAGCAGCTGAGGTCACTTGGTCTGTTCAGCCTGGAGAAGAGGACACTGAGGGGACCACTTTGTGATGGTCTACAACCTCCTCATGAGGAGCAGACACTGATCTCTGGTGACCAGTGACAGGACCTGAGGGAATGGCCTGAAGCTGTGTCAGGGGAGGTTTATGTTGGGTATCAGGAAGAGGTTTTCCACCAAGAGGATGGTTGAGCACTGGATCAGGTTCCTCGTGGAGGTGGCCATGGCACCACGCCTGACAGAGTTCAAGAAGTGTTATGCAACACTCTCAGGCACATGGTGTGAGTCTTGGGGGTGTCCTGAAGGGCCAGGAGTTGGACTCGATGACCCTTGTTGAGTCCCTTCCAACACAGGATATTCTATGATTGTACAATTTCTACTCTGAAAGTTGCTTACACAAACTGTTTCATAAAATGCATAATTTTTTAAAAAGCTTTTTTTATTTTATTTACCTAACACACATGCCCAGACACAAATTTTTAATACGCAAAAGTTTCATCTTCTTTTTTTTTTGTTTTCTCCCTGGTTCTAGGGAACTTCTGCCCACGATGTCAACAGCAAAATTGTGATTGATTGAGCTTCTGTTATTCTGTTGGTGTATTCTCCTGCTATGAGGTGTGTATATAACTGACTCATTGATTCATTTGTAGTCCTTATGATTCCATGACTTAGAAAAGAAACAGCACAAAACCGGCAGTAATTATTCTCAATACCTTTCACTGTTGAAAATGTTTTATTATATTTTATTTTTATTTTTTTGGTTTTGTTTCAATAAACTAGAAACCAACAGAGTATTACCATTGCTCTAGTGTCATTGAGAAGAGGTTTTGAACTCAGGCTCATCACACTGGACTCTGAAATGATAACAGATGTGCATCCACCCAGGAAATTACCATTTTCAGTAAGAACCAGAGTAGCAAATGGATTTTCATGCATGGAAAAATAATGTAATAAACTGAGCAAGACCCTGGCTTGATGAATTATATAGTCATAGAAGGGAAAAAATACAATTTGTTTAAATTTCTGAAACTTCAATAGAGCTATAAAACAGGAACACTTTCTACTCCAAGTAATAAGATAACAAGCAGAGGCTTACCAAGTAAATACATTTACAAGTCTGAAGTTGCACACAATTTTTATATATTTCCCTATAGAAAATTTTATCTTTTACTGTCAAGTACTGAAAATAGTTAGGAAATATTAGGTGCATTTTTATATTTTTACGATACAGTGCTCTTTCTCAGGAGACACAATGGTAGGAAGAAGTAAAATCATATTCATTCCTTTATAAATCTTTCTATTCCCTAATTCCTTACTGAAGTAAATGAAAAAGTCTTCACTGAAGTCCAAGGATGTCATACAGACCTTGAGGACTGAAAAGAAACAGGAGCATTGTAAGTGAAAATGAGTCTAAGTCTGAACAAAGAAAACATCAGGAAAACTGTTTATCCAAGTCAAATTTTTTTTTAAAATGCTTTAAAATTAATTGAAAGGGACAAATGATGATAAAGAGTTATAATCCTTTTAGAATCAGATGTAATAATCTTCTTTAGAACATTATAATTAGACTATTATATTTAAATAGAGCATGACCTATAATTACAATAACAATAATAATAATAATTCTAGAATATCTTATATGCAATATAAAGATAATTTATTCACAGAATCAAAAATATTTTGGGTTGGGAGGGACCTTAAAGATAATCTAGTTATACCCCCCGTGTCGTGGACAGTGATACCTTTCATTACACCAAGTTGCTCAAACCCCATCCAACCTATTCCAGTGCCTCACCATCATCACAGTAAAGAATAATGAACACATTCATGTTCCTTTTTTTTCCTCTTTCTCTCATAGAAAGCTGATTTTTACCTTAACTTGTCACTTTTGCTATGGCAATTCCCTGTTCCTTTCTTTAGTGCCTTGCAAATTCTGTTGGTAAAATGCTAATGGCTGTGTAAAGCACCACCTTAAGCCTTGAGTCTTCACAGACTGCTAAATAAATAATTTTCTTTCTCTGCTCTAAGAATCCACACAACATCACCTCACCTGTTTCTCACCTCTGTTATTTTCTTTACTCCCCAAACCTTCTTTGCATGCATCCAAGGGAATCTCTTTCCCTTAGATCCATCTCAGAGCTCACATACATGGCTATTCTTAGGTATTGTTGTGGTTTTACCTTGGTTGGGTATGCACCAAAACCTCTCTATCACTCCTCATCTGGGCAGGGGAGAGAAAATACAATGAAAGGTTCATGGGTTGAGATAAAGGCAGGGAGGTATAACTCACCAATGGGCAAAGCAGATGACTTAGGGAAATCAATTGAATTTATTACCAATCAAAATCAGAGCAGGATAATGAGAAGTGAAACAAATCCTAAGAACACATTCCTCCATCTCTCTAGCTCCCTCTTTCCTGGCCTTAACTTTATTTCCAGTTCCCTACCTCCTCCCCACCATCAGCCTGGGGAGGTGGGGAATGAATGGGGGTTATGGTCAGTTCATCACATGTTTTTCCTGCTGCTTCTTCCTCCTCAGGGAGAGGAGTCCTTCCCTTGCAACAGCATTGGGTCCTCCAAAACTTCTTCAGTGTTAGTCCTTCCCATGGGCTGCAGTTGTTCATGAACTGCTCCAGTGTGGGTTCCTTCCACAGGGTGAAGTCTTCAGGAACAGGCTGCTCCAGTGTGGGTCCCCCAGGGCAACATATGTCCTGCCAGCAAACCTGCTCCAGCATGAGCTGTTCTGTCCACGGGTAAACAGCTCCTGCCAGGAGCCTAATCCAGCATGGACTTCCTAAGGGGTCACAGCCTTCTTTCAGGCATCCAGCTGCTCTGGTGTTGATCTCTGCTTCCCCAGGGATTTTCATGGGCTGCAGGTGTATAGTCTACCTCACCATGGTCTTCACCACAGGCTCAGGGGAATCCCAGTTCTGGCACCTGGGCCACCTCCTCCATCCCCTTTTTTCCTTACCTTGATGTCTGTAGGGTTTTTCTCCCCCATATTCTCAACTGTCTCTTCTCTGGCCACAGTTACTTTAGCACAGTAACTTTTTTTTCTTTCCTGAATATGTTATTGCAGAGGTGTTACCAACAGTGCTGATGGAATCAGCCTTGGCCAGTGGTAGGTTTGTCTTGGATCCAGCTGGCATTGGCTCTGTCAGACGTAGGGGAAGCTTCTCAGAGAAACCACACTTGTAGTCCCCCTGCTACCAGAACCCTGCCCCACACATCAAATACAGGTATACATCTTTCTTGATTCTCTTCTTCTATACTTCCTCTTGACAGCAAAAGATTTATAAAGAAAGAGCATTCACAATAAAGTTTTAAGAAAAGCTTTACAATCAACTTCCAGAATCTAACATTTTCTTTTGCATCTCCTTGTGGAAATGTTGTCTTGTTTATTTATTATTATTATTATTATTATTATTGTTATTATTCTGCACTGGTGGATGCTAATGATCATATGAAGCATTTGCAACTGGCCCCACTTTTAGAATTTCATGTTTCAGTGTTGTGGCAAGATAACCCATAATTTCAGGGCTGTTAATCCTGACCTAGCATAAGAACACTCCCCCATGCTTTTGCTTTGGGCAAGGCAGTCTAAGTAATGAATATATGGGCAGTTACATTCATATCACAATAAAAGCCTTAAATTGCTGCCATAAGAGTGTAATAATTACACTGTCTGAAAATACTACTGCCTGCTCTCACACAATTAAGAACCTTTTCTATCTTTCTCATAGAGCTGCTTCTACTTGTGTGGCAGATACAGAGATTTTAAAAATTTAGATTCATTATAAATAGACTCAGAAAGCAGAATTAAGCAGGGTTTTTTTTCTGGGCAGTGCTGAGTGAGATGTTTGAAGTGTTTCTCACCAGATGGAAAATGGGTTCCTTGTACCATACTTCTGATCTGGTCACACAGTTTATTCCAGGCTCAGCCACTCCCAAATTTTCCCAAACATATTCCCAGCACAGTGCACAAGTTACAGTAACTATGACCCTGAGTTAGGTCACAATTCTTATTTATTATAGATATACTGATAAAAATGTGCTACCTGCTTCACAGTCTGTAAATCAGGGCTTGTGTTTAAGGGACTTTATAGTCTCCTCTATAGTTGTTTTTTGCAGGGGAGTGCAGGAAAGGCTCTGCAAGTTTTTTCTCACGCTGTGTTCTAAATGAAGTACTATGTCATTCTTTTGTTGTCAGGTGAGTAACCTAAGTCTGATGCTACTACTCACAGCTAATGGTAGAGATTGCCTGGGAGGTGGGAACGATCCCAAAAAGGGCAATGTGGCAGAACCAGACTCTGCCTTCTATTTTCTAAGCTGATCTGCATTATGGATTCCAGCCAAGAAGGGGACAGTACATTAAGTAAAATCTGTTGAAAGAAAACAGAAACAGTAATTCTTTTTAAAACCATTGTATTGCTGCTTTAGCATTTTATAATCATTCATGAATTAGCTGAGTCACACAGACAATCAGTTATGCTAAGTACATTTATTAGAAGCTGCCACACCTAAACTAATCACTTTGATGTCTTTGCCATAATTTAAAACCAAATATTAAAGCAAAATGCATTAAAACCATCTATCATGCTGCTTAATCAATCACACTTTGGAGCTCTATGGCATACCAATTCATGCATTTGGGGCACTACTAAAAATTAATTGCAAGATAGAGAATGCATTTTATGAATGCAGCCTTTAGAGCATTTGCCAAAGTAATAACTGTAATGGAGGTCAGAAGATTGGACATTGCTTTAGAAAGTTGATGTCTATTTACTCTAACTTAATTTGAATGAAACATTGAGTGACTTAATGGATATTGCATGCTCCATAAATAAAAAAGGAATGAAACATAATTTATCTCCCAGAAATTGCTCAGCAATTTGCAGAATTTAAAAATATCATATGCTTAGAAGGTGAAAAAAGAATAATAGACTTAAGTAGTCAGAAATACAAAAAGCAGTGAAAAAATTGATTTAGTTAGTTTTAAAAAGTTGATTTGATCTCAAAGTCACATTGGTACATTCATAACTTTTAAAAAATTGGCACAGAGAAAAATAATTTTAAAGAAGAACTCTTGAAAATTCTTAATTACTTGAGTCCTCTTCAGAAGGACTTATATTGAAGAAAAAAATCTTAGCCATTTTAAACAAATTATTGATTAAATTTAACTACAGAAATAAAAAGGTGGAGGAAAAAACTGTGAGCATGAAATATAAGTGCTTGATGCAGCACAGCAGTTGCAAATGAGTGAGTCATTGACAGAGAACAATCTATGTGCCACAAAAATGCTGAAAAATTAAGAAATGTACCAACATTTAACTTGGAACAAATAAGGGAGCCATTACACTGGATAATTTAAATTCAGCAATTTTTCTGCCGGAAAGCTTTACAACATAATGTCTGTGCTGTATCCTGCCTCTGAAGAGCAAGACTTACAAAAAATAGAATCTGAAGTTGTGTCTCAAAAATGTCTTTGCTACTTATTTCTGATAACATGAAAGTTTCCAAAAAGGCATTTTGAACTTAGATCAAAATCCATCTAATGGTTACTAGATTTTTGATTAATTTTATTTGCCATTCTCTGTAACTTTGTATCATTCTATTTGTTTTCCTAGCTTTTATGATTTTTGTATTAAACACTTCTCTCTGCTTTTGGTTATTATATGTTCCCTTCATCAGTCTTAAATGGGTCAGAGATAAGTAATTTCTGTGCAGTTCTACTTAAAATAGTGGTTTTAGTACAAATATGTGTGCAAGGATATGCAGAACTGTGAATCATGCTCCAGAATGTCTGTTACTTTTGTGACCAGACTACTTTTTGGTCATCAAGCAAACATCTGGCTGTTTACATGAAGTGAACTCACTGGATAATTTGGTCGTTCTGTAACAACTTGAGGCAGGCTAGCTGTGCAAATAAAACTGAAAGTTTTAATGGATTTTTTTTAAACATGAATTTACCTATTTAAATGGACCTGCATTAGACAGTGTGTTCCTTTCTTGCAGTTACTTTTATGGACATTTTAGATGAACTCCCAGCAGCTGTGTTGCCATGGTGATTGAATATTGCTTATTGCTTCAAAGACAATAATACTTAAAGTTTTCTAAAATTCACTGCATTTTATTTGAAGTGCTGTAAAACACAGTAAAAATGTAGACTTGAAAGATACAGACATGATGCATGGGCACCTGCTTACTTTTTGTCTGGTTTGTTGCAGGGAGCAAGAGGCAACAGAGGCAGGTTGAACAATGAGGAAGTGTTTCAACCTGTGGTGTTTTCCTTGCTGTATCAAAGATCCAGTGGGCACACCCCCAGCACTCTTCTTCATGTCCAAAAACAGAGGTGTGTCTGCTCCTTTTCATTTGCCTCCCCACATGTGCTGCTTTGGGCTGATGTGTTTTATCAGCACCAGTTCTGGGTAGGGGGATATCAGGCAAGTGATGTTGAACCTGATCTTTTTGTGGGCACTCTATAATGACTCTGTTTCAGGATACAAAAAAATCTGACTTAAAATTTTCATAATTCTGGTGATCCAGCCTTTCTGTTGATACAAGGGATCAGTTCAAACCCTGGTGCTGTGTGTATCTTGACAGCTAGCCTACATCGTGCACAGATTGCTGTGTTAATTATAACAGTTAGCTGGTGTTCAACACAGACTGTATGCTTTCACTTTTGAAGTACAGGGCTGCTTTTTTCCCATACTGAATTTCAAATGATAGCATATTAATAACGAGGTGTTGCAAGAATGTCAAACAAATTTATAAATAAATGATGTAACTTGAGCTGGTGCCATTTCTGTCCCAAAAATCTGTTAGTTTGATCCATACCTGTATTAGCTGTGAGAATTCATCTAGCTTTACATGTTCGCATTTTGAGATAATCAGCTTCTATTGCCCTTAATCTGTTTTGAGGAGTGCCCTAATTTTTATCTTTTAATTCCTCACACAAGAGAGCTTTACATAAACCCACAGCAACAAATGGTAAGAGTATAAGTAGGTCTGTCTTGTTTGTACTCTGTCTTATCTTTTTCTGGTGGTAAAAGGGTGAGTGAAAGCATTTTGCACTTAAGTGTGTATTGCTGTGCTACTGTAGTGCAGCACTGAGTATTGTTAGGGAATGATACTTTAAATTGATGAGCTGTAGGGGAGGTGTCATGCTTGTTTAAATGTTTGATATTTTGAAAAATAAATTCACCTTTCTGCTTAGGAGCTGAATTTGATATCTTTTTCACAGCCTTCCTTCCCTCCCTATTCCTTATTTTTTATGGTAAAGAAGAAGTTTTAATCTAGCATATTTGAATTACTCTGTGTCTTCACACACATCTTTTGGCAATCTTTTATCCAATCAATATTTTGGATAAAGATTGATGAAAATGCATGCTGGAGAGCAGTTTCATTTTTTTACTCTAACTAGAAACATGTTTGAACTGAGTTATGTCAATTTGCTGCATCTGAGCCCAGAAACAGTGCAACAAACATAGATAAAAGGGTGAAATATTTAAGTTTAAAAGATCCATGAAATGAAAGACACCTTACCCTAAAAGTGGAAATAATGATGCTTCCTGAACTTAAAATGAATCACCACAGCTGCAACAAGCACTCTACGACTTGTGTAGTCTTTCTGAAAGAGCTGGCTGAGCTACTCCTCTAAGTTTGGAAAAAAGAACAGTGCATAAGTGGAACCAAATTTGAGAACTGATTTTGTTGAAAAATACTGACATAAAGAGGATTTTCTGTCACTAACCATTGAGCAGTTGGTAATCTTGATCACTGTAGCATGGTTTAATGCATTTCTTAAGGGCAAAAATGACCTCTCTTCTGCTTTCTTGAGCAAGCTGCCATTTTAATTGCTTCTTTCAGCCCTCCAACTTTTTTCTTACTTAATCTCTGTCCATGATTTTAATCAACCATCTGTCACCAGAGGTGCTTTACCCCATGTTTTATCTATGAACCTTATTGTAACTGAAGAGGAGACAAGACAAAAAAGCCCCATCTGAAATAAAAAGTTATGAAAGAACAGTGAAAAATACATACAACTCTGTAGGATACCCAAATAGGTTTATTTTGTAGAAATCAGTTGCTTGTTGAGGATTGAACTTAGGTGCTGAAATTCTTCATAGTCAACATTCATTTCTGCTTTTATAAAACATAGAGGAAGACATAATGTTTGTAAACAAATCTATTTTAAGTGGATGGGGATTTGTGTAACCAAGAGGATATCCTTTAGAATCCAGTTTTTGAGGATATTTTAGCAGAAGATTCAGAGCCAAAGTGTATTTATGAGTGCACTTAGAGCAATGAAAGCAAATATTTTCCAAGGCCTGCTAAAAGTGGCACTCAACATCTCACACTGTTTTAGTTTTTACAGGGGAAGCTCTAGTATGTAATGTACTATTGTATTCTACAATTTCTGGCAAGTGCTGGTATAGCTATAAGGTCTATTGCTGCATCCGGTCATGTCCTAACTGCAGCACAGTCTTAGTGCTTCCAGGAATTACTGTTTTCTAAGTTAAAAATCTAATTTGCGAACAAGAGAATGATGCAATATAGCAATACATACTCCATGGAATAGTATCTGGTGAGGTTAGTGTAACTGTTTATGAGATGCTAGAGGTTCTAAAGTATTTTTTATTTTTTCAGTGGAGAAACCCAAAGAGGAAAAGGAAAAGTAGCAATTGTATAGTTTTATTTCTTTTTAAGATATGTATTTTAAGCTTTTAAAAAAGTATAAAGACAGACTGGTATAAATACTGGCCATTTCTTCCTCTTTTGATAATCCAAAGACTAAAGTACTGTCATGAAAATCTCACTTGCTGATTCAATAAATATTTATTACAGATATTAAGAATTACAGATATATGAGAACTAAATGCAGGCTTTGCTTAAAAGGACTGCTGTCAACACAAAATACTTCTGTTGAACTAAAGAGAGAAGTTTCATTTTTAACAAAATAAGGATGGATTTTTTTTATCTAGCTGAAGGCAAATAATAGTGATAATAAGTTTCATGATCTGAAGGTGAACTGATTGGTTACATTAGTGCAGGATTAAATTACTCTGATGTATGCAATAATGAGGTTTATGTAATTGATATTTGTTACATAAATTGCAAGATACTTTTTTGATTTGGGACTAAAGACAGAATCATCAGCTTAAGTTGTCCAGGTCTGAGGTGACAGATCAATGCAATTAATCTGTGTGGTGATTGTCTCAGAGAATAGAGCCTGAAAATGTTCCTGGATCCACCAGGTAAAGATAATGTGGAGTGTCCGGGAAATAACCAACTGCAGAAACAAATTCTGCAGGAGCTGAGAAACCACAGAACAGCTTAGAGTTGATCATTGTACATCTGCCAAGCAATGGACTGATATGAGAGTAGACTTAACTAATTAGTAGAGCCTTCATCCTTCCCATCTGGAGATTTAACTCTGGTGTGTGCACAAGGCGGTCTTTATTAATCATGAATTGAACAAAGATGCCTGTGACTCCTAGGCAACATTTTACGAGCTGAGCCAACACAGTTTCCTTTGGCTAAAGAGTATCAATGCCATACAGTGACTCAGGGTTGTTTTTGGCTATTCCACATATGCTGAATTAAGAAAAAAATGAGAAAATGCAGACTGGAAAGTCATAGTTTTCAGAGCCATAGGATATACTTTATATTGCAAGACATACATACTTTAGAACTGGTTTTAAAAACCTGTTTCTGTAGTGGCTAAGTGGTTTCAAGTGGCTTCTCCATCAATGGTTATTTTAGTGTCTGTACCCAAAACTGTGGCTCTGAGGGCTTCTCTTTCCAGTTAGTTGCTAGGTAGTGTGCAGGTAACCGTTTCAGTGCAGAGCTCATTAGAACTGAGGTGATTTTTTTTCTGGACACGTCAAGAAACAACTCCATTTTGTTAGGGTTAAACATCTGTTTCACACTTAACATGACCTGAACTAAAACCCAAAACTTCTTCTGCAAAGGGCCCAGCAGGTGGTGGTCTCACAAAGCATAGCTACAGGAAGATGGTTATCTTATTTCTTATCAAGCAAGTCAGAGAGAGGTAGAGAAGACTAAGTTTCTTTTTCTGATGGGGACTCAGACCCAACTCTTTCACCTACATGATGACGTTTACTATCAAATACTGAAACATTCATCATGCCGAGAGAAAGAGTAAGGCAAAATGCCGAAAATGAACACCTGATGAAAAAAAGCTTAGGCTTCAGGCCTTGCGAGATATTTCCGTAATTTATGTGTGTGGGGTTTGCATCAATATACTACCCAACCATTAATTAAAATACAGAAGAAAGTTTGAAGATGGACTGACAATCACAACTCATTAATCTTCAATTTTTAAAAAAAAAAATTTAATAAAACTGTTTGACATGCTGCCTTAGACAGCCTAGGTGATTAGAGCAGTCTCTATCAAGATGACATGTTTGAGTCTAGAGGGTAGGAAGAGATTCATGATACTTACACAAATGTTAGAGGTGCCACAAAACAACAGGGGTATGTGGTACTGTATAGTAGCTTCTAATGGTGTTCCATATTTCACAGTCCTTCAGGAGTCTTAAATTAAACTTTCAAGTGATACAAAATTAGGGAGATGAAGAATAGCTGGGGAGGACAGAGTAAGACTTTAAAGTGTTAAGTGATTATTTGACAGAAAAAACCAAGATTCTTTCAGTATTCTGTGTCAAGAAAATAATGTCTTATATTTTGTCTTTTTTTCCCCCCATTTTTGCTTGTTGAACTTTCAAATGTAGAAGTGTTGTTGTTGCTAAAGTATAAAACCAAAATATAAGGGTGATATTTTAGATCTCCGCTTTCCACAAGAAGAAAAAATATGAATTCAACTTCTCACTAATGGGTTTCCTTTTAAGTGGTTGGTCAGAACAATGTGACTGCTCTGTTTGGATAGAGTGGTAATAAAAACGACAAAAATCAAATTGAAGCACAGAAAATAATGTTTCGAGATCAAAGCTAAAAAAAGTAAAAGCAAGGTCTAAAAGCTCAACATCATACAAGCCAATGAAAGATGTAATTATGCACAGAGTGAGAGAGTGCATTAATGAAACCTTGTATTGTAAAGTTACGGTGTCAGAACACTGTTTCTCACTCTGACATTGTACTTTCTGAATAGAATATTTTCTGTTTGATAAACTTTTCTATTTCTTGAGGGCAGTCTTTGACTTGAATAATGAATTCTGTTCTTTAAAAGTAGCTGTGATTGCCTAGTCTTTTTTGGTATCAGTGGAGGAACATATTTTCACTCTTAAGTCATATATTTAGTTCTGCTCATAGTTTATCAGGTAATACTCTTTCCTCACACCTTATAAACTTCTATAAAATTATTTATAAAACCTTACCTTTATAAAATGAAATTCCCTATTTTCCTTTTGACCCTGCTGTCATGCCTTGTTCCAGAACAGGCAACATAAAAAGGTTTTCTCCTTCACTCAAGTCTGTGACTTGTATTCCAGATGACAATCTTCTCCACTTTTGTGCTGTTCAAACCATCTCTAAATTTGTTTTACTTACTTCTGATGATCACTTAGTTGTTGCCATCACAATTATTGCCAATGGTTCTTTTTTGCCAAGTTCAGTTGTCTGTCTCTGACTTCCCTTCAGATCCCAAAATCAAACCTTTCTAGTTCTAAGTCAATTCTGCTAACATTGCAAATGCAATCACAGTTCTCTCCCTACTTTTATTCCTCCTAGAAGAACCTCTATACTGAAAAGTAGGATCTTGTCCTTGGAGGTGAAAGTTGAGTTGAATCTTTCCTATGAAGGACTGTTGCTTTTGCAGGTTGTACTCACACTGACAGGCATTTATTCGCACAAAGACTCAGGGATCATCTCCCCATGCCACCTGATTGACTATATTTAATTTTTCCCCCGCACCTTCCCTTCCCATTTCTCATAGTGCAGAAGATATTATACTTTATACATCTTTCTTCCCAGCATCTTGCATAACTCTGAACCTTCAAGGTTCTAATTTTTCTTTTCATATTGCTACTGTATGTCATTTGCTAAAGATGTCTTGTCTTTCTCAACAATTCATTCTTTGTTGCTGATACAGTCATGTCCATGCCTTCTGTCTCTATGTTGCAAAACCTTTTCTGGGTTGGTTCATAAGGCCACTCCCTATACAGGAATTTTTGCAACGCATTTATGACTCTCAGAAATAAAGATCAACTCTTGTACTCTTTGATCAACTCTCACTCTTTTCTCCAGCTCTCTTATTCAGGATACAAGCTGTTTTGAGACAGAAGTGGCCCTTTGGAAAGAACACTTTAAATATGGGTAACATAGCCTTATATACCCATTGCATTTTGCCTCATGGAAAGCAGCATTTTATTCAAGATATATAATTCCTTGACTGAAAGTTATTCATAGAAATATTAATTAGAAAAAAAATAATCTCATGCAAACTAAACGAATAAAGGGAAGTAAAACAATATAAATACATTAAGCTCAGATTTCAAATTACCTCAGCTCAGCAAATTCAGAGTGTGAAAGAAGGAGTCATCTGTGTGTTAGCTCAGACACAAGGCTCATGACTGCTTCCTTGCAGAAAGGTCCTTTGATCATTCCCTTAGAGGCTAGGAAGTGATTGACCTGTTTAAGGAATGATGAGTCCAGCCAGGCAAATTATTTCTCTGTGTCTCCTTGTCTTGCCACCTTTTATCTCTCGTTTGTGCTTTTGTAAGGTCTTTTGAACACTCATTGCCTTGTAGTATGCTCAGGTGCATGGCTTTGCCAATGCTGTTTCTATCTAAGCTGTGATTTTATCATAGAAGGCTCTGTGAAATGCAAGAACCATATGCACTGGTGCAAGTCACTCATGTTCACTGGATCCTGAAACCTCTCCACCTATGCTAGTGAAAAAATCTCTGATTTGGTATGCTTTAGTGGGCATTCCTTGTCCCTTTTCTTCTTCCTTTGTTCAGTTTGAAAGACATGGTAGACAATATCAGTAGTATCTTTCAAGTCTTCTAGTATGTTTTTAGACTATGAGACTTTGAGTAAAATCCCAGAAGGGTGTATGCTGACAGTTGTCAATTCAGCCATGCTCAGTGGTAGAATAATAAACAAGCAGGGAGTACTGAAAACCTAGATTAGTTGGTCATCAGCATGAAAATAAACTGGCAATGTGTTTTATCCATTCTATGTAAGCAATTACTTTATAAGTCTTGGGATAGATTCTAGGACATTAGCTTGTTGTTTTGTTTATCATTTGCTACAAATCTATCTGCTGTGTTCTGACAAGAGATAATGGTATATGACTCATCTATTTCTGGAAATGTTTCTTCAGTGTACACAGATGGTGTTTATAGAGCCAATGTGAGGGGTGAGCTATTCGAGAACAGGAGATCTGCAATGTCAAAGATTTGTCATATATATTGTTCT
Source organism: Aphelocoma coerulescens (assembly GCF_041296385.1). Classification (NCBI taxonomy): domain Eukaryota; kingdom Metazoa; phylum Chordata; class Aves; order Passeriformes; family Corvidae; genus Aphelocoma; species Aphelocoma coerulescens. The sequence continues at coordinate 56,970,844 of NC_091017.1, forward strand.
CTATACTGAGCAGAAAAACTGTCCTTTCTAGTCTGGTTCCGAGGTGTTTGTATTCATGAAGCTCAGAAGACAGAGGCCATTTACTACTCTTTTGTCTGTGCTAGCACATAACTCATCCTTTGTGTGGAATGCAGAATTCTCTTTTGTCAATATCTCTTGCTTCAGCTGTTGTCATGGCAACAAGTAGCATCTTCGCTGAAATTCAACCAAAGTTTAACATGGACTTGGACTGATGCAATAAATTGCTGAAATTTTAACCCAATTTACCACCCTTTTAAGTCAAATTTTGTCTTACAAACAAGTATGTTCTGTTCTTGTATGTAAGCAGCCCATGGAAAGTAGTAAGCTGTACATTGCTTGTAGTAGCAGCAGGTTTAATTAACGGACACTAGTTATTCCTTGATATTCATATTTTATGGCATTCAGTTCATGTGTTTCAGTGCATAAGAGTCTCCAAGTCTTTTCTCTATCATTCATTATTCTGCTTTTTAGCTGTGGTAGCATCAATCCATTCTTTTGTCTCATGTATATGCAATGCTGGTATATGTAATGCCCAGGTTACAGGAAAATGGCATAGAATTTTCAAACTGAAAAAGTGTACCATTATACATACTCACCTCAGACTACAGAGATAAAATGTATTGTTTAATTCATGATTCTTTGCTGCTTGTGCATTTTACTGTGCAATCTTTCTGTCAGAGTATTGTTTACAAGCAGAAATAAATTCCTTTTAAACATTTATTGTTCTGAAAATCAGTCTCAGGAGATACAGAACAGCAATAGTGTCACTGGGGAATTTATTGGATTTTGAGGTATTTTCTTATTGTTTGAGAGATCATAAAAAATTCTGCTATTTCAAAATTTATTTCATTTGATTTAAAATATGAAAATCCAGCCATATATTGAAATACACATTGCCTTGATCACTGCAAGCATAATTTTTTTAAAATTTGAAGTTAGTGGAAGGAAAAAGTTACATGTTTATGAAGCTTTTGCAGCTTTTGCTAGTGTTTTGTTTTTTTCTGATATAAGGGACCTGTAAGTTAATCAGATTGTGAGTTCATGCCATTTTACAGTCTTTTCTACTGCCTATCTAAATGGAATAGTATGAAAGCCAAGACAGATTAATTCAGAATTTCTGGAAAAAGAGCAGCAGTTGCCCACTGGGCTTCATTCAATATGGTCCAAGTGAAGTAAATCTTGATAGATTAGGATGAAGCTGCACAACATAACTTAATGGCATAGGCTGAGTTAACAGGTCAAGAGAATTTTCAGTCTTCTTTCCCTTGCTATCTTCTCTTCCCCTCCTGCTTCCAGGACCAGATTTCCCTATTTCTCTTGTGCTGGTTGCATGGTAAATCAGATATGTTATTAAATTTCCCTTTTAAACTACCATGGTAGAGTTCTACCATTTTCCTGAGAGTGATGTAGAAGTTAGAATATATGAGGAGGGTGAAAGGAGAGGGTCAGAACCTCCTCTTTCACACTCAGCAAACCTCAGCTACACTGAAATGTCTGATGTCATCTCTAATAAGCCCAGCTACCTCTTAGCACATAGGAAGTGAAAGAAACATGTTTAGATGCCTTGGAGGAGTATTAAATATCTTCTGAGAAGGAGTTATTTAGAGATTCTTCCTGGAATGTAAGATAAGAAAAATTAACTACTCCTCAAATTCATAGAGCCACTGTCTTCCTGGACCAAATTGTGCAGAACTTCCTGCTGGAGACTATGCAGCTCAGGTCTTTACCTAATAGAGCTAAACCCATTGATGACATTTATCTTTGAACAGCAGCCAAAGAGGACAATGTCCAGAATATTATTAAGATGCAGATAGAGTTGGATGTGACCCTGAATAAGTTTTATTAAAAAAAATTGCACAGGAAGCAGTGATGCAGAATGTGCAGAGAAATGGGTTAGACCGGGAGAAAAGGAATAAGGTAATGGTCAAGCTCTGTCTTGCCTTGTTTGTTTTTTTTTGTTGAAACTGTAGCCAAATCCCCACAAATTTCAGAGAAAGATTTATGCAAGTGGGATGATATCACATATCTACCAACTGAAGGCAAAGAATTCCCTTAAGAACATGGTGGACATAACAATCTAATGGATGAGGTGACAGAAATAATTGCCCTGCTGGAAGAACCAATCAGATATTGTCAAGGTGCAGAATGCAGATGCAAGTGTGAAGTCACTTTGATATTTTAGGATTTTTCTTAAATAGGGATAATCTTATATTTGACCATAACTGAACTTTCAAATGAATCTTTTTCATTCATGTTCTATAAGTCACTGTTTGCAACATTGGTGGTTAACATTGAAACAGCAATTATTTCTCATTTATTACTGTGCATGTTTCATATTCCATTTTAAGCAGTTGTGAATATTCTGTGAGAAGGCAGTAACAATGGTAATGTTCCCTATTACTACTATAATCACCTATTTCCAACCACAGAGGCAGTGCTTGAAATGATCAGCTCCGTGAGGAAAAAAATAGTAATGTTTTGTTCTTTTAATCACTTTTTTGTTTCCTGTTCTTATGTTTTGTACTGTAATTAAACAAGTTTTAATTTTAATTTTATTTTTTTAAATGTAAGTTTCCATCTTAAAAAATGTTTTTTATGCTAACAGTAATTATGTTCCTGAAGTTCTTTACAGTTAACAGCAACATTTCTCCTTGAAAATGGTTTGTGACTGAGAAGTGTAAAATCATACAAATGGCAGTCTGTGCAATTATGACATATAGGCTTCACCCTTTAGCATCTTTTAAATTTGTATTAAGTGGTGAAAGGACCGCCACATATTCCTTATGGCCCTTAAAATATGGTTTCTAGAAAGAATATGCATATTTTAAGAATAGTTTACAGTTGGATCTTTTGCTTTAAAAGATGAGTATTTATTCTGGTATATGGTATAGGAGTGCTATATCCAGTTATACTTTCAGAATTCTGCATTTTCTTAACTGTTGAAGTACGTAGTATATTAGAAACCTGCTTTTCTGTGGGCTTGCTTCAAGAGATGGACATCAAAAGACTATCTGCCATATCTCCTGCTCTTTCTGCCCACCTATGAGAAAGCAGCTCTGAGAACTTTAAGACCCCACTTTCACTAACATCAGCTTAATGCTATGTTCAGGCTGAGCAAATCCACTCAGAAACCAGATAACAGAATCTCCCATTAGTGCTCTTCAGCTCAGGAATCACAGGTGTTGTGCTGGTGACATAGCATTCCTACTGGGGGTAGGAAGAGAGAAAAACCAGTCATCCAGTCATATCCATTATGTCTTCAAGTCTGCTTGTGCCTTCATCAGCAGTGGAACAAACGGGGTGTAGATAGACTGATGTGTGTCTTGCAGTCAGTCTGTTGCAGTTGATCAAAGCTGTCCTTGTATTTGGGACACTCGAAATGTTTCCTCCTGTACAGATGTTATGTGACCTAAGAGAAAGTAGTTTCCTGCTCTGTTGTTCCACCCAAGCCTCATTCTGTTCCACTGTGTTGCTGCTTATAAAATTGCAATAACTGTTAAGTCTATTACTATTTGCCCTGTGTTGTTAAGATTTCCAACAGGTTTGAAGGAGTTTAGGAGGGTATCAACAGACAAACAGACAAAAGGTGAATATTCCCACTTGTTTGTGCATATTCATAGGGATGTAATGGAAACCTTGCTTCCTTAGAAAGACGCTGGAAAAAAAAAAGAAAATATTTCATTTGTGAAATGTGAGACATGGTAACTATTTAGTTACTACTTTCAGTGAAGTATTGCTTTTTCCTTGGTTAAAATTATGAGATTTGTTTTGTCAATTATCCTAGAAGCTATGTAGAAAGCAAGGCTATTACCGTTGTTAAGCAACAGGACTTTGGCCAAGATATTTTTACAGTGACTGATTAGTAAGCCTGACTGCAATATATCTTTCCATTACTTTAATCAAATGGAAGGTAACATCCTCTAATGGATTATGGCGTAGTGCTGCCTACCACTAGATGGTCTGGTTGTGCCTTGAGCTTGCACACAACAGTAAGAGATGAAGAAAGGACACACAACCTTTGATTTTGGCTCTGTTGAAACCTTTTAGTGATTGACCTGGGTCCTGGTTCAGTCTTAGTAATGTGACCACACCACAGCACTGAAATAAAGCACCTTTACTGAACTGAGCGACGTCTGAGGAGCTCAGGGTGCAGGCAAAGCTCACTTCCATCCACCCATGTAGGCAGATTATGGGCTCCTCAGAAGCACCTGGGCGAGTTAGAACCAGTATGGGTAGCAATCATGAGTAGCCAGTGAGACAAGCTGGCTATCCTGATGGGTCCAGGATCTTGCTTTTGTTCTCAGACACACTAGTCAGGGTTGAAAATTGAGACCTCTACTGATCTTTCAAAAAACTGACCAAAACTCACTTTTTACTTTTAGCCCCACAATTGCCACAAGATGTGGGAGATGAATATTCAGTGCCTTCTCTGACTGTGGGAAACCTCACATTTTCTCTGTCAGGAGAGTAACCTGACCTGGAAAAGTTGAACTCTCCTGTCTGGACTGAGCCTTTTGCAGCAAAGAATTTGATATTTCAGAGATAGGGAACATGATGCTGAAGCCTAGTGATCATCCCAGATTCTAGAGACAGATAGACCTGGATTCTGATCCTTTCTCCAACTTACATGAGGAAAACCAAGAGTGTCTGATCCCTGCTATAACTGAATGTTAATCAGAGGCTTTCAGACCACAGCTTCAGTTCGAGAGTATTCTGTCAAAACTATGCTTCAAGCAGCTACATTTCTTTTTAGATACCTAGATGTGATGGGTGACATTCCAGTACCCCTGAGGAAAAGGTCAGCTTCTGTGTATTTTTTGCACTGCCCATAGCAGATTCTGGCAAGGAAGAAGCCATCAATGGCAAGCTGACTGAACTGGCACCACCTGCCTTGCTGTAGGGGGCATCAAGCCCTTCTAGAAAGGGCTTTTAAAATAAAGCTGTTTATTAAAGCATGTGTTAATGAACTGCAATTTCAGAAATGCTGGATTTTTCTTAATTTTTAAGAAAATTAAAAATGTTGGTTTTTTTTGTTTTTTTTTTCCCCCCAAGTTTCTTTGTGAATTATTGTAGTACAGACCAAATCTTTTGCACTGTAATTGGGAGAGGAATTTCTAATTAATGTGTTGTATTCCATAGCAACCAAAACATTTTTAGACACAAATGAAGCCAGCACTAATGACACCATCCAAAAGTACAATGATTCTGAGTCTTCACTGAAGATGAATACTGTGCCGGATTTTATGTGCAAATGCATAAACAATGAGAAAAAAAAAGGACAAGCCTGTCAGATAAGATTATTATCCAAAAGATGAAAAGAGTAGTCAAATATTTCTAGTGTCTAATTTTTAGCTTGTCTACCTTTTCCATGGTTTTTTTTTAATGTTTACTTGTAGGGAGTATTAATCCCTGAGTGTCATTTGACACTTCTATACACATTTGCCCCAAGCTATCTGAAGGATCACTCTTTGCTGTTTCACAGTTTTCACTCTGCTGTATTTGGTACTTCATGCTCTCTCTGGTTATGGCATGTCAGCCTTTTCTCATTGAGAAGTGAGATTCTAAAATGGAATGTTCCGGAATAATTTGTAACATGTTCTTGATTTTAACAGAACTCCCATCTACTTTAATATGGTAATTTTATATTTTTAAACTTTGATATGGTTTGAACCTGAGCTTGTTTTTTTACTAAGAGAAGAGATGTGCTAGAACATTCATTTACTGATCAACCAAACAATGTTATAATGAGGAAACCAAATCTGGAGTTGCTAAAAGGAGTATCCTGATCTAGTTTGGCTAGTACACATAAAATTTATGAAATAGACAAAGGAGTTTCTTGGGCCTTGGCAGAAAGTTCATGAAAATAATTATTTTTGATAGAAGAAAGTGAAATTTTCCTTTTAAATACAGTCATTTAAGACACTATCAACAAAACAATAGCTAACAATATTATAAGTAACTCTTTATAAGTAACTCTGTTGGGCTTTGTTGAATTTGAGTTTTCATAGCTCAGTGCACCATGTAAGTGCATATCAGGGCTCGGTCTAAATAAAAAACATGGAATATAAACAGAGATATATTATGCTTGTCATGGGATTTCAGTGTGGAAAGCTGAGACATGTCCACAAATAAACTTTTTTAGAAAATGAAGGATTTTGGAGAGTTTTCTAACAGAAAATAAGTATGGAAATAAACTCATGGTGCTTGTTCTTTGTGCTAGTGTATATTAGCAGCAGATGTCACCTCGGTCTGCTGTAAAGTTTTCCACACAGTCAAATTATTAGAAATTTAACATGGTCCTGGAATCAGTGTAATCCCAGCCTCTGACCACCCATATTTGCTTGAACTGCACAAGTGCTAATGGGAGCTTTGACCTTTGGGGTACTGTAGTATTGGATGGATGGGAAGATGGTTAGAAGGAGATGCTGTGTTTTATGTATCCCAATAATACTTCCTCTGCTGTGTTTAATTTACAGAACTAAGAGGAATGATACATGGCTCTAGATGACTTTTACTGTAACTGGCAAGGATGTCTTCTTTCTTTTCTTTATAGTGAATACAGGTTGTTTCACTTTTAAAGAAAACCTTACTAATAGTTTATATGGGTAGCTTCACTTAAGGAGTGAGGGAGTAGCAAGAGTGGTAGCCAGAGGCCTTGAAGTCCCTGGTGACATGGAAGCCACAGTAGTACATAGGTGCATGCAGAGTAAACAGTGTCTGTGGTGCCAGTGGCTGCCCCTGAGGCAGCTGTGACAGTCCCTCCATGGTCTAGACTTCCAGGTATGGCACAAATGTTTCTATTTCTGTTTCCATTGATGAAGCATCCCAGTGTAAGAAGGATATCCTTTGTCCCCATCTATGTATCTCTTTCTTCCATTTGTAAAACAAGACAGTAGTGATGATATTTAGTGATGATACTCACTGCTGTAGCAAAGCATCTTGAGATTGACAGATGCTGTGGAAGAACAATATTAATTTCAAGAGGTAGTTACTGCCACAGCTGTAAATCTGGATGAAAAGTATCACACTGAACAATTCTGACAAAACATCATTTTTCTAAAGAAAACTGAACCATCTTGAGGGACTGCGTCACTTCTAACACCATTTTTCACAGGAATGTGTCAAAAATGAATTGTTTTACCTTTTTGTTTCATTTCTGTTATATCAGAATATTTCATATGAAGTCATTCTTTTTTTTGTGTCTTTTTTTTTGGATGCTTATGGGTAAATTGCACCTGTGAGCTATCTTCTAAATTCTGTCCTGTGGGTTCACTTACTAGGTTAATCTTTCTAACCCAGATAGATGACTTGATAACTCTGCTTATCCTCACGGTCTGATTAAAGACGGCTTTGTACTCTTTCTTTGTGGTTTTCTAAGAGAAGTAACAATCTCTAGGTATCAGTCCTTGATATATTCAGATCTTTCTGTGTGGATCCCCACAAATCTTTCAGTCTCAGTATGGAGCTCTCTCATGTGTTTGAAATCCTCTGACTCCAAGAGTGCAACTTGGTTAATGTTAAAGGACCCTTTCCTCCAGGACCCCTGGGCATGTGAGTAATTACAGAGATATGGAATAGCATCTTTTAAATAGATGTACTGTATATTCACACCAAAGTACACAGGATGCCAACAGCCTGGGACTCACCTCCTGCAACACTTATTTGAGATCTGAAGTCTTGGGGAATGACATTTTAGCTCAGTGCCACACCATTGCAATGGCCTCTGTCTAACTTGGCACTGAGAGATGGACTTTCCCCTTCCTGAACACTGTGACTCTTCTTGCTGCATGTTCCCTTCTACTTTCCTCCAGGCTGAGGTCCTTAACAGTTCAGTGGTCTTTCTAACCTTGAGAAATGGGCTGGTGAAAGATATTTCTTACTGACTGATTCACCAATTATTTCCCCTGAGGAGTTCTAGTATTCTGACTGAAGAGATCCTAATGATGATATTACTTTGTTTTCTGCTCATTATGGCTAGCAGCTCTCTTTGATTTAACTTCACACAGCCAACCAAAATAATGTCTAATAGGTAAAAGGAGATACATCAAAGCCTTAGACATAAAAGAAAGAGGAAAAAACCACTTCCAAAATAGAAACAGCATATCATATTGGTGAGGATTATAAGAAAATATTTTCACACCTCAAATTAATTAATGAAGTTAGATTTCAGACAGGCTATCTAAAATGAGGATTTGATATGCAAGGAAGCACTTGTGTCAGTTTTTAGTGTTTTATGCTATCTTTGCTTAGTTTTTATCTTCCCTGTCTATTTATATCCAGTGAAGTCATCTAAAACTAGATCAGAAATTGGAATTGTACAGTGGTCAGAGATAGAAATGCAGAGGACAGTCAAGAACTGCAGTGTAATTTTAGTTGCTTAGCTGTGTCCCCACTCTACTGTTACAATAGCTATTAAGAAAAATGAAAATGCAGGAGAATGCAGGAAAATGATGAAAACACAGGATTAGTTTTAAAGCAATCACTTCTTCCTGTAGTTCTTTGGTCTCTTTTATTGTAAGGAGCTATTCCCAAGTATATATCTGGTATAACTAGCTTTGAAAGAAAAGTAGTTAAAGAAACGGAGAATTGAAAAATGGGATATGATATAATATCTTATATCTTTCTTTAATAAGCACAGCTAGATGGAGTTTACATGGTAGGTTACTATGTCTGAGTAATAAAATATGCACTCTAATGACATGAGAAAATTACTTTGAAGCTGGAGAAAGTGGAAGCAAGCTGAAAAATTGTTAAAAAAGTAAGGAGCTGAAGAAACAGATGATAATAGACAGATAAAGGAAGTGCTGAGATAGGGGCAGTGATTGTACATTGTTCCTGTATGTAGAGTTTTGAACAGATAATTTTTAATGTTTTATTTAATTTCCTAGCTATGAAAGCAAGGGAAAGGAGCTTTAAAACCCTCATATGGACTGTTTCCAAGGCATCCATCATTATTGGCTTCTGGTCCAGCTCCCTGTACTTACTATTTCAAGTGAATGCCTGTAAAGTCTATTGTATAATACAGTAGGAAATATCTCCCTCATAATCACAGTTCTGAAAGCCTCTTGGAGATTTATTGCAGAAAATATTTCTTTTCATGATGCTTCAAATATTTCATCTTCCTATAAGTTGATCAAACCATCTATCCCCATTATCAATCAATGCCATGTTTGTTTAGCTAACTCTTTAATTTCTGTTCCTCTCGCCCACTGAAGGCCAAATGATGGATCCAGACTACTCAGAAGTAGGCTGCAATAGTTGTGTAATGCTGTTAGAGACTAAAAAAGCATTCAATGATTAATTTGTTAAGTAGGTGTTTAATTGCTGGGATTTCTTTGATGTTTATGTCTATTTTTCCTGTGGCAAATTCGTGGTAAAATAGTATGTAGAAACACTTTATAGGTAGAAAAAGATACAAATCCCTCCTGCTTTACTTCAGATTGTAAGGCAAATAAAACAGTTATAATTTTCTGAAAAGACAAACACATCCTAATTCTTAGATGTAGTCTTAGTTTCTTTATTTTCTAGGAAAAAAGGAAAAATCTTTCCAGTGATTTATGACAGAATTCAGTAACTAAAGAAGAAGATACTGCTGAGAGGAATTGTCTGCTTACCATGTCTGATTAATATTCCCCCATACCTTTCAAAAAGGAATGTAATTTTGGTATTTGGATAGCCAAACCATAACTTAAATTCTAACTTCCCTGGTAACCAACACATCCTGTTGCATTTCAAAATCAATTAGTGAACTGCCCAAATAGGATTCTAATCAGGCTAATACATATTTTCTATGTCATAATTCAGAAGGGAAATATTTACATATGTTTATGTTTTTGAATTAGAGTACAAAAAGTAAATAAATACGGTATTTCATTTTTAGTATTAATTGAACTGAAGGATCAAAAATGTAACTTTAATGAAAAGTTTTTATTTAATTTCATTAAAAATCCATACAGTAACATGTAGTGTATTTTTAAAATAATATGCTAGATACTGATTCTTCCATTCTGCACTTTTTATCAGTCAAGAATTGATAGGTAACAATAGCTTTCAAATTATCACAACCATAATTTTATTGTGTGATTTCCTATCAGATGACCTAATGCTGTGTTCTATTTTATTTTATTGCTGTTATCTATTAATTTCACTCATTTATTTACCAGAAATAAATGTTGATATAATTTTAATTGATCTGACATGAAAAGCAAATAAAAGATATCTTTATATTTATTTGTGTAAAAAGCTGCAACTCACAGGCATCTCATTCGCTTATCTGTGTCTTTTTATGGCCGCTGGTACTGGATATGTAAGTACTGCTGCATGAAGTGGGAATGAAAACTGTCTTCTCCTCGGTGGATAAATGAGTCTTAATCTGCTGATGGTATATGAAAGCTTTTGCCTGATGCCTAGAGAGACATCTCACAATTGAAGGATGTATGATTTGAGTTCAGTGTACTCACTATATAGGTTAATGCTGGACAATAAAGAAAATATCCCAGATGTCACTGCCAGCAAGTTTTGGCAGAAAGTAGGGCAGCAAGGAAGGCAAAATGTCCACAAATTTTCCAAAAATGAGATAATCTTTTATCACTGGATATTCTATAATGTACATTGCAGCTAGGCTTTCGCAGTGAACAAAATTTTTTAAAAGTCTGAAAATCTAAGAATAGCCTCCATGTTTCCTAATTTACATATCTCTTAAAATTAAACTAATTTGCTTTTACATATTGCTGAAAGAGTGTGCTCTTTAGTTTTGTGAACTCTGAACCCAGGGGGAAATCAGATAGACAATTTAGCACAATGACTCACTTATTTCCAAGCATGTGTATGTCTGTACTGGAAGTCAGGTGGGACTGAAAGTTTAGTTTTCCCATTTTAACAGTTGATAGAAAGGAAACAAAAAATTTTGACTATATGAAAATTAATAGAAAATCAGTCAGTATGTTTTAAGTTTCCTTTAGAAAAGTAAATGGCAGCTTGGAATAGCATAATTTTATAAATTGCTTCCCAGACTGTCTGCTAGTAGGTGTTGCATTACAGTACAAACAGTTGTTTCTGTTATTATAGAAGCATCTGGTGGACCTGAACAATCTATGCCTGTGTTTTGTTAGGTGCCCTGTGACTACTGAAAGAAGGAAAAGTATCTTTGGTCTCAGCCTTAAGTCTGTATTGTGTCAATTGTTTGAGCAGTAAATTTTCTGTGAGTATTGATACAAAAGAGATGAAAGATGCAGGCTCAGAAATCTTCTAGTGCCATGCTTCTTATCAGAACAGAAAGTTTCCAATTTCACTAATTCTTTATTTCTTCTTTTGTATGTACACACACAGATATTGCAAATAGAGAAGTTGAACAGTAAAAGCAAAATGTCATATACATTCCTTCTTCTATGTTTCTGTTTTGTTTCCTTGCAGGTATGTATTTATGTGTACATGACAAACAATAAAGAGCAAGGATGAAGTACAAAACCTTTTCACTTTTACCTGTGCATGCAAAAAAAATTTATATTTCTTGTTCTGGAGCCACCAAAATTATCAGAATTGCTTCTTTCGATGGGCTGTGATACTGAGAAGACAGCCCTCAGAACAGCATGTCAAAGTGTTTTCCAAGATGGCAGTGGTGTTGGACACTTGCACTTTTAGGAAAAACAATTGAATGTAAGAACTGAAAAAGTGATGAACAGAAAATAGAAATGGAAGTAAATTTTAGGTTTTTTTCACTTAGCACCATGCTGGTTGTTTCAGATATGTTCTTTGTGTAACACATATAACCAATACCTTTTATAAAACCAATCTTTTTCCCCCTTTGAGGCTTTTGTAAAAGTAGAAAGTAAATACTTGATGGTTTTGGTGATTTATTTTCTATTTTCAGCAGGTATTTTAAGTGCTCCATCTCATTTTTGTGGCTTTTTTTATACCATGTGTAGCAGCATGAGAAAGACATTAGTAAACAATAATGGTAACTCATGGTTTTGGGGCTTCTGAGACATTGTTTCTTCAAGATGAACTGAATAGCCAAGCGCTAGAAATACGAGAACTGTGAATTCAGACTTTTTGAAAGCATGGAGGAAATTATTCTTAGGTTACTATTACTAAAATAACAATAATAACAATAAAAAAAGTTAGAATAGCCTCTCTTTTAAGTGTCACTTTGTAACTATCTCACAATGTAGGATTAAAAATAAGAGTTATTAGATACAATGGCAAGGATCATAATGAACTACAAGTTCACAAGCAAGTGCTGAAATGCTTTGTCAAGTTGTAACTAAACTGAGCATATACAAAAGGGCAGGTATTTAAACAAACTCCCTTTTCATTGAGGATAGTTGATCTACATAATTGTGAGCTATCAAGGGAACAAGTAACTAGTTCAGTCCTGGGCAGAACAGCTAGTTACTTCACTGGAAATTCTGATAATAAATGTGTTTAAAGGTTGGATATCTGAGTGAAACTATCAATGAATGTTTCTATCTGTAAGAATTGGTATTTTTCTTCCCTGAATGTATACTTAAAATCCCCTTTTTTTACAGCTAGGGCATCACTTTCTACAAGGACTGAGACTTAGCAACGGTGATAAAAAACATTCTGTCAGATGAGTTGAACAAAAGGTTATGATGAGCCTATGGGAAATAGACTTCAGTGGAGCACTGAAGCAAAAATGAGGAGGAAGGGGTTATTTTTCTTTGTTTTCCTTGCAGTGTGATATCATAGAATCACAGAATGTTTTGGGTTGGAATGGGCCTTAGTAAAGATTGTCCAGTTCCAGCCCCCCTGTAGTGGACAAGGGTAACTTGCACTAGACCATGTTGCTCAGAGCCCCATCCAGCCTGGACTTGAACACTTCTAGGGATGGCACATCCATGGCTTCTCTGGACAACCCGTTTCAGTCCTCACCACCCCCACACTAAAGAATTTCTTCCTAACGTCTTACCTAAACCTACTCTCTTTCAGTTAAAACCATTAGCCCTTGTCCTTTCACTACATGCCCTTGTAAAAATTCCCTCTCCAACTTTCTTGTAGAGCCCCTTTAAGTACTGGAAGGTTCTGCAAGGTCTCCTTGGAGCCTTCTCTTCTCCAGGCTGAACAGCCCCAACTCTCTCAGCCTGTCTTCATGGGAGAGGTGCTCTATCTCTCCGATCATCTTTGTTGCCTCCTCTAGACTCACTCCAGCAGGTCCATATTCTTCCTGTGCTGAGTACCCTGGAGTTGGATACAGTACAGCAGGTGGGGTCTCAAGAGAGCAGAGTAGAGGAGGAGAATTGTCTCCCTTGATCTGCAATAGTATTCCCTACTTGAAAAAAGCTGGGAGATAGTTTTTGACTTATGATTGCTCATAATATTTTATGAACCAAGACTGGGCTAGATCATATCCTCTAGTTTATAAAAGCAAAGTAGGCTGAACTATAAAGTTATATAGTTTGTATCGTTTCAGAGAAGTGGACTCCTATTCTCCATTGTTCAACAAGATCTTGGGAGGGAAATGATTTGACAAGTCTGTCACAGACAACTTCCTTCAGGCCCCATCAATAGAACAGTAATGAGATTTTTAAAGGTGCCATCTTTTCATCATCTATTGAAAAAATCAAGGGCATATGAAGTTGGGTTCAGAGGAGTCTTGCCTGTGTACTTGCAGATAATACAAGTCAACTTTAATAATTATATGATTATATCAGGGCAGTATTTATGTATCATACTGCTTATCATACTACTTATGGTAAATGAAAAAAGACTGTACTTCAGGGGCTGCTCTCAAAGGGGCTGTCATCAGTGTCTATATATGCTTACCTCCAGAAGGAAGGGTGGAAGTGGTGCGGCTTACTTAAATTTAGGCTTTTAAGTTTAAACTTCAAGTGCAGCAGGCAGTCTGACAGGGGGTCTTGTTTTTCTGCCTGTATGATTTTGCTGTGAACAGAGCATAATCATGATGGAACTCTGGTTTTGGAGTCATGTCCTGGCTCTTGTTTGAATTCACACAACAGTATTACTTGTGTTAGGCAAGAGCTAAAGCACAGAAATCAAATTTTTTGAAAGTCGAAACATTTATGTATGGATCCAAGCCATTTTACTAACTCTTTTGGATTTCAGTCAAGCTCTTTTGTAGCTATAAGGAATTTCAAAGAAGGAGGAGTAAATTAGAAAAGGAAAAAATGATGCCTGTAGCCTGTACTATCTTGAGAAAACTTGTAACTGTGTTTCATCCAGGTGTAGCATCCCAATGTAATATTTTACAAAATTCTGATAAAGGTGAAATCAATCAGAAGAGAGCTGCAATCCCCATTCTTCGTCTGGGTCCTTTCTGAGGTGTCTGACTATTGCAATGACGCTGAGAATTAATCATGTTTTATTATTCCATTGATGCCTAAGCCACAGATCAGTCTTTGGTTGGCTTCTGTATGTTTAAATCATAACAAGAAGATGCAGTGGGCAGCTCTAGTGAAATTCATATTCAGCAAACTGCATATGTTCACAAATTACTTATAAATATTGCAAATTGTACTCATCAGAAATCATGGCTATAAGAATAGTGTGGGATTCTTGCAATTTTTTATGAGACTTGCAAATAAATGATAGACAGATACAAGCAATAAAAATAAGCACAGAATCACAGAACAAGCTGAGTGGGAAGGGACCTACAAGGATCATCGAGTCCAGTTCCCGGCCCTGCACAGCACCATCCCCAAGAGTCACAGCAGGTGTCCTGGGCGATATTTTCCAAACACTTCTTGAATTGTGTCAGGCTTGGTGCTGTGACCACTTCCCTGGGGAGCCTGTTCCAGTGCCCAAACACCCCCTGGGTGAAGAACCTTTTCCTAATATCCAGCCTAAACCTCCCCTGACAAAACTTCAGGCCATTCCCTCTGGTCTTCTTGCTGGTCACCATAAAGAAGAGATCAGTGTCTGCCCCTCCCCTTCCCCTCATGAGGAGGTTGAAGACTGCAATGAGGTCTCCCCTCAGTCTTGTCTCCAGGCTGAAAAGACCAAGTGCCCTCAGCCGCTCCTCACACGGCTTGCCCTCAAGGCCCTTCACCATCTTTGTAGCCTTCCTTTAGATGCTCTCTAATAGCTTAGTATCTTTCCTACACTGTGGTGCCCAAAACAGCACACAGGACTCAAGGTGAGGCCGCCCCAGCACAGAGCAGAGCAGGACAATCCACTCTCTTGCCCAGCTGGCGATGCTGTGCCTGATACCCCCCAGGACATGGCTGGCCCTCCTGGCTGCCTGGGCACTGCTAACTCATGTTCACCAGGACTCCCAGGATCTCATTTCCATGGCACTGCTTTCCAGGATCTCATTCCCCAGTGTCTGTACATCCAGGTACATCCACCATCCCAGGTGCAGAATCCAGCATTTTCCCGTGTTGAATTTCATATGGTTGGTGATTGCCCAGCCCTCTAACTTTCCGAGGTCTCTCTGCAGGGCCTCCCTGCCTTCAAGGGAGTCAACAGCTCCTCCCAGTTTTGTATTATCTGCAGACTTGCTCAGTATCCCATCCAGTCCTGCAACATCATTAATGAAGATGTTGAAGAGCTTAGGGTCGAGGATGGAGCCCTGTGGAACCCCACTAGTGGCAGGTCACCACTCTGATGTCACCCCTTTCACTATAACCCTTTGTGCCTGACCTGTGAGCCAGGTGCTGACCCATCACATGATGTGTTTATTCAGATGTGTGCTGAACATTTTGTCTCGAACAATCCTGTGAGAGACAGTATCAAAAGCTTTACTGAAATCCTAACAGATTACATCAACTGGTTTCCCTTCATAACTAGGTGGGTTACCTTGTCATAAAAGGAAATCAGGTTTGATAAACAGGACTTTCCACCCATGAAGCCATGCTGGATGTGATCAATGACTGTGTCATCCTTCAGGTGTTTTTCAGTACCTCCCAGAAAAAAAATCTAAGAACTAGATGGAAATAAGATGACTAGGCTCAAAATAATTGTGCAAGAGATCTGAGCTTTCAAGTCTTTATCCCAGGAGTGGATTCTGAGCTCAGAATGTCTTCTGGTCATATCTTCAGTTTGCAACTCTTTTCAGGCACATACATAAGCATGAAGCCTGGGAGCAGCCCTGTGTGTTTCCTCTGGGCCAGATGTACATGGGTCCCAGTCCTTGTGGCCTGTTTGTGGACTTTCTTCAGGCTTTGAAACCCTCTTCAAGGACAAGACATGAAGCATTTAGGGTTTTCATCACTTTTTTTCAGAGGCAATTGTGTCCTTCCTGGAAGGTAGCTCTGACTTCTGGGTGGTACTGTGGGGTTAATATGCATGTCGTGTTTATGACACAGAGTATTGCTTTCCTTCTCATCTGTTCTAGCTTGTAAAGTAGGGAGACAACGTTGCACATATTCCTCCCCAATAAAAGAAAGTGGAGGAGCTTTTTTAGCTTGAAAACAGCACTGACCTTTAGCTGATAGAAGAAAAATATACACGTCAGCATATTTATGTGCATGTATGTGTGTATATGTAATCTTTTGTGGTATTTATACTTTAAAAATAGTCTAGATATGTTTTATAATTCAAGAGCAATTATAATATTTTGAAAATATTAGTATTAGTTTTAATAGCTGGTATTAGACTGTTCTTGTCTCTGTAATAACAGTACCAGTTAAATTGCTATGATGAGGAAAGCAATTCATAAATATTGCAGTAGCAGATGTGACTGAGGAAGTGGTTTGCAGTTCCAAGGCTATCACTTTGATTGATTGTAGTGACAGTAAAGTTGCTGGAGGTTATATTTTTAAAATTAGACTTGAATTTAAAATAGAATACTAGCTCCTTCTTTTGCATCAAAATCTGTTATTTATCTCTGATACAAAAGAGAACATGATCTGGAAAAGTAGACATTACTTAGACTTAAATCCATGATTTTTAGGAGTAGTCTACCTAGAAATAGTTCACATTAATTGACTTTATTGAATTTATAATGCTCCAGATAATATATCCTGAGGAACACGGTGAAGCATTTATAGAACCATGACGTAAAACAGTATGTGTAGTGGTTTCTATTTGTATATCTGAGCAGCTCTGCTCTTCCCATTGTATCAGCAGGCCATGCCAAAGTGTCATCATGCATCATGAACTGATTTCCAAAGACCTTCTTTTCCTGAGGCAGAATCATCTTGTTCTAGTGCTGCGGCAGGAAAGTGATAAATATCTATCTTGTTAATAACTTGTACTCTTACTGTGGGTAACTCCCCAGAGCACAGCAGTCTCTCTTCATTAGAAGCATTATAAACAATTTGTTTTAATCTCTTTTGGATTTCATGGGGTCTTTTGAAATATTATGCAAAAGTGATGATTTGGTATTTTATTCAATATTGAATCATGTCAGTTTCCTTTATATTTTCTTTTTTTCCCAGTCTTTCAATCTGCACAAAAATATTTTTGTATGTACATAATTATCTACACATATGGAGTTTCTTTCAAGATTATAGCTAATTTAATGCTGCTTTATCATCTGAAATTTATAATGTCCATCTCATGTTTCTCTTGTGTTTGACTTTAATTTCCTATGGGTAAGGCAACTTCATGGTGAAATAGATGAGTCACAAAAATGGTATACAAAACTTTGGATCCTGCGTACTAAACATAAAAAGAATATACTTCAGTTTCTTAGCAACATCTGCATAATGATTCAAAAAATACATACCCTCTTAGAAGAGATTCTAAGGCATATTAGCATAGTACTTTGATAAGCCATTCTTAGCTATCTTGTAACTTCCATCTTCCGTATGCTGATCTTTTAGGAATACATGTCATTCCTGTTGATCTGCACCTAGGAGTGGGTATTTTTAATTTCAAGTGACTGTTCCTGAATGTCTGTTTTGTACAGTAAATGTCAGAAACTGTGCCTTCTCAAATAAGATGTACTGTGACATAAATGAGAAAATACCTGCAAATCGAAATAAAATTTTGACATTGCTATTTGAAACTGTTGCCTCTTCATACTAAATTAATGTTAAATTTGTGTCTTACTATTATGAATGAGTGTTTAATTCTGGAGATGACACAAAATGGGGTGGAGTAGCTAATATGCCAGAGGGTTGTGCTGCTATCCAGAAGGACCTCTAACAGGCCAAGGAAATGAGCTGTCAGTAACTTCATGAAGTTCAACAAAGTGCAGTCCTGCACCTGGGAAAGAACAGCCCCAGGCACCCACACATGCTAGGGACCAAGCAGCTGGGAAGTAGCTTTGAGAAAAAACTTGGAGATCCTGGTGGTCTCCAAGCTGAACATGAGCCACCAATCTACCTTGAAGCAAAGAAGGTTAATGGTTCATTAGATGTGCTGCCAGTAAGTCAAGGGAGGTGACCCTTCCCCTCTGCTTAGAGCCCTGGTGAGGCCACAAGTGGACAGCTGCATCCAGTTCTAGGATCTCTGGTACAAGAGAGACATGGTCATACTGGAGAGAGTTCAGCAGAGGGCCACAAAGATGGTGAACAGCCTGGAGTATTTCTCATATTAGGAAAGGCTGAAAGAGCTGGCACTGTTTAGCTTAGAAAATTGTGGGGTGCTCTCACCAATGTGTACAAGTACCTGAAGACAGGGTGCATGAGGGATTGAGTCAGGCTCTTTTCAGGTGTGCTCAGTAACCAAACGAGGCAGTGGATGCCAGCTGAAACAGAGAAAGCTCAAGATGAATATCAGGAAAGACTTTTTCACTGTGAGGGTGACTGGGCACTGGCCAGTTCCCTGAAGAAGTGTGGAATCTCTGTCCTTGGAGATATTGAAGAGCTGCCTGGACATGGTCTTCAGCAACCTGTGCTAAATGTGTCTGCTTAACCAGACATTTTGTGCGAGATGACCTTTGGAGGTCTGTTTCAATTTCCACCATTCTGTGATTCCATGACCCCTCATTTCTCATTGTTTTAATTTTGTATCAGCTTTTGTGCTTTGGTATGCAGGAAACAAAAACAGCCAGAGAGACTGCTGCAGGACTATATGCACAGTAATCTCAAAAATTATATGAATTTTTCTAATTTTTACAGTCTACGCTTATGAAAAACTTTGGTTTAATATGGGAAAAGTCTCAGAAAGGTAGAGTTTAATACATACACTGTTTTTATCTGTGGAATTTAGCCTGGCATTTTGTTCCTCTTGAACTGTGAACATTGCATGTATTTTCACACTGCTTTTCTTCAACAAACTGTTCCTACTAGGCACATACTGATTTAATCAAATCTTACTGCTGTAGCTGAGAAGTGTTCTGAATAATAATAAGGCTTTTATACTGAATATGACTTCATTTAGAAAATATTACTGATGCAAGATGGCAGATTCATTAAGCTGTCTAATTGGTCAATGTGCTTATACTTCAGAAAATTCTATCTTTTAAAGTTAGATGACTTGGTTATTTAATAATATTTTATATATCTTGCTTTTCTTTACAATGTTGTTTGATGAATAGCTCTTGTGAACCAAAAAATTAAACCAATGATCCAGAATTAGTTTCATAAGACAGGTGAGACTTTCCGGTTTGGTGCTTTTCTGTGTGAGGAAGAACATAGACATTTTACATGGAAACACAAAATTTATTCCTTAAGTCGGTTGGTCTTTGTAAGTTGCAAAGCATCAAGGATGCTTAATTTTTAGTTTGTTGAAAAGACCTTTTGCTGTCACTATGATCATTCCACTTTCTTGCTAGTATCCCTATTTCATTAGTGCAGATAGATGCAACCAAAGTAATTCTTTCTTCAATAACGAGACAAGAAGAGAAAAAAGGACAGCTGGACATTAAAGTAAATTTGATCTCTTTGCTATACACTGAATTTACTTTCACATATCAGTACTTTTTGATGTTTAAATAACCATATTTTTGAAACTCCTGCTGTCCTTTGACTGAGACAGAACAACTGGTTCAGTCTTTCTTATGTTAATAAAACCATAGTGCAACCTTGATACATAAGTGTATTGATTAAAGTTCTTGTTTGAAAGTAAAACATAAACAAAACTGCTTTCTATCAGATTCTGTTAAATTTTTACTGCAGCCCTTACTATTGAAGAAGGAAATTTTGGGAGTCCTCATTTAGTTTCTAATCTGTGGTTTGGTTGTCTTTCAATGTCACATCATGCACTGATCTCCTAAATTGAAAAAGATTAATCACGCTCTCATTCTCAAAGTAGACATTTCTCCCCTAAAATTCTGTGGATACTGAAAAGCTTTAAGCAGGGAAATTTAATTTTCCGTCTTTCCAGCATCCTGTGAAGTTTCCTTTTCTCACGCAAGCTAGCTGAAAATAGTTGCCATGGGTTAGCATAGCTCTGGAAGTGATTTTCTTGCAAAGAGGTGCTTACAGCTTCCTCTATGACCTAACAGAATCTATCAACTGGCTAGTTTGAATATTTACAATTTTTTAAGCCACTTAAAAATTTTGACACGCCCCTGTGGTCCACATTTAAGAATGGACAGACCCTGGGAAAGCTCTCTTGCTTCTGGCCTTGGGACAGGTAACTGGCCTGGGCCTGTGTGGCCCAGTGGGCCCGGGCCAGGCCCTGCTCAGCCCAGGCCGGGCTGGGGCACAGCCATCCTGGAGCTGTGTGGCCCTGTTCCACCCACACCCCACTCCCCACAGCCCTGCTGTGTGCAGACGGTATGGCCCGGCTTTCCCCTTTCCAGTGCGGCTGAAGATTCAGCTGAAGCTGCTCTGCTGCCTGGCAAAGATCATGTGACCAACAGCGATAAGCGAATTCCAGCTGCAAGGCCTGGCTGAGATTAACCCTTTTAGTGCTGTAAGTTTCCTCCAGAACAGATGAAGCCTGTAGACATTAAGTAAAGAAGGAAGAGCTGAAACCCTGAGGGAGGAGAAAGAGGAGATGCTTAAAAGCTGAAATTCTGTTCTGAAGCTATGGTGGTGATAGACTGTGATATATCAGAGTACCCACTGAAATTTCATGAAAGCATGGGGGGTGGAGCGTTCAAACTGTACTTGTGAGCAGAAGCACCTGTGCTGAGATAGGCAGATGCTGACGCAGCTGTAATTTGATGAGAAGTTTGAACAGGGAGAGATGGAAGTGATGAGGACGCTTGCTCTAAATCGGAAGGAGAAAGACCTCTGTTCCTAGAGATGCTCCCAGAGGTAGTCCTAAAGATGAAGATAATGAGGACCCTTTTTCTCCCAGGGAAGGGGGAGGACCTCTATTTCTAGAGCTGAAGATGCTCCCACAGATGGGTGAAGAGAACCTTTGTTTCTGAACAACTCAACCTTAAAATGGTACCCCAGTAGCTCAAGATTGGACCCTCGAAAGCAGTTGTGGGAAAAGCTGCAAATCAGGGAAAGGGACTCTCACATATAAGCAGAGAACCAACCCAGGCGGCTGGCTCGTTGTGATACTGAAGACATGAGAGAACTTCTTGTGGAAATGTCTCCATAGCATGAGCAAGAGAGACTCCTCTCTAAGTGAACTGAACAAGGTTATTATGGAAGTGGTAAACTGACTGAAAATCTCAAGGGTTGTCTTTTTACATTGTCAGTGGGAGAAGGGAGAAAGGTGGGGGGAGGAGAAGAGTTCTGAAGGTGTGGTCTGATTTTTTTTTCCTTTCTTTTAGGTCTGTTAATAAAGTTTATATTCTTTTAAGTTTTGTGCCTGCTTTGCTTTCTCCTAATTCTTATCTCACAGAAGGGAAATAAGTAAGTAATGAGTATTTTGGACCAAATCACTACACTCTAAATGGGTGTTTCCACCCAGTTCCAAACGGAACCTGCTACAACAGTCTAGAGGTTTTTGTAAACCAAGACTTTATCTGACAGGTGCAAACTTGTGCAAACAAATGCAGTCTTGTTATGGTACACTGAAGAAAATATTTTGAAATGGGTATCATAGCATTCAGCCAATCACTCTGAGAGGTGGATAGTCAAGTGACCAATAGCCTTAGCCATTCTTGCGAACCAAATTATATAAATGAGTTTGTAATTAATTAAATAATCCCATTTTATCCTGGACTTCAATTCTGTGTCGTTCTTCTCTTTGTCCCTGGTACAACAGCAACAAAATTCTGCTGTGTTTTTTCTAATTATGATCCCATTTCATGTTATCAATGAAATATTTTCATTCACAACTAAGTCTAAGTAATAAAATATCTGTCTACAAAATGAACTGCCTAACAATTTTGTCAGTGGAAAAACTGAAAACATTTGCCATATATGGCAGGGAAATGACATGACATTGGTCAACAAAGAGCTAGAATCAAGACACTAGAAATGGGCAATAATAAAATGAAAATCTCTGGTGTTCCATGTGTTCATGCTGATTTAGAAGACAAGGGGATAGAACTTGCCTTAAGGAAACAGTGCACAAAAACACTGGAGCTTAGCAAGGTGGCATTTGGAGTTTATGCTCTATACATAATGAAATTTCAGTCTGGATTATTTACATATGGGGTAAGGAAAAATGTTCTATGTTCTATGATTAGTTAATATAATGGCTGATTGCTTATATAGATCATATCGGATCCTGCTTTTAGGGAAAATACAGAAAAGACACTGTGAAAATCTAATTGTATAAGCAGTTATTTCTGATAAACAAAAGCAGCTACAAGAGAAGTGAGCACTATCCTTTCTTCTGGGAGAGATGCAGAAGAAAAATAATGTCACTGGGTGTTGCAAATGATATCCCTGGGTATCAGTCCTGCACCAGCATTAAGCATCCAGTACAGGATACATGATGACAAGCCTTCCAGACTGTCACACACACATGTAAGTGAAACTCACCCTGGCAGAACACAGTGGTAAAAGTTGAATTGGATGAAAAAGTTCTTTGATTTGCATTATCAATTCATATAATAATGTTTGTTTTCTTTTTTCTCCAGAAGGCTTATTTTTTTTTCTCCTCATAGAAATTCTCATTATTTTGAGGCACAAATGAAAACTTCATAATATTAATCCATACCTTTGGGAAAAATTCTTACTGATATTTTAGTCACAGAAAACAATGACCCAATGGACATTGTTATTTTTTTCTTCTATATACTTCTTTACTGTTTTAGGAAACTCTTATACTTGTTTAGAACAGGGCGGGAAGAAATTTTTAGGTTTAATTTTAGCTGAGTTTTTTTCTATATCTAAGGAAGAGAAATCTTTAAACAGATTGTTATTTAGTCCTATATTATTAATTCTATATTATTTAATCCTATATTAATTAACTATATGAAACTCAGAATAGAGCTGTATGAAATATTCTCCTGATGTTTGGGCTCTCTCTTGCCCCTTTTTCCTTTACAGTACCCCACCTGCACTTGTATGTGCATGATTGCCTTTCCACACTCCAATACTGATATAAAATTTGGCAAGTTCTTAAAGGTCAAGAAATTTTTATTTTTATAATAGAGGCCTCTGGCATTACTAGAATAAAAATCAGCAGAGGCATGAAAGTCATATGGAAGGAGGGGGAAATTTGAGGCATTCCACATTTTTTGAAGAAATGAATTTATGAAGATTGATTTATTTTGAAAATATATATTTTCATGAAATTGTATTTCTGGAACATGTTAGTACTTTATTGAGCTGAAGGTTTTATTGATGCAAAATATACTTCCTGAAATCAACAAATCAAAGTCTGTCATTGACAGATATTGCTTAGCAGTGCATCCAAATAGAATACTTAACACTAGTTAATTAGTTGCCACTCATCTGAAAACGCTTAAAATTTAATTCTCAATCATCGAAATTAAGAAGATGGAAGTTTAAGATTGGTATGCATAACTTTTTCAAATTCCTTTTAGTGTATCACAGAAGAAAATGCGGTCTAAAGGAAATGAGGTGTTTCATGGCAGGGTGAAAAACAATATTTATACAAACCTTTTGAAACCAAAGAAGAACAAACCCACTAAAAGCAAGAACAAATAATTAGTAGGCTTCTTCAGGAAATTTTCCAGGCGGTGTCTGGAGTTTATTAGTAATTTTATGACTAAGCTCATGTTTTGAATAACACTCTTTAGTGTCTGAACAATCCTATAGTGTTAAGAAAATAGAAATTAAGTAGTTTAAGACATATACCCAATGGAATTATCAGGTATGGCCACTAAAGGAAAACAATGTAAGTCACCTGTTTAGATAGAAATCTCCCTTGTTACTGTGTAGGATTTTGTGGCTCCAATGATTGTGGCATACAATACTCCTGAAATTCTTCTGTGTAGCACTTTTTAATGAAAAATGGATAGGAGAGGTGTCAAGTTACCACTATAGAAATCATATTAATTATTCAGTATTTGAAAAATTCTAACAGGATGAGAGTCAGTTGTTGTAGTCAGTATTTTCAATCTTTCTTCTCTACAGTGCATGTAAGATGGCAGACACTCTATTTATCCATGCCCTTGGGTTTGTAACAACTACCCTTTTCTGCTATTTTAAATTTGCAAGAGGTAGTGCAGGGTAAGTTGGAGGTAGATGAGAAGTCAGATACATGGGTTCATTTCACTCAACGTCCCCTATCAAAATATTGGTCCAATAACCTTTTTGACATTTTAGCTGTAATATTTAATAAATAATAAATTAATATAGGAGATTGCATTTAAAAGTATATGGTACCTGAACATTTCTTTCTGCTTTTCAGATTCTAAAAGTCACACTTTTTATATCTATTTGTTCAATTGCATCTTATCTTAAACAGTTGCCTTGAAGTTATGTATGTCATCACCATCCTTACATAGGACTTATGAAACCTGAAGGAAAATAAGGTTGGTGTTTCTTTCCATAGTGATAATAGGATTTTGTACAGAAATTCAGGAAAGCTATAATAGTAAAGCCTTAAATTCAGAAGCTTATGTGAAATGTGATTTTTATTTATTTGAACATATGTAATTTTTATGAATATAATCCACCCACACCTTGAAGGCAGATGCCACTGGTATTTTCAGAGACTTCCCTCAAATCCTAATAAACACATCTGTGTATTATTTTTGTCTATGTCAACATTATGAGATACAAAAAATACATTAATCCTGTTACATGGCAAATTAGGCAATAAGCTAAGGGCATTTCCGTTCTCTAATAAAAGAGCAAATATTTCTGGTTTGCCCTCCTTATACTGGAAGTTTTCATAATAGTAGAGGTGTAGAAAGAAATGAGAATGGAGTTGCAGAGATTTGGACACTTTATTTTATTTAAGTGAACTATGTTTAGGTTTATTTAAAATTTCATGTATTTCACTTAGAGAGCTCAGGGCTGTCCATCTTTTCAGCTTTAAAAATAAGGCTCTGTTTCAAAGGTGCGTGGTTGCTTTTGACAAGTGGATGCATGTTACAAAACTTGCCCTTTCTGCTTCAGAAGGATGATTAACTGCCTCCTACTTACATATATAGACTGCTCAAGGCAGATTAATTAGCCTAGAAAAGAATTCTAAAAATACTTTGTCTTCTTATCAATTTCCCACGAAAACTTTAATACACACTCTATTCCTTAAAATGGCATACTGTTTTGTGGATAGCAGAATAATAAAAAAATGACCAGAGGTACTCCAGTGATTTAGTCCATTGTGCAAATATTTAGAAAGAAAAGTGTCTATTAGTTCATAATTGTTTTAAAAAGAGGCTGTTAAAATCTAATACACCTGAAATTTGATGATGTCATTTTTTCAGCATATTCAACAGCTTGTGAACAGCAGAAAATGGAGACGGAATCCCCTCACTACCTACTGCCTTTGGAGAGGTGTTTTCTTTGAACATGTGTAATACATCCTGCTTTTTGAATTTAATTTAGGAAAATGACTTATTGAGATAAAAAAATGCAGAATTCATATTTTTCTATTTGTGTAGTGGAAAAAATGCTTTTTCTTTTTGAGATTGTTAGAATTAAGTCTTTGCAATAATACTCTGCTAGATAAGACAGGTTATTTATCCTCTGAATTATTATTTTTCAAAAAATAGATCCCTTTACATAAACATTCATTATAAGTCAGGATTAAAATGGACCAGTATCTACACTGGCAGATCTCAACATTAAATATACACGCTGGCACTTATAAAAATTACTGGAGTAATGTAAAGGTAATTTATAGCCAGTCTTCCAAGTTTGCTGCAACACGTGGCTAGATAAATTACAGCCCCATTGAGACAGAGACTTGTCTTTTTGATATATAAGTAATGAGAAAGGTTTCTTTGGAAGAATTATACTGTTCTGACTTAATTTCTTGCCATTTATGACACAAATAGTGTAAATACTGATTATACAAGGTTTTCTGTATTGAAGATTTTCTGGATTGGAGCCAAGTGGGGAGTGAAATGAGAGCAGTGAGAGAAGCAGAATCGGTAGCCTGCTGGAGGATTTCTGAAGCTGAGTTTCACCTTTACATTAGGCAACAAATCAATGAATATTCTAGATAAATTGGACTGATAATCTTGGGATTATCTCCCAAGGAGTTCATTGTGGCTATATTGCATCTGAATGGGTCAGATTTGTTTCTTTTATATCCAGTAGGCATCTGATCTGATGATCTAAATTACCCCAAAGCTTATATAGTCCTTTACACACTCTTATGTGAAGGAAAGTATCTAGGAAGGACATAGTGTATAATATTAAATACTGTAAAAGTGCTTTTTGTTAGCTCAGGAATAACCTTTCCTTCCCTTTTCCAAAACCCTGAGAAGTGGACAGTACTAAAATCAGGGGCATTGGTACTTTACTGTGAGGTGCCTGGTTAACGTGTCCTCATATGCTCAGAATTAGAATTATTTATGAATTCATTGGAGTTTCTGCCTGATAATGTATCTCACTTGCACATATTCACATACACAAGCCATTGTGCACGTGACTGGCTGTAGACCCATTGGTTTAACCCTGCACTGCCATGAGCTTTTTCAAAGGAAGTTAATGTAGACTCTTTAGAAAACCCTAATGAGAACACCAAATCTGTTCTCTCTGAGATTCATTAGTGGAGATGGATATTTTCAAATTTTCTTGACTTTGTCAGAAATTGAGTTTATTTCATATTGGTAACATTTTAAATGTTGTTATAGGTAAAAGGTAAGTTATAGTTACAGTTGTAACTATAAAAAAAGTTACAGATAATAGGGAAATAGATGGCTTTCAAATGACCAAAACCTGATACCTTTGAAACTTGTTTTGTCAAACCGTGCAATCCTTTATTCAAGTAAATTACTGTTTTTAGTTCAACAACTAATGCAAATACCAGCCATAATAAGTATATTATCCTTCTGATAAAGGATAAATTTTCACATTTAAAGTTTTCAGTCAGATACTGCAATAACATTTAAAAACATTTAAAAAAAAGGCCAAATTTTTGTAAAACCAAAACAATTAAGCTAGAATGAGTACAAATTCCGTTCAACAAAATGTAACACTATAAAAGGAAAACTACAATAAAAAGATAATAAGCAAGATAGATACTGAAAGTGAAGTTATCTGTCGTTGCATTCTGCTAAATAGGCATTCAAATTGTTGTAGTACTAGACCTGACTGAGAGAACATAAAGGACTCTGAAATAATAAAAAAAATATGGAGAAGGGTTTACACAGAGAATATATTTATTGCTTCTTAAAATGATAGGTGGTTGTGTTCAAGGATGGTGCCAGGCAGAAGATTTTAAATAAAAAATCTGAACTATTTTTGAAAAATATATACTTACATTGTGTAACCCATTCATAAAACTGTGGTGGTTAGAAGAATAAATGGGAAGAGTAAATGGATTAAGCAAATTAGTTAACTAGAGTGGGCCAGGCAGAGCCATAGCCTTATTTCTGCAGCATGAAAAGACAGAGAAGTGAAAAAATATTTTATATTTTTCCTGATTCATATATTCCCAATTATTTGCTACTGGCTTTCTTCAGAAACAAGACATGGGAATACGTGGATCTATCACAGTTGTTGGACTACCTTTGAGAAAAGAAACTAGATATGTCTGTCCAAACTTAAGCAGCTTTCATACAAAGAAAGATTACAGGACTAGGTTCCTTCAGCTTCTGAGGGAGATGATGGGGATGAAAATCATACACGTGTAATGCCACTGCTGAGATAGAAAACATTTTTCATCTTACACTGTAAAAGATGGCACAGTAAGAAAACCAGACCTTAGTTTTGAACCCCTTTGACAACTGTTAGATAACAGCTAATCCTAAAAGAAATGGAGATGTTAAATCAGGCTTTCAGAAATTTATGAAAACATTCTTGAAATGCCTTCTGTGCATTTGTCTATCTATTTTGGGACAAGGATTGTTATTTTCCTTATGCAAACCCACATTGGGCATTATGAGAATACACTGGCATAAAATAAGAAATTTTATTGAGAACCTTCCAGTAATAAAATGAAGAAGCTTTCTCAAAGAAATAATTTGGATCACATCAAAAAAGCCTGTATGAAAGAAAGACACAAAAATTAAAGTACTTGAAGGTTTTTTAAAGAAGCAAAGCTTGTTCCAAAAAAACAATTATCTGCATGATAAAGTATATGAATTATATAATTTATTGAGTATAGTCTCTAGTCACATTAAGGATTTAGTTTAGCATAATGAGCATTTTCTTATGGTGAGAACAGCCAAGCACTGAAATAGGACTGCATAGAAATGGCATGTAATTTCAGCAACAGATGAACTTTAAAATCACTCCTGACAAATGTTAAAAATGGTGCATTTAGACTTGATCCTGATTTAAAGGAATAGGATGGACTGTATGCTCTTTTCCATTCCTTTTCAACTCTACTATTAAAAATTTCTATTATTTTATAATTTAATGAGAGTATCAAACATTTTCTCAGCTTCAGTATTACCCAGTGCTAGATCCCAAAAAAGGACTTTGCTAAAGGTTATATAACAGAACTGAGATCCCTCAATCCCAAGTGAAGAGCCTGAACATCCTGATTAATAGATGCCAAGTCCTTCAAACATGTAAGCACCATAGTGCTCTTGAGGATCACACAGGTTTCTGAAGAGCCATGAGATTCTTCTCCATGTGTGCTGCAAAGATATGCAGCTGTTCAGGCATCACAGTGCAGGCAGACAAGTGTCTGCTGTGTTGTAGCGAGAGAGAGACATGAGCAAGCTGCAAATTAAAGCTGGTCTAAGTCACCATTGGCAAACTAGTCACAGAATAAGGGATTTTTGGGCAGGCAGTTTACCTTGCTTCTCAGTACACAGCTACATCAGGAACACAACTGCTACGAACAGCATTGTCAGACTTGACATTACTGCATACCGTTTACCTCCCCGTAAGACAAATCTGAATCTGAAAACAGAGTAGTTCTTGATCTCTCTTGATTGGAAAACTCACACAAGCAAATGTGCTCTGAAAATATCTCTTCTACAGTCTCTGATCTGAGCTCATGATACACCACATGCATTTGACTTTCAGTCCAGGCACACAGCACACAGTGCCTCTTGTCTATTTATAAACCCATCAGATATGTGCAAAAGCTAAGAAAAGCAAGCAAACTCAGTAAGTCTATATAGGCATTTCTCTTATTTTTAAAAACGTGGAGATTGTGGACTATTATCCTCTCTCTCCAAACAGCCCTTCAGCTTACAGGAGACCTGGGTAGAATACTGTTTGCCTCTGAATGCTTCAAGCCCACATCTCCACTTCCCTAGACAGGGGTGAAACTTAAGATCATACAATACTCTCAAGCTTCCCTTTTGAAATATTTCCACTCTTCAGCAGAATGAGGAAATGAAAAAGTCCTGACTTTATTGAGTGGTTGGCTGCTGTGTATGTTTCAAGGACAGGGTACATTGATTAGTGAAGAACTGAGGAGAGAAATAAGTTTTAAATACCATTTCTCTGTAGAAACGCCTGGCTCTTTGCTACAAGTGTTGTCCAATACAATAAACTGATGTTTATTTTTATTCGGAAGCACTAAGTTAGAAAATTTTACAATAAAGCAGATATAGTAATTTTGCTCAGCTTGTTTTCATGTTCTGTGTCTGAATATTGGCAAGCTGTTGCTGAACATACTTGTTATATTTGCCTCTCTGAGACACCTCACTACATAAACAAAGTAGGGAGCCAATGCATTTAGACCTGGAGACAGCTGTGGAAACCAGCCATCTAGGAATGTAGGCAATATCTACTCAACAGTCATTGTCACTGGGGTTTAGGGATGTATTTCATAGTCCAGAGCTGGTGGGCTTATTTTACATGCTTTACTTTCCATGTAAGGCATTGCTTCTATGTGTAGATGCAGTTTCACTGGGATTTCTCGGCTTCCTACTGTTGAACATTTACCAAGACCATAGACTGGCTCTGCAAATTATTGGCCCTTGAAATGGTCCTTATCCTATCCCTTCCATATGTTCCTGAGAGCATATATAATGATATTGTTCTCCTCTGTGGAAAAAAAATGTAGAGGATGTAGACATCAAATAAAGCTATGCTTATTTCACATGCATAGTGTTACAGCTTCACAAGCTTTCCTTTCTAATTTCTATAAAAGTACCTATGTTTCCTTGAGAAATGATTTAATGTTTCACTGCTTCCTCCTCCAATTCTTCTACCTGATTATTTTAAATAATTCAACTTCTTACATGGGAAAAAACTATGTAAATTTAACTTACCACTAGAAAAACACTCCTTACAGTCAGATCCAGCAAGTTAGAACAGTCTTCTAATAGAAGAAAAAAAATCTCTGTATCTTCAGTAACTTAAAATGATACTAGGCAAAATGTTCCATCACTGCATTGACAGTTTATATAACAGTTTTCTTAATTTGTCTGTTCTTCCTGTTGACCCAATGGTTTTCTGAGGAACCTTTCTATAATAGATTTCAGGGCATGGCTCATTTTCAGATTAAAAATAGAGAGCCTTGAATGTCTCAATTATATTTGTAATACTGGAAGTGAATATTCAGTATGCAAAATTTCACAGGCACTTTTAATGAAATTAATTGGGTAGATCTGTCTAACAGATTCTTGCTTTCCTTTTTTGATCCAGTGACTTTAAGAGAAAGTATTTGCACATAAGTATCTAGTATACCAATATAACAGAGCTTGTAAACATTTGGATGGTTTTTTTCCACATTATCCTGTTAAGAAGATTGAATCTGTTTCTCGTTTTGGTGGTAGGGAATGTAACCCATACTCCCAGTGCTACCTGCACTGATAGTGGTGAGTGGTAGGAGATGGGAGGCTTTATCATGGGCCAATAAGTGAATTCCTGTGCTCTTCAGATCCTTTAAAATCTTCCACATATTGAATCCATAGAGCTGATTTGTTTATTTTCACTATGATTTGTTGTGTTATGTTCATGCTGTGAATGAAAATGCAAGTCCTCCCACCAAAGGACATAGGCTTATAGAATAAGTTAGGCTGGAAGGGAGCTTTGGACATTTTTTCTAGTCATTGATCCAAGGCAGGACCAATTACAAAGTTAGATCAGGACCTAAGGCTGCACTGATTCTAATGTAACAGAAAGGTGAGAGGCCTGCCTTAACAAAAGGCCTGAAAATGTATCTTTTTACTTGCTACCTGTGTCTTTTCTAGGGCAGAAACTTTATCTGTTTCTTCAAAGTCAAATTTTAAAAGGCTTTCCTAGCTGCACAAACTCCACATGGTCTTATTGGAATGCCTTGAAAGTTACCTTTTCTATTAGTTCTGAGGTCTGCTTTTGGATCTGCACCTTACTGCAAATGAGCTCCTCACCATTGCAACCTACTCTCTCACTATTTACTGCTTATTTATATTTTTTTCTCCTGTAGAACCAGACCATATTATTTTCACTATTCTCTACCGATTTATTGTATTATTGCAGCTGCATCCAACAAGCATGCATGGTGTCCTAGGTAAACCAAAATGTTATTTGTAGTCCATATCTATCTGTGCCCAAAAACTGTTACTGTCTCTTAAGGCCTCGCAGAAATGGAATTGCGAGGTCAGGAGATACCAGTCCTGTTAAAAGTCAGGGTTGCCTAAGCAGGCTCAGCAGTGTGGAGCTGGGTCTGGAGTGCCTTTTTTGGTGCTTGTGCAGGCCTGTTTCTCCCTCCTGACGCACGTGCAGTACTGAGGACAGTGGTACCAACACCCGTGGACTCTGGCAGGCAGCAGGGGGAAGCTGTGGGTGGCGGCGCTGACCGCACACATGCCGGCACTTCTCATCCACCACCAGAACTGATCCATAAGTTCCTGCCTTCCTGGGAGGGTTCTTTCTGTCCACCATCTTTTCCCTTTGCCTCCTGGACCATGTGGTTGCCTGGAGGACACCATCCTGGGGGAGAGAACTGACATCATTCTCCCTTTGTCTCCCTGCACGTGGTTGGCAGTGGGGGCCACCATCTTGGAAGGGGGGGTGGGTACACCACCATTTTGGGTGTCTCTTTGTTCCCCTGGAATTTGTGAGATTTAGCAATTTTGTATCTAGTGATTATTCACTGTTAATTTTTTTTTCCCCCCATTGCTCATTTGTTGGTAAACTGTTATTTTTTCACTTACATCTGCTGGTATTTGTATTGGTGGAAAGGGATTGGTTAAAAGTGAGGGGACGTAAGTCATTTTAGAGTGTCCACCTCTTTAAATTGTCTTAAACTGAGACATGGTTTCTTCCAAGAAGAGAAACTCTTCTAGAAATTCTCACCTGACCCAGGGCAAAACGAGCAAGATAAAGGAGGACCTCACCCACACCTTTGAAAATAGACTACACAGTTTATGATACACTGAAAATGTGATGCAATCATCACAGTGTTCTTAAGGATTATCTAAGGGATGTTAGTTTTCTAGGGATCCCAACCACAGATGAGGTGTACCCAAACAAAAAGATTGAGCTGCTTTTTGAAAGAGGTGAAGCCCAGTTTTCTTCTCTTTTAAATGTCCCAACCCTTCCCAATGCTGGAGCTATTTCTGGCAACAAATTGCATTTAGTTTCTCACATGTAAATTGCCTGTTAGTTACTTCGTGTAATTGACTCTGATTGATCTAATTTAGGTAAATATTCTGGATCTCATTAATTACTTAGAACTTAGCTCGTATTCTCCATGAACATGATGTGAAAATTACTACATTTCTTCAGGCCAGAAAGAGACTTTTTTTATGTTTTAATAAATGTTTTGTACCCTTTTAACAAATTAAATCATAAGAAATACTAGACATCTCTCTGTTAAATGATCTGGTCTATTAAACAAAAATTTTTGTTGGCAGTGGCACAAATGCTTATAATTTTTAACATATAAAATTCATAACAATTTCTATTTAATAATACCTCAACATGGGGAAGGTCAGCCAGATCAGTAACAATTACATCTAAACCAGAATGCATTTAAAATATTTTAAGCATTTCTTGGCTTAAATAAATTCTTTATGTTTTCTTTCCTAACAATTTAGCATTTCATGGTCTAAGATTTATGCAGAATAATGTCTCTGAAACTAGGCATTCTGGGACTTATAAGGTAACTGACTCAGATTAAAAACAAAGCTATTTATTAATTTCAATTATCTGTAAATTGAGGTTTTAAATATTTTCTCCTCTTATCCAAAACTTTTCATGCAGCTTTATATTGCCTTGATGAGGGGTTACATTCTTTAGATGTCAATTTTTAGCCAGCCATATGATGGAGAGGGATTATATTTGCTTTTTTTTTCTTAAAGAAAGATCATAACTGATTTCCACACACATATGTGCCCTTTAATTGCCATAATTTTCAAATAGTGCATTTCTTAATGTTTACCTAAAAGGATATATTCTCAGAAATTAAGGGACTAGGGGCCATTAATAAACACACTTTGCCACAAACCAGGTAATAAGCCTTGCAGTGGATTTTAACAGATGGTTCCAGTCCAACATTTTCTGAGTCTCCAGGTGTTACAGGAAAAGGGGGATAATCACTGTGGCTGTGCTAGCTATTTTTGCAGTACAACTGCCTTATGCCATACTCTTGGCTGGTGAGGCCCAAAGGCAGACTTACATCTTGGATAGAAGGTGTATAATGGTGACTGCAGACTGCCATTTGACATCTCCAGAACTGCCCAAAGTGCCTTGTGTGCATGACATTTGCTTACAGTTCCCATCTTGAGTGACTTTCCTTGAGATGGCAGTATAAGAGTAGGAGCTTGAAATCCTAAGCAGCAGTGGGAGGTGCTGTCAGTGGGATCCCAGACAGTGGCCACAGCTGATCTGCTCACAATCCCTATGTCCTACTCACTTGTCCTGTTCCTCTCTGCTGGCAGTAAGTTGAAGCTATAATTTCCCTTGCTGGAGCTCCAGTTTTTTATTCACTCTAGCTGTCCAATCCCTGTCTATGGACTGAGAGGAGTTCCAGAGTGTGCTGTAAGGGTGGCTGCAGTATAATCTTGGAATGTAGGAGAGAGGGAGTCTGTGTGATGTCGACAGCCTGTGGCATCAGGGAGGAAGGAGATCAAAGAAGTCCCTCAGTATACCACACCTGTAATCTAATTTGCTTTTGACACAAAACCACAGAAAGCAGTGGTCCTGCCAGAAAGGTGATTTCCAAGATTTCCATTTGGTTTCCATGTGGAGCAAACCAAGCTCATTTTTTAACTAAGGCCATGACACAGAATCTGTGGCTGTTTGCATGAGTCATCTATGCTTAGACATGTCTATGCTCTTGTCAAATACATACATTGAGTATGGTTTCTAGCATTGCTGGAGGGCTGGGCTCTGCTGGAAAACAGATTTGAGCACTAAAATAGTCTAATAGTCTGGGCTGAACAGCAAAATAGTCTAGCTAGGCTGTCTGTATTCCTCCTTCCTTTCCCAGTTCTGAATTACAAACGGCTAAGCTTAATGGAAACACTTTCTATTCCCTTATCTGTGGAGAGATATGCTATCTGCTCTTAAAACATCTGTTCCATTTATTTTTCATGTCTTTTACATTTTCACTACTTAATATAAAAGAGTTAAGCACAGATTTCTAAGATTTGCTTTCAAATTTTCAGTCTTCAGAGGAGTGATTATTAGATGGAATTCACTTGTTTTGTATAGCTCCACTGAGAAGGAGCATTTCTGTAAGTTTGTTTTATTCCTTTCTAAGTTGTTGATTACCTCTATGATCTGATTCAATATTCATTCCCTCAGACCTGAAGGCTACTGATGAGTAACCTAAGCGGAGCTCTGTGGGAGACTCTTTTTTTCCTGTGGATGGTTAGGGACAATGACTGACAATGAAAGACTATGCTCTTTTCCAGAGGATTAATCAATCATGATACTAAGTGAACATATAATTATTTTTCAATTATATTTTAAGTAGTTGATAGTTGAACAATTTTGTTCTTGATGTGGGATAACTCCTAGAAGAGTAGAAAGTCTTTGAAAATTTAATTCTCTCTGGGATGGTCTAACACACCGTGAACCTTACAAGCTTCCAGGCTTAATGGGCTTTCCTTCCAGCTTGCCAGCTCTAATTAAAGGCAAACTCTGTTTCAGTATGTTTTTCTATTAGCTTGCACAAAATCACTCACATTTGCATGAGCCTGTCAAACCTCATATTTGGTTCTGCCTAGTCTCCTGAACGAAGCAAGAGTTTTCTTTTTCTTCGGGTCATTGTGGTCTTCTGAATTAATTTTTCGAACTCTTTGCTTCTGCAACTGTGAACCTGACAGGTAGCTCAGGTAGACAGGTAGGCATTTCTCATTAGCAAGGCATTTGCTAGTTCTGGTATCACACTTCTACTTTTCTTCATGCCACAGTAAGACTCTTTCCTCGTCAAAGAAAAAGTAAGTTGAAGGGTCTCGGAGGCTATCTTTATAAAAAATTACTACACAATGGCACAGATTCTACAGGCAGAAACTTGACAAAATATTCTCCCATTAGCAAAGAAATACTAATTGAATTTCCATTACTCTCTTAATTCCTTTACATCTTAATAGACATTAGTAACTTTAGTTGTGATTATGACATCTAATCCTTAAAAATACCATGGAAAATGCAGTAGTAAGCCAGCAAAACTATTCCTGCAAACTCTTTCTAAAGATATTGGCCTTTACTTTGAAAAATTGAGTAATGACAATGTAAAAAACCTATCTTTTCTTGTTAGATATGTTTGTTTTATTTACTTCCACAATTAAAACATTAATTTAAAGAAGGAGCAGAATCTGTCATGACTCTAATTCTCTCCATCCAGAAAATTTGCAAACTACTTTTCAGATCATACACTTTTACTCAGTTTCTTTATAGTGAAATAGAATGCTTGTCTATGTAGAACAACTCTGTAAATATATTTGAGGCTGATACTAATAATAGTGTATGTATCGCATCAAATACAAATCCCAATGTAATTTTTTAGTTTGAGAAAGTGTAATTATAGACTCATGGCCACTCAGCCATATGTTTAATTTGTTCCTACTGCTTTGTAATATTTGAGTGCCCCACTGGGCACTAATGCCACTGAGAAATGATAGTCTGATTAAGTTTATTGGGCAAAAGCAGAATGAGACACTGAGAAAAAAAAGGATCCAGGTTAAAATCAATTGAGAAATTAAAATATTTGGTCAGCTTCAGCTGACCTTGGATCACACCCAAGCTTATATTTGAGACCTGAAAAGACTATCATTGGCAGAGAGTCTCTTAAGCAAAAAATTATTCTATAATGCAAGGAGAATAGGATTTTTAATCAGTGGAAATGATATGAACTGTAGATTGAAATACCAAGAACACTGAAATGTCAGTAGTTGTACTAAACAGTCACCAAGAAAAAAATACCATCAGTAGTTATCATCTCCTGAAAGAAGCACAATTAACCTGACACAGTATTTCTTACTATTTCTTACTGTTCTTATTTCTTACTTTATACAACTGAAGAGTATTTGATTTGTGATTACAACAGAATTACTATTCCTGAAACCTTCAGGAATGTATGCACATATGTATGTACGTATGTGTGTGTGCATGTATGTATGTATGAAGGCCATTTCCTTGCTGCAGACACTTTCATAAAATAGTATCAGCAAAGAACTCCTACAGCGAATGCATCCATGCCTTTGTAAATATCATTGGTTACAATTCCTGAGTTCACTCAGGAAAACTGTCTCCTCACAGCAAGGGTTCATACAGCATCTGTGATAGAAGGGCTGCAGGATTGATCTAACATTACTGCACAAAATATTGTACACAGGTACTGGCAATGTAAATGTTAAGTTTGCAGTGTATTATAAAAAACCTGGTAGACCTTAGCTGATACGCTTTCGCTCTTTGAGAATTTACTATGGATTTATATATTGAGGATGATACTAAGAAAATCTAAAATTTTAGTAATTTTTAAGGATCTTTTTATCTGCTTTGATATTTGTAACAGTAGTGAACTTTAGTATACCCAGCTCCAGCTTCTGTCAGATTAAAAAGCTCCCCAAAGGCCATTACAATTATATGTATCAGAGCAACATCTGTGTTAGAAAACAAGTTATAAATTCCCTAATGAGAGAGGTCAAACAAACTGAAACCTTCAGGTCAAGGTCTCACGTGCTATTACTCAGATAAACTCATCTGTTGGGATGCTCAGTAAATAAAAGCAATTTAACATTTTTTACTCTTAAAAAGGGAGAAAAAGGCAGAGAAACCTAGTGTTGCACCACATGAGATTTCATCATTCTAATGGATGAATTTGGAGCACTGCAATTACCCAGCTGCTCCGTATTTTGTTATGTCAGTTTTCCTAGCATAGTTCTTCCAGACCTGTTCTTTATGTGTTTGCCTCTGGCCATCACAGCATGCTCAAAGGTGCATGGCCTCTGGCCATTTTTCCCATTTGACCACGTTCTTCAGATGAAAATTTATTTATCTGTAGTAAACAAAATACTCTGCCAACAAATTTCTCACCTTCCAGCCCACCTCAATAGTTCATTTAGTCCTTTCTCTTAAATTTTCTGTTCTGTACTGAGAGTGATTTGACAGATTTTTTACATCATAATTATAGAAAAGTCCAAATAATAGTTTTCCTTGTATTTGTGTTTGTTGACCAATTAAAATTATTCTAGTACTCAGATGTAAAAAATATCAGTGTGAGGGACCTGAAGAAAGAACTGTTGATGGAGCAATACCAAACTTTTATGTTCTAATACAAAGTAAATCCTTTTGAACTTTAATCTTAAGTGTTTGAAATTTAGATTAGATTGTACAACAGATTATTGGACAAAATTCTATGAATAACTCTTCTTAAAAGACGAATTTTCTGTTCTGTTCCCAAACAAGATCTTACACAAGTGTTGGGTTATGAAGCCACATGTTACAAGTTATAAGAAGAATTTCAGCTATATCTTATAAGTTGTTCTGATATCTCTGTTATGGTTTTTCAGTTCACATACACATTTTATGTTGTTTTGGCTGTCATACTTTTTTTTTTTTCTTTTTATCCAAGAAATTAACATTGTACATGCTGCTATCATATTTAAAAAATTCTTGTGTGGCCTTCTCTCACCTGTGTATATCTTACCTGCTTAGATTAAAACTCCATGAAGCAATTCTAAAGAATAATATCAGTCTGTTGCTACTTTTCATGAAGCAGTCTGAGTAATCAATAACTTTTTAAACAATTAATATATAACCACAACTATGAATTATTCATTTCAATTATGATGAAAGAACACTAATTAACAATTAAATGATTGCTTGCAAATACCAAGAAGGTTCAAACCATCTGAAGTTTAAAATTTTTGTGTGCACAAAGGGTACTTTAATTTATAATTTCCATCACTTCAAAGAATGGCATTTTGTTTTTTTCTTCTGGCATATAAAAGACTACCTGAAATCAATGAAAATTGCAGTTAAGGTGACTGAGGTCTGAAATAGCTTGACTTTAGTGTCTCTGGTGAATAAGCTGACAAAGCCTTGTGCTTTGATAAGCAGGTGAATACAGAATTATCTCATTTCTGCATGCAGTTCTACTGAGACAGTCTGTTAGGTGACTACATCACCTAAGCTATTGATACATTGGTAGATAACTGGAATTGGAGAGTCGTAGGTTCTTATTGGTCTCCTGCATAATTTCAGGTTTAAACAAATTCCAAAATTATACAGGACAGGGAAAGAAGTCTTTGGCAAAAGCAAAGATATGGTGACACGAAAGCCAAAATTTAATGTGGTACTTAGTTTGTGGTAAGCCAAAAGAACCTGTTAGTGTTGGTTGTGTTGTTATCTGCCTTTTTTCAAGTGGTAGTAGCAGTTCAAGAGATCTCCAGGGATAGAACTGCAGTACTTCCCTTATGAACCACAAAGGGCAGTGGCCTGTACCAACCAATTATTACCAGACAAAATCACCCCACCGACTTCACACTGGACATCCCAAATATGAAGGACACAACATACAAAAAGCTCCTAAAAATTAATGCAAGATGTATATACAATGAGTGTTTCTTTGTGTCTCTGAGAACTTTTTATAACACTTTTGCCATCAAATATGAGGATACTGAGCACTGAAAGAAGATTTAGAAAT
This sequence comes from Aphelocoma coerulescens, assembly GCF_041296385.1. NCBI lineage: Eukaryota > Metazoa > Chordata > Aves > Passeriformes > Corvidae > Aphelocoma > Aphelocoma coerulescens. The sequence continues at coordinate 57,010,171 of NC_091017.1, forward strand.
TGTGGGTGGGGTTGATGGTTACTGGCCTAGGATTTGTCTTTTGAGCCTCAGCACTGTGCTGGATACCAGCTATGTCTGCAAAGCTGTGGCACAGAGTCCTGTATTGATTCCAGCTTTCACATCCAGGATGATTTTTGGAGTTGTATGGATGAGCTAAGGGTTGCCTGGACACAGACATTTTTCCTCTCTGAATTCTGCAGTTCTGCCCTGTGCTTCCAGGAATCAGGGTGCCACCTGAGTGAGTTTTGCACTTCCCTTTTCTAGGTTTATATCTTTTAGTGAAACTAATTTATTCCTTACAATGAAGGATTAAGAAGAATTGAAAAAAGGGAGGAAAACTCTGTGGCGACAACAGCTCTTCCAGTCAAAAAAAGGACTCATTCTTTCTGGCTTTGCCTATCTTCACCCTGCTTAGAGCATCTCTAAGTGGATTACCTTACACCTTACTGACTGAGAAATGAAATGCAGGATCCAGTCAAGGGCATTTCTGCCTTTGAATGTGTTTTTGTTATAGTTTATCGTCCAAACTTCTCTGAATACACATCTCCCAAATTTCCCTGTCTTACATTAGTCCAACAGCTTTTTCTGTTCTGAGCATTAATCACTGCTCACCCCAAGTAAGTCCAAATGTCCTCTAACATTTATAATGACAGATATGCCACTACTTCAGCAGCTTCCGTATGTCCTTCCTCTCCTGGCTGGGCTCCCTTATGTCCCCCTGTCTCCTGGCACAGCTCTGCTTTCAAGAGTTAGTATTCCTTTCACTTTTCTGTTTGGCATTTCCATTCCTCTTGTCATTAATAAACATCTGTTGCTCCAGTTCTGTGATACACTATTAATCATCCAACTAAAGTTAACAGGTATTTTTTTTTTTTACTTAATCAATTTTCCCCTGCTTCTTCTTGAACTGTCACTTTGACTGTGTTTGAAAAATACTGCTGTCTGTAGATTATTCTAAGCAAAGATTTTCTTCACTTTCGTCAAAATGGAAGGTGTGCAAGTATTAACAAAAAATGAAAGTTCTATTAACCTTCACATTCATGACCCAAAGAAAATTCAGTTGAAACCCAAAAGATATAAAAAAGCTTTTAGAAATTTTCTTTCAGGAGAAAATTCAAAATGTTATAAATGAGAACCGATTGATTTATTTCTCTATTCTTGGTCTTCAATCTGAAAAGAATTCTTTCATTGAATTACAGATAGATTTTTGTCTCTTTAAAATTATCAGTTGTAGGTTTTCCATAGGATCACAATTTAAAAAATCAGTTCTAAAGACTTGAATGCTATAGCTCACCTAAGATTCCATGGTCTAATTTAGTATATTTCTTGTACATACCTTGATCTGGAAGTGGAATTTCCAGTATCTACCTGAATTTGCTTTGATTTAAATGATAAAATGTAAGTAGCTACCCCATTTTCATTAAATTTATTGAAACTGTAAATCATTGTAAATAGATGAGTGTAATAAGTGCTAAGACTCATGTATTCATTTTCTAAATTATATTTACCTACGTCTCCAGAGTTTGAAGCTACACAACTGCTTTTAGTAGTCAATCAAAGAATTATAAAACTGCATATAATCAAATATTACATTTTTAACCCCAAACCATTGAAGTCAAACCCAAAAGATAGTGGCAATTACTTCTTCCATTGTAGGTAAAGCGAAACTCTATCTTTTCTGCAAATGTAAAGTATTACACTTTTCCTCTGTCCAGTCCTGAACACTAGTCCTTAGCTGGTATTCCTGGTGGAAAACAGAAAAAATGCTTAAAAGTTTTTCTTGTGAATTTCCATTCTTCAGTTGAACTGGAAGTTAAAACAATGCAAAAAGTTGCTGCATTAAGCAGCCTTTTGAATTCAGTACAGAAAGAGTAATAAAGAGTTGTCGTTCCTACTAATTTATTGGCTTATTTACTCCTAAAAGAACATATAGATGTTTGTATGAGCTAAATTTAATTCATATAATTTCTGTTGTGAATAAGGCTAAAGTGTTATGTTTTCATTGAGAGTATGCTCATATGTGCCTGAATGTCCTTTCCATATGCATGAGCACTCACAACCAGCAGCACCAAGAAATTAATAGTCTGCACTGCCTTTCCAAAGACAAAGTCGAGACACATGAGTCACTTTACTATTGATTCAGGGATTGGCACTGCCAAGTTGTTACCAATAAAGTAATTTCCTAAAATCCTAGCAGTCGTGGCCTAAAATTTATCAACGTCTTTATGCAGCAAAACATCACTTTTAAAAGACAGAAGAAAATTAATTAGAAATCCAGTGATGTTCTGATGGCAGAAGCAAAGCTCCCTGAAATAATGCAATATATAAGAAGAAGATGTGCTGACAGTAGGGAAAGATACTCTAATGGTTATGGTTTTTTTTATTCTCTAAAAAACCACTAGGGTAAAAGGATTTAAAATAGTGATTCATGTGTAGTATTACAAATCATATTATAGCTCAAGAAAAAAAATTAATTTGAATAATCCCAGACACAATGTTCTATACAGTTAAGGTAAAATAGTCTATTCACGGACAAAATGTATGGTTATGTAAAGAGTTTCTTATTTCTCAGAAATGGTTGCAGATAATCACGTGGTGGTCAGATCCACTGTGTTATTTTCAGCACTCCTGCTCTACCATGGAGAAAGCCCATGTCATTGCTCCTTTAAATATGACCTCATCTATCTTATTGCTGGGGTAACAGAAGAAGCCTGTAGGATCCTGTCATAATTTAACTACAAAATGACTCTTTTTTTCATACCACTATGTTAACGAGCTATTCTTCAGTTACTGATATTGTTTTGCTGCTTTTTTTTCTTGCTTTCCAATCTTACTGTATTGCTATAGAGCCAGAATTTGAAGGCCCAGAAACATCTTCTGCAGACATGTCAGTCCAACCTTTTTACCAAGAAATAGGCAAAAATTCTATATATGTAGTTTTTTTGCTCTTAATATTAACTCTACTTTAAACTGGAATAACTTTCTCCTGAAGTTATTAAAACTGAGATCTGCCACCTCAATTTCATCTGTGTTCTCAGTAGGATGTACATCAGCTGCTGTTAACGAAAGTTTTCACATATTTGTGCTGGTCCCCTTGGCCCAGTGGCACAACAGAATGTCCAGCAACAAAATGTCCTTGATACATTATCTTGTCTAGGGAAGATACAGTCACAAAAGAATATGAGAATCAACCCTTAGTTTACATTTAAAAGTATTATATAGCCCCCCTGCAAATGTCAGATCTGTGTTTATTCTTTTCCTGGATCCAATTGCTGCACTGAAATTTGGGCAAGGTACCTTTGCCCTCCACAAGGCCAAAAATTCCTCAGTGATATTTCTTCTGGCAGCCTCTTTCCCAAGTCCCATTAGCTGTAGCTATGTGCTCTCTTTTGCTCTCAACCCCACCTCTAACCATATATAGGAGGATCTCCAGGGGATCCCTCTCCCTCCAGGAGCCAAACTCTTCACTGGAGAGTTTTAGCATCAGCCCTTGGCTGTTTGTACATAATTCTTTCCAGTTCCCAGCCTCGTACATAGCTCCAAGCATCCACCCTCTTTATTCTTCTTCCTTTACCCTAGGCTGAGCTACAGAGACCTAGGGCCCTTTGACTCATCTAGAAAAAAAATGCTAGTTATTCAAAAATGCCCAATTTCTTTTGACAGCTCTTCTCTATTATTATTTCCTTTGTAGCTCTGGGCTTTCCTTGCTCACAACCCTAAACTGACTGTTAGACAAGACACCCTTTGTCTTCCTGTCTTCCTCACAGAGAAGAATCCTTCTCACGTGTGCCATTTGCCTCTCGTAGACCCCCTCTGACTATTTTACATCTGTATTTTGTGACCTTTTCTTTCTTTTATCACTTAACTGTACACTGAGCCACTGGTCAAATTCCATGCCCCGTCCAGAGACTAAACCAGTAGCAGCTCTAATGCTGTGTAGTCTCTGGGGACCTTCATTAAGTAAGTTTGTGTTTATGCACGCCTGTGAATAATGTACTGGAGAATTAGGAGAACAATAAAATAGAAAACATGAAGAATTTAGGGTATTTGCTATCAAGACAGTATTAGGGAAACAAAAAGATTCTTGCTATACTTTAGAAAATTGAAAGTATTTGTAAATTTTTCTTACATATCCCTCTGTTTTTTATTTTTGTTAGTTTGTTTTTTGGTTTTTGTTATTATTATGTAGCCTGCATTACCAGAGAAATTCACACTATGATTGACTTTGCTCAAGAGCTCTCTACTGCATTAGTACAAACTGTGCTAACATGAACATTTATGGAAAGAGGGTCATGGAAACCTGCTACATGTGACAAGTCCCACACACCCTACATTGCTCCCCATTCTACACATTGAGTTCATATTACAAATTACCTTGGTGTTGTTCAGGACAGTAGTGAACAAAATGACAAAAATATCAGTGAGATTTGAACAATTCTGCCGGGTTGGCTCTAAGGTAAAAAGAGGACCCTAATTGAGGGCAGAGAGGCTGGATTCTACTTTTCATGTTATCTGCTGTCTATGCAGATTGTGTTTAAATCTGCTTCTCTCTTCATCCCCCAAATCTGCAGTTTACCACTGAGATGGAATGAAGATACTTAGAAAACCTTACAAGAAGGCTGGAATGTTTCATTACCTGAGAGTATTTCTTGTAAGGAGTTGAAATTAGAGGAATGATCTGGGCACAGTGACTGATTTTGCAAGAGCTGTATCCTGAAATACAGACTTTAAGGGCTGCTCAGAGATAGACATAACCAGCACATGCCCAAAAAATGGCAAGATTTAAGAAATATCTCCTCAGCATTGTTTTTGGCTGCCTCAGCTGATACACAGTGTATCTTAAGGAATGTGCATAGGGCACTTAGGGTTATAGAATGCACTCGAGGAACCAGAAGCCAAGTTCACCACACTAAATTATGACTCAAAGTTAAGATCAAAACCACTTCAGGTTCTGAACTTTATTTTGTGCTGTTGAAAATCTTATATTCTCTGACTCTTGGAGCACACTACAGAATTTTAACCCATCTGGTTTACTCTTTCTTTTCTGAAATAAATATGAAGAAATGACCCATATGAAATGTTGATACCACAGCATCATACTGGCAGGTCTTATAATGAAGCATGTTCAAATAAATCTGTGAATTAATGAATAGAGATTTATATAAACAACCTTTTAGTGCAGAAGAAATGTGTATTTTGTGAAAAGACTGGCATATCTTCTTAAAGCTAGTGGAGACAACAAATCAGTAAAATAAGTATCCCATTCCATTGGGTAAGTTTTATTTCATTTCTGACACTGACTGTAAGTGAAATAAGCTTTAATTACATGTGAAGCTATAATGTCAGATTTTCTATGTTACACCAAAAGAGAGTGCATTTCCATTGGGTAACTGCCATTTGAAATCCTTTTGTCATCATTTCAACATACAAAGTAGAGCTGAAAATGTAATTTGTCTGATTTCTGAAAATCCTGAAGGAAAAACTTAGCTATATATTGTACATTATAAGGCATGCCTTTCAGGCTCTTGACCTCTAGAATTACTTATTCCCTCTGTTAAGTGGTGAAGCTTTCAAATGTGGTGAGCTAGGTACCTAGAGATGGACTCTTCACAGAAGAGGAAAACCTGCATGCCAAGTTTCTTATAGCTAGTTGAAAGAAAAAGCACAAAAAGGTGGGTTTGAAACCCTATTGTTCCCTGCAGAGCAGAAGGGATTTTGAGAAAACACCTCTACTCTTTTGAAATTTCCAAAATCACTCCTTAGAATAGGCTTCTGCAGCCATTCCTGCAACCAGATGAACAGGGCTTACTGTTTTGTAAGCTTGAAGCTCTGAGGATAAAACATCTCTGTGGTAATGGATGAGTGTGAATCTCCTCAGGCTGTGGAACATCCAAGACCAACACTTTCTGGATGGCACTCTTACTAGTATGGTCTTTAGAAAAGTTAGTGATTGCAACTGCCTTTTACATTGTACTTAATTGTTAAGTGCTGAGGAAGAACAAAAAATGAAAGGTCAGGATTTAGGAGAAAAAAAAGATACTTTCTGCCTACTTATATTTCTCTGGTCTGATAATTGTTAAATGTTAACTAAAAGCAGTATGTGTTGGAACTCTGTACTAAAATATATTTCAGTGGTATTTGGCTTTCAAAGTTATAACTAGCAAGAAATACCTAATGCTGCTGTAAAACATCAGAAATTAAAGACGTTGTAGAATATGAGACCAGGATACTACATGAAGCAAGTAAAATCATCAGTTTAAACAGGAAATGCTGAATTGAATAAGCATGGGGAAAAGAATTGGGTCTTATGTTTACATGTTAAAGCTTAAGCTGTATCCATGTTTAAGCTTTATGCTACTGCTTTTCACATCTTACAACTGAAGCTTAGGCTTGAGCATCTCAATATAAGCCCTGAAAACCTAAGCAACCCTCCAAACTCAGGTGGGTCCTGAAGATGGATCATACAGCACCACAAATATCCATGAAGCAGCTAGTCGAAGGGCTATTTAATCTAGGTGATTTTGTTTTCAGTTACAAGCTATTTTTGCTGTGAATTGCCTCCTATTTCCTACCAAAACCATTTGCAGGTTAAAAAAGAATTATTAATCTTCCAGTACCTGTCAATCTCTTCACACACTTTCAAATGTCTATAAAAGCACTTAAAAAAGCAGTCCCAAACTTGAAATGACCTGTCTATAAAATTAATAGTAAATTGCTGGATATGTAGCTAAACAGGATCACACTAAAAAAAAAGAAAGAAAGAAAGAAAGAAAGAAAGAAAGAAAGAAAGAAAGAAAGAAAGAAAGAAAGAAAGAAAGAAAAAAGTCAAGCTGAAAACCTAATAAGTCCCTTTTCTCTCCTTCCTCCACTTGGATAACTGATTGTGGGGACCCCTTGTAGTCAGTAAGCAGTCTGTTAACCTGGCATTGCATTGAGCAGCAGAGAGGAGAGTTGGTATTCATGAGGTACTTGTGAAATTAATTTTACAGATTAGATTCAAGGCTGAACATCACATTATTTGGTTGAGTGTATGTAAAATAACACTATTAAAAAGTAGTTTCAAATGTAATCTCAGGATTTCACTTTTGTTTTCTTTATAATATTAATACAGATAAAAAAATAACTGGGAGTATTGAAATGGAATGAATGCCTACTATATAGATTCCTCTGTTTCTCTGAGAAAGACCTGAAAAGTCAGGAACTTCTGCAATCCAGTGAAGTAACTATTTGAATGCCATGGAAAGAATCGCTAAAATTGGGTTCCCCATATTTCAATGCAGAATGCTTGGAAAAAGAAAAAATGCTCCTACATCTGAGGATGAGAAGGATCCTAGTGCTCTGTCAGGTGTGCTGAGCCTCAATTACATTTACCCCAGATAACAGACTTGATCCCAGGAGCTCTGGTAGAGAAAATGATGTTCACTCTTCCAGATTCCTAGTGCTTCTCCTTTCTTTTCTTATAGACTCTTTTCGAGCAGTTTTCCCTCATCTTCTAGACTGCTTCTCCCTTCTGAGCACGCTCTGTACCTGTTTCTTAATACCCTCAATGAGGAGGAGATACAACAGGTTTTTTTCTCTGCTGCGTGTTTTGAGGATTCTTTGTTGTATGATATCATAGCTTTTCTTTTACAGGATGCCTTTTTCATCATATGGGACAGACAATGCTCTCTCACTGAGATGCTTTTCAGCCTTCTCATTTAGTGCTCTATTGGCCTGAGTCCCTAACCCTCCCTTAGTGCCTGCTGCTCAAAGAAGGTTTAAATGAAGGAAGAAAAGGTCCTCAAGAGTGATAATGAAGGAGATTCTTCATATTGTTTTGCTAACTACAAATCCCAAGAGATATCTATAAAAGTTGGAAAGGTAAAGTGTTGGGGACCTTCACCCTGCCATGTAGCCCTGGGAGAGGGGCCCTGAGGGGGGAGGCACAGGGTTTCCCTGCCCCTGCTCAGCCTCGTTCCCCATGGGTTGTTTTGTGTTCCCTGTGCGGGCAAGGACCCTCGGGTCCCGTGATTGCCGCAGTTCCTCGGCAGAGCCCCGGCCATGTGGCTGGAGAAATAAACATCTCTGAAACATCTATCAAGAATTGGTCCATAGATGTTTCTTTTCCATGGGCCTTGTTGACTGATACGTGTGTTGCAGTATCCTCACTGTAACAGTAAAGCTCAAGAAATATGTCAGAATGAAGAAGGTTATGAACTGCCCACGAGGCTATCCTGTTGCAAAATTCTTTCCCATTTTCTCTTGACTTTCTGCTTGCTATTTTTGTCACTCTTATTTTTTTTAGATGACCAGATGAGCCAAAGGGAATTCTCTGAGGATTATTTAAAGAAGCTAGTATGGAACTTCCCTATACAGTAATTCCCATGGAGTCACTAATTTTTCTCCTTGTATATCACCTTTAGTCAGTCTCAAATCTTGAATAGACAATATAACTTGTGTAGAATTTAAGCAAATTATGTGCATGAGGTTTTTCTCAAATCTTACTTGTGTAGACTGAGAAATTTCTTTGTGAGCTTAATATTTTTAAGGTTGTAACAACCATTTTTTATTAGATGTGTTTGACCTATTGCAAATATGCTGCAGACAAAATACAGAGAGTGTGTGCACAGCATTAATTTTATTGGCAGGGGGCTCAACAGCAAGGAAATAAGGAAATGCCTAAGGTGTAAATTACATACAGCTGTGTAGCACGTAGTCTCTAGGACAGATGCTCTCTAAAAAATCATCCTTCTTAACAAATGACTTTTTCTGTTACAATGCACAGTGTCAGTAGATCCAATTATTTTGCTATATGATTGTATAAGTTTATGTATAAGGTTACAAACAGAAATATTGTCACTCATCTTGCATTGAGTATTGGTGACTCTTCATGTTTCCTTCCTATAATTAGACAGTACTTTATGGCATAATTTATGAAATAGACATTTTATGCATTTTTAGATTTGCTTTCAGTGGGGGAAGTTACTTATTCTTTAAGTACTTTTAGCATGGGTCTTTTTATCATAGGTCATTATTTCCAGGTAAAATATTAGCCTGTGTTCTGAACAGGAATTTTCAATATTAATTGAACCTACCTTTTCATTGACTGAAGGAAACATTCAGGTAAGAGTCTCTTTCAGAGAAAATCCTTCTCCATTTGATACTCTCCTAGTTAAAGTCATTATGGGACCAAGTTTGGTGCTATCAGATACCTTCTTACTATAGCATAGCAGTAGATGTTTTAGTTTATTCTTATTTTTGGGAACTGAATACTGCTAAAAATTCTATTGCGTAGAAGACAGTATACTTAAAAATTTAGTCTGTAAAGAGGTTTCTAAATCCTCTAAAATCTCTACAGAAGGAGTATTTTGACTGGACATTATGGATCTTTGCAGTCTATAATGCTTATTCATTCCTTCTCCCTTCCATAATTCACTGCTTGGGACAGAAGCTTCTGTTTTGGATAATGTGAATCAAACTCCTAAGCAGAAGCCAAATATCTCTGGGGCTAGAAAAGAAAGAACACTACCTGTGTCTTACTCCCTTCCTGGAGAATTAAAATATGACTATGTCATTATACCTAGTGGTCCATTTTCTAACTTTTTTAGATCTGTGCAGGTATTTGAGGCAAAAATCTATATCTTTCCATCTTTTCTATGCAGAGCAGAAATACTTTTGCCTTACTAATCCAAGATATGTAAATATTTCTGAGGATAAGCATGTTTTTCATACCAGAGTTTCATTTCTCTAATGTTGCAATGAAGTCACCTACAGCTTTCTTTGTATATACAAGTGTGAATTTGAAGAAGCAGGTTAATTCTCAGGTAAGACCCAGAAATGCCTGTATGACATTAATGAGCCGGTTAACTGAGCTCCAGTTTCCAAATATGCAAAATAGAATATTATCAAATGCCCATCTCAGATTCAATAACAATTTTTAAAGGCTGTGAGATTTGGAATTGCCCTTTTTTTCCTCCCAAAAATATATGTGAATAACAAAGCTTTTTGGAGAACTGCTGTGAAGTTGTAATGTTTACCTGACCTTTCTTATCTTGGTTCTGTCTGCATTAGCAGTAAGTCTGCTACAAGAGAAGATTTGCAGAGTGAAACAGTTGATGCCGAGGACCTCATATTCAGACTAAAATAGTTTTAGTCTGATCCATGGAGTGAATGGTTGGAATGCAGTAAGCAAGCACCTGGATCAGATCTTGTGCTCCAGTTTCAACTAATAGAAGAGCATTTATTTGCACCAAGTGCACTCCACATTGTAACCTAAAAACCTGTTAAAAGTGGATGATTAGTACATTGAGAAGCACACCGTTGATGCAAACTAAAACACTAATGTAATTGCACCCTTAGCCTCTTGGAGGGGTATCATATTTGAATACAGGGGAGGTTTTTTCCTATGTTCTCACAGAAATGAGATAGTATAAATTCCATCCTCTGATAAGAAGACCTTCTTTAGGGTATTTGCTTCTTTTAGAGCAGTCAGACTGATCAACTGCAGTAGCTCCCAAGAGTCCCTCTCACACAAATTCTCAATGTTATTTTGACAACAGGTTCCTTCTCCAAATCTTTTTAATGCCAGTTCTGAAAGAAATTTTCCAAAGGATTTCCATTTTTCCTGACAATGCTTTTCTTTATCTTCAGTCTCTTAATTAGGTCATTATTATTTAATTAAAAGTCTTATGCAGGACAGAATTTGTGGTTGCTTTATACCTCTGTGTCACAGGTGAAACTTCTCCTTTGGAGAAGACCATAATGAGCAAAGAATAAAAATCACTGCAGCTGCTGGTTTTGAACACAGGGAAAGCAATAGATCTGTGTGCTCCGATCTGGTACAAAAGAGAGAAGAGCATTCTAACTCTCACAATTATGATAAAGGCTGGAAGTGAAGCAGGGAAAAGGACCTGTGTGAAATCTTAACTGTGTTATTTGCAGACAGGGATTTCCCCTCAACTGTGAGACTATTTTGTGAATACTTTCACAAGGATAGTGAGGTAGGAATATGATAAGTCATAGAAACTTTATTAAAGAGTTCTTAGCACACATACACGCAGAGAGCAACTGAAAAGTACATTCACATATTTCAGTTTGTCTGTGTTGGAATACTAACTGGACTATAACACTAACTAGGCATTTATCAGCTTGCACTTGGGGTTTCAGAGTAGTCCAAATCTGTTCTTGAAACAGTCAAAATGTTTATGTGAAACTATTACAGCTTGTGGTGGGCTCAGCGGCTCTGACCCAGGAAGAGGTGACCGGTCCGGGGAGATGGTCCCGAAAGGAATCGCCTTCCCGAGGCCCGGTGTCTTCCCTCAGCTGCTGGCAGAGGGGCCCTTGCAGAGGCTGTCAGCTCTTTAGTGATTATCAGCTCGTGATTTCAGCTCAGCTCTGCAGGGCACCTCCAGGCCAGACCAGAGAGAGATGAGAGGCTCATGTGGCTGGTTCCACACGGAAGGAGCTTTATTGTTGGTCCCCTCCGGCGAAGGGGAAAGCCAGGGGCGAGAGCTCTCTCTCATAGGGGCAGAGGGCTTGCTTTTATAGGGATACAGGGGATGGGTAAAGGCCAATGGGTTACAAGGGATCTGCATAGGGTCTCCTAAAGGATTGTGGGTCTGTCTTTTCTCGCCGTGACCAAAGAAGTGGTTGCCTTTCCAGGGAGTCCTGCTGGGTGACTACACAATCTCAGCAGACATCCCTCCAGGGCAGTGGCTGGGCATACCCCACATGAAACTATGCAGAAAATTACACTAGTAAATTTATATGTGAACTTTAAATAAAATGTTCTGATTGAGTAATCTCTAAATGCCAACCAATTCTACCTCAGCCTGGGCAGAGTGCCCACACTGGTTTTCAAATGGGATCTGCTCTAGTCCCATAATGCAGAATGAACTAAATCTGTTCCTTTTTAAGTAAAAAGACAGCAGATTGTTTAGGCAGGTTGGTATCTGACTAAATAAATACATTTGTAAAAGTATTATTCAGATTCCAGTAGACTAAATAATAGTAACAAAAGGCTTAAAGAGATGTTTGTCTACACATATATATTTTAATAGTGGCCCCAAGCCTGTTTTTACAAACCAGATTTATTCCGTCAGTAATAAAAAAACCCCTGTCACACCATGGTTGATTGTCAGATTCAATCCTATGAAGCTTAGTGCATAAACATTCCAATGAACTCCTCAAATATATTATTATTAGAGCAAGCATATGTAAAATTGGTAGTACAACTACATGAAGTATTCACAAGTTAAAAGAGAGTCAATTCTACCTCCTTGTATGCACCTGTAATGGCAGGATTATCGTGAGAGATATTTTTCAGTGCTTCACTTTTTCATTTCTGTTCTGATTACCTAAAACTACTATAAAAAGAGCAAGGAATTGTGAAAATGAAACAAGCAGCTAATGAAGATTATCATCATTCATTCAATGGAAGCTACAGTTGATCTCTAGGGATCAACTGATATGAATATTAGTTATTACCGTCTCAAGATCTATTGTACAGCCATCATAATACAAAAATAGAATACAAAAATTGAATACAAAAAAAGCCAAGATTCAATACTTAAAACAAAATTTGTTCCACATTTAAATGCTTTTTTGCAAATAAGATAAAATATACTGCACTTATAAAAATTAGTTTTCAATTAACATGCTGTTCAGAAAGCCTGAAAAGACCAGCAGGTTCAAACTTTCCTTTATGCAGTTAGATGTCTTTCTTATAACTATCTCTTTTTTATGATGACATCATCCTTTCAATTTGTCAGGAATCATCCAATAAAAATAACTTTACAGGTGCCATGAAAAATTATTAATATATTTTTGAGAAATCTAGTAAAGTTTATTCTAACAAAAGGATAAACTTCTGTCTGAAAGCTATCTGTCTGAAATGAGCTAAGCTGATGCTGGATGTGCTGCTCACACAGGCTCCACCAAAAGCCATCTTTCCATAGTGTCAATTGAGTTGGATAACAAGCTCCCTAAGGAGTCCCTCCCCCCCAGGTGTGGGTACTTGCCTTTACTAATATACAAATAATTGTCTGGAATCCATTCTTCCCATGAATGCACACCTGGATTTGTTGACATGAATACTATTTTCCCCACCTCTTTCCTTTCTTTGAAATAGTCTTGGCAACCCACTGTCAGAGAACAGGGGAGTGGAATGGGAGCCCTGTCCCAGTGATCTCTTGCTACAATCACAGCTAAAAAAGTTTCCGTCCAGCCTGTCTTAAATTTTACATGAATTATTATGTGTAAGTCATGAGGAGTCATGAGGTTATTTCACATCATCTCTTTAATTTAGCACATTAAGTGGTATATATGCAGATGTCATACGTGTGGGTGGCTTTCTAATCAGTTCTACAAGCCTCAAGAACATTTCTTAGAAATGGAGAAGTTGATGGTGTACATATGAAAACGCTTAAGTCAGTAGAGATGCTGAAATGCAAGGTTGCTAGGATGTTTGAGCATCCTAGCTGAAGAGGATATTATTGCTTTGCAAAAATTTGCACGCGCATTTGCAGAAAGAGCACAACTTCACACATAGTTAAAAACACAAGCTATTCTGGATACATTGCACATTAGTGCCACTGCATTGTCTGGAAAAAGCCTAGAAAACTGATCTTTGGGTTCAAACATTGTCACTTACACAGCTTGACAAAGAAGATGGATTTCACACATTGTTTCCCTTCCTTGCAGAAAAAATTTTGGCTACACTTCCATAGGATGGGTAAAATGAAAATCATGATTTAGATTGGGCTTGGGAAAACTAAAGCTATGAGAAGAAATTCCACTGATTAAATCTAGAACTAGAATATCTTTGGGTTGTAAATGTCACCGGATAAAATAATCTGGTTTTATTTGTTCTTAATTGCTTTGCTGGTAAGAAGTACAAAATATTTTAGTTCTTGGTATCACTGAGGTAACATGCAAAGTTCAAGGTGTGGGTTGTATTAATTTTTTCAAATTAATGTCATCATTGCTGGCTGTGCATACATACTTATTATCTCAACCAATATGTTGCAATAGTGTTGCTTTTATTTGTTCCATGCAAATACTCTGTCTTGGGTGTCAGCTACGTTATTGTAAGGGGAGGAGAAGAAAGGAGATAGCTCGGAATTGTAAACCAAAGTGTATGTTAAAGATGAAAGCAGAGTGAATCCCTCTGCTCAGCCAAAATGAGCTCAGACTTACATGGGTAAATGAAGTTGAAAGAGGCTGGGATCATGTATGACCAGTAACCCTTACAAGTGAGGTTCATGCATTGCTTTAACTTAAAAATAATTTTTCTCTTATTCTTTTGTAAGGAAAAACTTGATTCTCCCTTTCCAGAAAATGTATTGATTCTGTGACTCCTAGGAGAAGAAATTACCATTAGATGGTACCATAGACTGTTACCCATTATTATCTGACTCTCTGTTACATTATCAGTGTTCTGTCAGTTCGCACCTTTGGAGTTCAGAGTGTCATCTGGAGATGAAATATTTTGCAAGGGAGCTGTGCCAGTGAAGAGCAATGATCAAAGACATGCAGCAAACTAAACAAAATACTCAGTGTCTATGCAGTTAAGCTGAATAAGTGATGTTATTAAAATCTTTTTTCTTTCCATTAGTGATTCAGCTTCACTGGTGCAAAAATTTCAAATTTCCATTGTAAAAAAAAAAATACACATAGAAAAATTGAATTTGAGTAAGGGACTGATCTTTTGAGTGTGAGATCCAGGCAGCTTAAAACCCAGTGTCACTGTGTAATTTATAGTGCTATTTTTGTATGGCATCTGCCCAATCATCTCCATCTAAAACTGTCCCTTTGACAGATTTTCATAGTGATTGGGGAGAACTTTTAGTTTTCTGTTCTTCTGCAGAATGTTGTAATATATGAGCATCATGCATACAATTGTCAAATTGTGTATTTGTCTGTCTATCTTCAGTCTATCTTCAATGTGTCATTGAAGAAAATAAAGAAAAATAAGCATGTGATCTCTTGTACAGAACAAGTATCTCCTGGAATACAGATGCAGCCACATACAGAGTTCAGAAAAAAAGTGGTGTAACTGAAAACATCTGATTAAATTAAATTATTATGAAAATAGAATATGTCATACTAGAAGAATGGTCATAGGACAAAAGTACAGAAATTTTTGCTAAACAGCTCTCTACAATGGGAACACATAGGAGAATAACCTATAAAGGAGGTATCAAACCAAGCATGCAAAAGAGAACTTGGTTTATTTAAACTTTTAAGATATTTCTATCAAACTCAAATGGCCTACACCTTTGACAACAGTAGTTTTTCAGTCCTACAAGGATTTTACTGATATCCTGTGTGAATAAACATTTAAGAAGCATGAATAGCAAACCATTCTGGTTTTTTTCCTTAGTAAAAAGAAATTTTGATTTTTTTTTGGAGTAAGATTTTGAGCAGCAAAATTTAAGAGTAAAAAGGAACGGAGTTGGACTATGTTGACAAGAAAAGTCACAAAACAATATGGGCAAGACAGACCAAGCAATTAACTAGCCAGATTCTGTGAATGTTATAAATACCAAATGGGAAGATGTAAATTCTTAGCAGTGTCCCAATGACAGGACAAGGGACAATGGGCACAGATTAAAATACAAGAGCCAGGGAGAAACTGAAAAAGAAACTTGTTTTCTTGGTGTCACTATTCAAGATTGTCCTAGCTGATCTAGGAGTTCTCTGACAACAAGCCAGCAAGCTCATCCCAATCTCTCCTGTCCCACTGTCAACTGACTGGATCTATTTCTTTGTGCTGGGGGCAGTTTTCAGGCACCTAGATATACTAGGAGGTAACAGCATGAGATCACCTTGGGTCTGGATGAGAACCTGGAAAAGATGAGGGAATCCAGTGGTTTTTTTTTTGGTTAGCAGCAAGCTATTATATTGGTTCAGCATCTTATTTCAAATGTAGGTACAGAAACTTGCATGAGGCTTCATGTTGTTATGAGCAATACAGCCTGTATACATCTCCTGAGAGCCAGTAACACAACAGGAGTCATGAGTTTAATAGAATGCATAAGTGGTATTCAACAGCTTTATGTTTGCTACATTTGATGAGAAGCAGGCCCACTGAAAACAAGGAAGAAGGATTAGAAAGGCTAAAATTCAGTTGGGAACCAGTAGTGGATATGGGCAGATACACAGAAATTAGCTCATGGGGTCTGAAAGCTGGTGTGCCTTGGGGAGGAATAACAGATTCAGAACTTGCAGCACAGATGAGGGTTTGTCTGTCCTGATGTGTGAGATCCCTGACGCTGATTTCTAGGACAGGTTTACAGTGAAAGGCTGTGCTTTAGTTTAATCCTACTGTGCCTTTTCTGTTTGAAAAACTCCCAAAACCCATGCTTAGTCTGAATGCTAACCTTCAAATGCTTCTAAATACATCTTTTCTATGGTCAGCTCCTAATCTCAGCTGTAGCTGAGGGAAAGGTAGATATTGAATTGGTCAGTTGAAGGTTTCTCCATAGATGAATCCAGCTCAGACATCCCATGGGATATTCACCTTATTGATGCTGATCTTGTAACTAACTTTTTTTAGGAAGAAGATTTAAGCTGATGTGTTAAGCTTTGAGAAATTTCTGTTTCTGGTAGGTGCTAACATTTTATACAGGGGAAAAAAGTACTGAAAAATGAAAAGTAACTCTGGGAAAATCCAGATATGTAACATTTAGCTTTCAAAAACTTCAATTAAGTTTTAATTGGGTCCCAGGAAATGCAGATTTAGAATAATTTTCAGAAGCCTCACACACCTGAAACACACAGTGGCATATTCTCTATTGGAGGTTTCAACCAACTCAGGCATGAGATTATATTTAATCACTAATACTGGTACTCTCCCAATGTTTTCAGTAGAGCAGATGACACAATTTATTTCCAAGCATGTTGCCTGTTTAAATGAAATTGCTGAGACTCCAGTTCTCTTTCAATACAGCATAAATCTATTGTATTTAGTAAATGCACACTGATATAAGCATATTGTGACATGAATTGTATAAAGCATTTTAAAGTTTTCTTGTACATTTAGGCAATACTTTCCTCTTCCTCCTGCATTTGGAAACTTTCCTAGCCCAAGCCTGGAGGAATTGTGCTCATGTCCAGTTCCACCTGCAGAGGGTATTATCACAGAATCTATTAAAGCTGGTGTTGCATAAACAAGCATTAATGTAGGTTGAAATAATGGCAAACTAGGTTTTCAAGGCTGACTGCAAGTTTTGATCAACTTCAAAAGTGAGTTTCCATTTTATTAATTGGAATATACATACGATGAAAATTACCTAATAAACTGGTCGATGGAAAAGGTTATCCAACCGTGACATTAGTTAATTTTTTTTGGTCAAAGGCTATTTGGATAATCATTAATCTACCCAATAATAGGTAGATATTCTCTGGTTTATTTTATGTGAAATGAAATTATATGTTCATATTGGCCCTATCTATCTTCTGTAAATCAGTGGGTAGAACTGTTCTCTTAATCAGTCTTGTCAGAAATAATCTCAATATAGCAGCAAATATAATGGCTTTTAATCAGTAAACAACTTTTTTTTTGCAATGAAACTTTCATTTTGGATTATGTGAATTTTAGTTATTTGGGAAAGCAATGTAATACATGGTAATTTACTGTCTCTTTCCCTAAGCTTTTTTCTCTGCACCTATATGGTTCTCAATGCATTTTTGGTTTCCTTTCAAACAAGTTTGGAGTCATCTTTTCAACACATATGGAGGGCTCCACATAGATAAAGATGTTCTGACTTCTATGAACTATTTGCCAGCAGTATTTCAGCAAGGGATCAGAAATATCTGTGCTGATTGATACGTTGGATACCTTTAAACCTGCCTTCCCTCAGGAAGACTTTTATTGCTTTCTCCTCTGTTTCATTTTGCTGCTGCTTTATCACATATATTTTTCAAGTTTCTCTGTCCCCCCTGCCTGAACCCTCAAGTGTTCAACACACATTGTCTTCTTTTCGTCCAGAGTATTTCAATTTATATATTTGAGCAAAAAATTAAAGAGTAATAGATTGTGTAAGTTGACTTCAGATATGTTCTTTTCTGTTGCATTTACAAAGGTTTGGAAGTTCAATAAATACAGAATACAGCAGCAAAGCATGGAAGTCATTGACATCCTGCTTCAGACACAGTAAATAATTTCCATTTCAAATACTTAAAGTAAGTTCCCTGCTGCAAAATCCAGACAAATGAACAGGAAAAAAATGCATTGAAAAACTGGTGATAAAAGATTGAAGAGACAAAAAACTATTTGAAAAATTCTACCTCTTTTGTAGAATCAGAGACAGAAGAGAACACTGGCTTAAATGCAAACCAATGCAGTATTTCAAACGTAATAGGAATTCTATCTGTGGAAGATTGTAACAAAACCACCTATGGTACTAAATTAAATATGAAAAATGCAACTGAAGTTACTGTAAGAGAGGAATGGAAAATTGTTTGTAGGAGTTTAGACTTATGGTTTGGGGTTTTTTTAATCTACTTCGGCAACTTACTGTTCTGTCTTCCAAGAACTGTTTGTGTACCTTATCTAAATATTGCTTACTGTAAAATCATAAATAACTTGCATTCAATTACTTGTCTTGCAATTACTCATATTAATCACCAGGAATAATAGGTCATCTGTTTTTAAAGGTATTCTTCTTGGAAAAGAGATCAAGAAATCTAAAACTTAAAAGAACAAATTCCAAAGTGAAGTAACTCCTGTGATTTTGGGATTTGAGTGTGAATGATGGAGATCGTAATTCCAGTGATCAATTTTAATTAGTTGGGTATGAAATAAAGTACATAGTTTATGGATGAATTCAATAGTCACAAAAAATTTTTCCTGATGGCAGAATTACAACACTAGTAAGTGAGAAATTAGAAGCAAGTGAAATTCAAAGATACTGTGAGTTACAAATAAACCTCTGACTGTTGCCATTGACTTCAGCAAATGTAACACACTCTTAATGGGGTTTGAAATGGAGTAAGTGGCATTGTACTCTTCTTTGTGGTGTTCTCATTGCTGACATGATGAGGTGGGAGGCTGGAAAAAACTCTTCATTTTATATTGGGATTAGAAGTATTTACACCATTATATATATTTTGACCTATTTTATATTTTTCAAGGTAGAGTTTCCTGCCTCAATATTCATATACTCTATTCTTATAATAGCTTTTTATTGTATTTAAAAGAGCATTTCTTTTATCTTGTGATATTAAAAGGGTTTTTACAGTACAAATACCTGCATGCCTCTAAAGTGCTTTAAGAGATTTACTAACTGAAATCCTTCTGTTCTTTTAAAGCTCATGTTTATTTCTTCATACTGCCAACTAAGACTTAGTGCATATAGGTTCTTCTTTTGCAAAATTTAATGAAGCAAAATCAACATTTACCTTTTATAATTTTATTCTTACTACATGCTAAAATTACTTCTGCATTTGATGGAATCAACAGATTGGTTATATAAACCTGTTTTGCTTGCTCAGGTTCAGATGCCCCAGTTTGCTTGTAACCAGGAATCTGTCTGTGCTGTGAGACTTAACAAGCCTGAGAGGAAAGCACCTGCTACAATCCTAAGTTCAAGAAAAGTGTTTATCCTATTAGAACCTGTTCTAAAATAAGAATTACCAAGAAAGATGTAGGGAAAAAAAGCTCTCAGGTCTTTTTAATTTATGCATTTTTTTTCATCACCTGCTCCCTGTTTGCAGTGTTTACATGCCAGTGCAACAACTTTTAGAAGCACATTATTCTTGCAGTGCCAATAAAACCACAGACTAGTGTGTAAAACCCCATGTAAATAATTTGCTGGAAAAGGAAGGAAAGATCTTGAGGCTCAATTTTTCATTTAATTGGAAGTGTTTATATCTCACAGATGAGCAAGAATTATGGTTCAGTGGTGAATATTTTATATTTGCAACAGTCTTGTAAAACCTCTTTGATTATTGCTACAAGAAACAAATTGTGGGAGGCGATGAGGATGTAAACTTACGCTTGAAGGGAAAAGCTAAACTGAAGCCATTGTGGCTAAGTCACATTGATATAGATTTGATCTTTATGTGCTTCCCTGTGCAGTGTCTGTGTAGATTGTGTGCCTGAATGTCAGAGAACCTTATCCTCACAGCAGAGAGCTAAATATGAGTAACTCCTCCGTATGGTAGAAATACTGGCATGTTTTGGTTGTGCTAACTTGGATTAATTGGAATTCTAATCCCAGGTTCAAGAATTATTTAAGAACAAATGCAGCTCAATTAATGAATTATTTTAAATAGCATATTTTAATTTACAGGTGTTACAATGGAAACAAACCCCGTTTACTCTGTCCTTCGTCTCTGAAGCACATCAAAGCCTGACTGAATTCTCTGCATGAAGGGAGGAAGAGAAGCACCAGATGACAGCATTGGGCTGCTATTTAGACAAAGTAGTAGAGCAGTAGGTCCAAACCATCAGCCTGTGCTTGGCTTATGTCTAACTTCTCTGTTCAACAGGGGTACAGCTGCAAAAACTTTAATGAATGGACACATTTGCTTGAGAAGGTAACCAACCACTATGGACTCCTTTTATTCTTTGCTGTCAGTAGCATAGATAGAACTCATTCAAAGGAAGTAAAAAGGATAGAGCTAAATACTAAAAGTAAATGCTAAATAGAGCTGGCATGAGTTCATCCTTCAAAGGGCACCATATTGCCCTAAAGGATAGCTCTCAGCATCAGTAGAAATTATGGATATCTCAGATAATGGAAATGGTTCTCACTGGGAACTACAGCTGCCAGTGTTCCAGCTGAAAATATGAGTGAATATTTGGGCGGAAAAAGTAATTTACTTGATATTTATTAATAAATTATTTTTACATATCTAGTAAATCAAAATTTATCTCTGAAGTTTTGAGCTATTGTTTCTAAACCTGGTGATATACCTCAAGTAATATTAATATTTCCTAAGTCCTGAGTTTTGGATATTTTAAATGCCTATGTTCCTACCTCATCTCTTGTAATTGTTAAGAAAAGACACACATGCTTATGTTAACACACATATTCTTGAATATCCAAATAAAATCCTCCAGAACATGAATGGTTTTCTTTAATTTTTTCCTGAATTGCCTGTGCAATCTAGAGTTAGTGAGGTGCCTCCTTTTTCCCATACATACACGACTGATATAAGTTATTTAAAATGTCAGTGTTCAAATATGGACTGTTGTTTCTTCACATCTGAAAGAACTAAAGTTAATATGTATTTTCCAAGATGTTCTGATTTTAAGTTTTTTTTCTAAGTTAAAAATGGCAACCTGAATTATGTAGTCCTATTCATGTTTGCTCTTAGTAAAAAATTATACAGAAACAAATGAATCCAAAATCTTTCACAAAATTTTTTCATACAATAGCAATTTCCACTGCTGTTCATTGTGAGAAGAGGTTCGTGGGTTTGTATTTGTTTTCCTTTCATTTAAAACAAAAGCACTAATCAGACATTCTATTCACAAAGTTAGAACACAATAATTAAAAAATTGTTTGGAAAATTTAATATATAAGTATGTTACAGGACAATATCCGATTATCTCTTCCTTGCCTGTCTTTTATTGTAGATGGGTAACTGGTTCTACAGTGTATATAGAACTGAATTACAACCAACCTGGGAAAGGTTGACATGTACGCTTGAATTTTAATCAGTAGGTCCTATATTGCTCCAGTGAGCTTCATCAAAGCTAACATACAACAACATTTTTATGTATTTTAATCAACCAAGACATTTTGTGATAATTTCCTCAATGCTTGGTAACAAAGCCTAGTGGGTTCGTAACTCTAGGATCACACATTGTATGTCATCTTCAAAGGTAGGAGGACCTGATTATGCCAACACATGAAATAAAAAAGATTTTTACTTAACACTGAACAGATTTTTGTTTTAATACTATAATGGTTGACAATGATAAAATACTGCATTGAAAATCTACCTATTTTGTCTGTTTTCTCCATAACATTTTTTCAAAGATTGGGTAATTAAGAGAAAAAGTAAAAGCTTGTATCCAGTTAATTTAATTTCATGTACCCTTTAAATAGGCGTATAACATACATAGGTGAAGCTCCTTCTGTAGTCACTGGACAGAGATCAGTGGTTGCAAAAAACAATCATCTTCCAAAAGCCAACATAACTGTTGCAAATCTCCTGAGTGTGCCTGGCTTTTCCCACTGATTTTACAGTATCCAGGTGTTGAGTCTAGACTAGATGTGTAACTTTCAGAGAGCTTGATTTTGAGAGGTGAATCCCATTCTCAGCAAAATAAATGATATCTCCTACAGTTAGATGACCAAATTGGAACAAAAATGTATTTTTACAGGATCAATGAGATTAGCAGAAATCTTACAATGAAATAATTTACAAAATGCAAAAATGTTTACAGATATGCTGTAACCACAATAATTTAACTCAGTCTTTCTATGTTTTCTTCCATCCCTCTCCCTTCCCTACTCCCATGGAGAAGAAAATATTTTTTTGGGAGAAGGAAAGATCTATGGATTAGAACAAAATAAATGCAAACACACGTTTCCAGAGCAAAGGTGCTCATTACAATCGGTAACATGCAGGCAACAGAAAACACACAATAGAATCGAGTATATAAAACCACAATCTGGTGTTCTAGTTCACCATCATATTTGCTTTTCTATTCACATGCATAGTAGATTCATGAGAGCACAGCATTCAAAAATCCATTTTTATCTACTGCTATCTTGTGGTAGATTAGGTATAACTCCCATGATGTGACCATATTTTTTCTCTTTATATAGGAATCATTTTTCCAGAAGATCTTCTAATGTGCTTATTCATATTCTATATGAATTCCTCACAAACAGCAGCAAATTTATGCTCATAGTATCTCTGTGAAATACAAGTGTAATTAGCACCAGTACAGAAACTGCTACGTATTTCAAGGGGACTGTGAACCTGGTAGCCCTTCTCAAGCAGGCATTTGCAATTGCACACTGAAGTCCCATTTAGTACAGTGAGATTTAAGAATGTACTGAACTGAAGTCCCATTTAGTACAGTGAGATTTAAGAATGTACTGATACATGTATATAATCTGAATGCAGATGTGTATCACAGAGGATTGGAAAAGATGTAAGATTCCAGAATAAATCTCTCAGTCAGAGTCCTTCCCCCGACTGGTCTCTTTGTATGATCTCCAACAGAAAGCATAGGATTAAAAAAACAAACTCCCTCATGCAACAAATACTTTTTATACTGACAGAAATGTTTTATCTGACTATAAAAAGGAGTTAATTAGTCGTTATTGCCATTACTTGTAGTCTGAATTGATATTAATAATGCATAGTATAATGAAAAAAACCACAAAACATTTCTACCTTCTCAGTCAATGTATGGTGTGAAAAAAAAAAAAAAAATTCTATCAATTCAAAGAAATTTTCCTGAATAGAAAGCTTTAATTTACATCTTCCCTTATGTAATTCGTAAGAGATCTTAATCTCTGGTTTGCAACTGAGTCCTGTGTTCGGTTTTGAGGACAGGGAGAAAGGGGTAATGGAATTTTAAAGACTCAAAGAGAAAGTGTACTTGTCCACCTATGATTAAAATGTATCAGCAGCTGGATCTGAAATCTCTGAAATTCTTCATAGGTGAGGGCTCTTATGAATCATGGGGGGTGCACAGATGTGGACAATAATGTGTGAGATGGAGAAAAGGACAGGTAGTCTTCCCCCCAGTGGTCTGCAGTCACACAAACAAGGTCAGTGACCTTTAAAATTCTGAAACCAGCAGTGAGGTACAGACATTTGGTCCAAGAATCACACTCTATCTATTCCAAAATAACCCTGTGAAATATGTAACATATATGTAGTAAATTCTTCATATAAGTGAGGAACTTCAATACACACTGGTTTAATCCACCAATTTACTCTTTCTGAATTGATTGGTGATGTATAATATGCTAACACTGTGCATTGGATCTTACAAGAAAAAAGATTGTTTGTATTGGAGAAATCTTAAAAGGTTGTGACCTTTCAAAGACAGAGTTTCACATGGTGTAGTCTGAGACTTACTATCAGTTTCTCACCAGCAACACCTCACACAAACCATCAAGATTTAAAAAAAAAAATTAACTTCTCTGTTAAACAGAAGAGAAATAACAACAGCAGAGTAAGAGCAACTATTTTTCTTTCTAGAACTCATAGCTTAATCTGTTCTGAGTAGTTATTTTGTCAGCCAGATTTTGAAACCAGCGACTCATCTATGAATTAGTTGCCTGTTGTCTGAGGCTATGTATCATTATGCAAATATGCATATTACTAAATGACCTTTCTGGTTAAATTTAGATGATCACTTAAGGACAAAACTGTCAGTTTCATTTCATTTCCCCAAAGTTTTTGTCAGTGCATTTATGGATCTCAGTAACCCTGGAGTAGTGGTTTAAAATATGGCAAAATGCATTCAAGATATGTGATTAGAAAAACCAGCTCAACCAGTTTCCTCTTTCTTGGTTCTTGTGGCCTCTTTTCGTTTGAGATGACCCTTGATTTGTTTTATTTAAAAACATGCACTATTAATGCATAAATGTTTTATGACAGGTATTATTTAATCCGTATTTTCTCTCAGATGCTTCAGTCAAATTTGGAAACAAATTTTTATGAAATGGCACCTCTCAAGACAAATGATAGTGTGTTTTTTAAAGTTAAATGTTTTACTGTAATGAACAGGTTTTACTGTAATGAACAGGTTTTACTGCTATATGAATGAAAGGAAAGGCCTTCCAGGTTTAGAAAAGAGGATGTCACAGTAAATGTTTCCATAAGTAATTGAATTGCATTTACCAAGTAGAAATGCACTGATGTTTACCACATTAGTGATTACAAGGCAATTATAAAATCACACCAGCTTATTAAAATTGATGAGAAATGTTATAGGCATATGTGATTTGTTAAAAGTATCACTGTAGCGGATAATTTTACAAAGTATGCAGTGAAAAGATTAATAAGTTATGCTTATTGTAAAACCAGGAACATTTAAATTCTTGAAAACATTTCTTGCTTACTTTTTTTTTGAGAGAGAAATAACAGGAAAAAAACCCTTACAATTAAATTTAGGGTTTTTTTCCATTAAAGTTGTAGTAGCAGGACCACTTAAGATCAAGACCTTCCCTGAAAACAGTTCTGTATATTTCCTGTTTCCTTTATCAGTTTTCTAGCAACAACAGAAATAGTGATATAATTAAACTTGTCTTTCTGGTTTAGACTGAAATTTAAATTTTAAATCATGAAACTATTTAGATAGGTTTGCTTAAGAAATTACTTAGGCTCTTCTATGATCTTAAGTAAACAATTTATTTATTACTTCAGATATGTTTTATTTGAAGTGTGTTGAAGCTCATGGGGATGTTTCTACTGACCCACAAGGGCTGGGGACACACAAATTTTTGTGATATTATAAGTGTTAGGGATTGCTGAATTCAGTAGCCTAGCAGGGGTGAGGCTGCTGCAGACCTATGTGAGCTCGAGAGGAGTCTGATTGTGTGAGTCTATGAATTTGTAGAGTGAGTGAATTAAAAAAAAGATTACTGCTGAAATTTTTTTGAAAAAAGAACAATAGTCACAGCCATATTTAAAAATATTCTGAGATATATTTCTATAAATGCACAAGTGCTTAGCCAGAGGGCAGAAATATTAGCAGTATTATCTAAATAATATCTAGTGTGCAATACTTAAATTTGGAGTAATATTAATTATATCACAAATATTGCACAAATCTAAATAATTAG
Organism: Aphelocoma coerulescens; assembly: GCF_041296385.1. Taxonomy (NCBI): domain Eukaryota; kingdom Metazoa; phylum Chordata; class Aves; order Passeriformes; family Corvidae; genus Aphelocoma; species Aphelocoma coerulescens. Next base: position 57,035,922 of record NC_091017.1, read on the forward strand.
CAAACTGAAGGAAGTTGTAGTTTGCTCCTAAAATTTCAAAAGCAGAAAAAGCTGCTAAACTACATAGATTATTCTTCATGAGATGTCTGCTCAGATCTAATATGTAGATAATTCAATTTTCATACCAAATGTAATAAACAATCTGAGAAACTAGCACAGAAATTTTAGGAAAAAGTAGTGAACGATTCCATCTAATATTTTACTTTTAAACTTTGTTGTTCATCCAAGAGTCATAAAAGTGACACCTTGTGGTAATGAAAAACATTGTTCCAGTATTCCTTAGCCACTGAAAGGGTGTTTTAAACTGTTTTCCCTGTAATACAGATAGAATAATGGTATAATTGAATCACAGAGTTGGCTACTAATCTTTCACTCTGAAAGATACTCATTGAGCATCAGGTTAATGTTATTTCAGATTCAAATTGTCTTAAATGTTTTTTAGCCTTGCTCTGGTGCTTTTGTAGTAATTTCACATCTTTGGAGTACTAACTGGGTTTAAACAATGTTCAGGTTCAGCTGAATGTTGCACTTGCTCCTGATTTAGATGAATACACAAAGCCTGGAAAACTGAGAATCAGATTACTTTAATCTTCGTTATATAGATACCATGTGCACAAACATGTCACTCAAGGGCAATACAGAGAGCAGACTGTTTAACTATGTCTGCAGAGCAGACTCAGGAGCTTTACAGTGGTATCTCTGTTTGCCACCTTCCTTTTTGTCCATGCACAGTCATTGCAGAGCTAAAGGCTAAAAGGTTAGTTCAGTGCTCTTAAATGATGTTGGTAAGTGGGGTAGCCAAACTGTTGCCCATTTAAAGCTGCTCTCCTAGCAAGTGATCACAGTTTGATCATTACAGCCACACAGTGCTGAGCCTGAGCTCAGTGAAGTCTCTAATCCTGATAAGAGTCAGCTCCTTTTCCTACCAGATGTGGTCATAACTTATTTAGAAACCTAATTTATTAAGAAATCTAATTCCTCAGCCTTCTCCTCATTCTAGCTTTCAGTCCAGCTTTAGCAATCCTGATGCTCAGTACAGATAAACCTACACATAAACCATTCTCCCATCACTTGGCAGCAGCTCACATACCTAGGAGGCATGAATGAAAAAGCACATTGCATCTACCTTCTCATCATCAGGCTCAGAGATAACAGAAATTGAGGGCTAGTGTGAGAGAAAAATTGGTAAAAATCTTTAACAAATGGGTGATGAATTTCCCTGAGTAGTTGGCCAGACACCACTTGAAAAGATATTAATATTTTTGAAAGCAGTAGTTAAATGACTTCCATCTTTGTTAAATGGTTCGTCCAGGAAATGACATTGAAGAATTTGAAATATTGCATGATGTGAAGGGATTTATTAAAGGAGTAACTAAGATGTGACAGAACTATAATCATGGTTCTTACTTTTAAAGCCTTTGTTCTACTGGGACAAAAAATGAAATATAAAGGTGATGTTGAGTTAAGAACATTGTAAAAACCTACTGAAGAAACAAGACAGAATGGGATAAAGATCTTTGGAGGTTTATATAATTTTAGGAAAGGATGGATAAGAATTTTACTTAAACCTGAGGACTTTTTGTGGTGTTCTAGTGCCACATTTGGTTATAATAAATGATTCTGTAGCTCTATATGAAATTGTTGAAGCTATATATTTGAATATATAGGATTTGGATATATATATAGGATATTTGAATAACAGGATTTTTATGTTACTGCATTGCATAGATAGAATTAGTAATGCTGTAGCAAGTGTAGATACTGATGACTGTTCTAGCAAAACTCAACATTAAATATCTCTTAATCCAATGAGAAAATAGTATCACAGTATGGTACAAATATAATTATCAGTTGATACAAATTAATTACACTGGGATATTAAATGAAGAAAGATATTTAAATCTCTGACCTATAAATTATGGTGGAATGAAGTGAAAACTTGCAAAGTAGTCAATTGTACTTATGGTCATACTGTAAAGGCAGATCAATCTACCCTTCTTTCAGTGAGGGATTAGGCAGGTACAAGGTACAGGTGGTTACTGTGGAGGGGCTGACATGCTGGATTTTACTGCATAATTTATACTTATTCATATACCCATTTCATGAAGTTCTCAATTTCAGAAGGCAATCTTTCATTCATCAAGGGAACTAATAAGAATCAACTAGTTAAAGGACTAGTTGTACAGAGCTGGTACAGAGCTGTACAAGACTATACAAATTGATAAAACTACAAGGAGTCAGGATTTCAAGCAAAAGGAGTGAGGAAAGAACTTATGTAATTGAGGTTTAACCTGAATTACCATCTGTGAGGTGCCAAACAAGCCAATAACTTACACAGAACAGAAAAATCATATGATCAGAGAAAAATTTCTAACTCTCAGAAGTCATATGTAAGGGTAACATGAGAATTGCCGGGATTCAAGGAAAATTACATCTTGCCAAGATAGTAAAATGAAGTATAAAAGAATTTTGTATTTTATTTTAAAATGCAGGTAAGTTGTTCACACTCAGTGCCAGATTCCTCTTCCTGCTGCCCAGGGAATAACAAAACTGGCAGGTGTTGTGTAGGATACAAAGGATCAAATCAGTCTTCAATTTCCTAACAGCTAGGAGTAGTGGAGCGTCAGTCTCATTGTGCAGCTGTAAGATCCAGGATAGGGAGTAGGTTTCAAGGCTGTTACCATTCTCTCACCACTGAACAGTTTCAAATCTACTTGTCAAAGAAAACCACATATTTACAGGAGAGCCAACACATCCAAGAAAGAAATTAGTCTGCACCTACTACTGACCTTTCCTTACATGAACTCCCAGACCATTTGAGAAAGACTTCTCTTACCCAATACAACAAAAAAATTGAGTAAATATAATAATTCAGAAGAGTCCTTACTAGCTGCTGCCATGGGAGCAGAGGAACACAGCAGCATCAAATCTTGACCTCTTTGAAGGTCAGTACGTAAATAGTAGCATAACATTGTCATGAGGCAGATCTTAAGGCACATTTTGTACTGACTTTTAGCATTTGACTGACTCTGCGACCCTCTCACATCAAGCCTGGCTAACTGTGCAGCCGGCAGGCAGGAGACAGAATAGACTGATTGTGCTGTGGATAACACATAGACACATGCACATGCACACACAAATCAAAAAATGCAGATTCCTGAGAACATAGGCACTCCTTGCACTGTTCTGTCACTGTCACAAGAGCAGCCATCAGGATCTATTCTGAATTAAGATCTTGCTTAACATTTCAACAGATAGCTCCAGAATAGAACAGAAAAATGAGAAGCAGTCTAATGACAAATACCACTAATAAAACGACACTGTAGAGAAGAACTGGAGAAGACAAAAATAATACAGTCGAGAAAAAGAATATAAAATTTCAAAGTAGGAGGTAACTAACAGATCAGGGAGGACTGGCTTTGCCATCAAAACCTTGCTGATAAACACAGCAGCTGGAATCATGTCTGTGCAGTATTGAGTCAGACAGTGACAACTGCTGCGACACAGCTGCAAAAAAGAAAACTTATATATTTCAATCAGGTGAAGCATTTAGCAATGTCAGGAAAAATCTAATTAAAGCAGTCTTAAATAGTCTAGGCCTGATGATGTTTACTGCAGGATGCTTAGAGAATGGATGAAGTATTTTTAATGCAATTAGAGGATAGCCATGAAAATCTTTGGAGGTTGGGAAATGCGTCAAAGTCTGGAGAAGCTATGTCCTCTTTAAAAAGGAGATATTGTTGGGTAGAAAAGCTGGATGGTATTTGGATTCTAGCTGTTGAAAACCAACAAAATAGCCAAAAATTATAAGTCTAAAGAATTCTATATGTAACAGATCCATGTTATTTTTCAGGGATAAAGTATGATAATTAGCTAATTTTTGTGTTAGGCTAGCAGCTTTAATAGACAATTGAGACAGCTATCTTTTGTTTATTTTCTAGTGCAGGTGACAATTATGGCTTTGGCAGTCCTATAACTGTTTTTCAGACAAAGTATCTTTTCTCTCTTTGAATAGAACTAGATATTCTGTATTAAAGGAATGGATAGCTTTGAGTTAGGCATCAGAAATACCCTAAGTTTCTAAGAGGTTTCTATGAAGAAAAAAAAGTGCATTTTCTAATTTTCCCTGTGGGCAGATTTCTATTTTAGTTTATTAACTCTGAATCACGCTTCCCAGATGATTTCCAGCATCTGTGTACTGTTTGTTCATAGAGCATAGCATATGCTTGTTTAGACCCTTAGAGGGGTGCTGTTATATGTTGTTCTGTTATGAGATTAGAGTTAGAAATAGTCTTCAAATATCATGTTTGTTCTTGCTCCTAGGATAAATTCTCCATCTACGTATGTGGTTCAGGCAGCTGGTACACATGTAGGTTTGAAGCTCAAGATACCAGTAATCAGTCTGGGGTTCTGTGCTTCTCTGTACCTCTATATCATATCTCATATCATCATATCATATCATATCATATCATATCATATCATATCATATCATATATCATATCATATCATCTTCTGCATGATTTCCAGCAACTTTAAATGAACATGTGCTAATATCCGACTGTTAAGGTTCTTAGAAATGCCTCTGCCCGAATTAAGGTGCAAACGACACCATATGCCAGTGACAATAGTAAGGGTTTTATTTGATGAGAGGGGGAGAAAGAGAAAAGGAGAGACGAGAAAGAAACAGAAAATAGGTGGGGGGGACAGAAAGAAGGTGACAGAATAAGGAAAATATCACCACTCTGTTCTGTTGATCCTCTCCAGCTGGTCTTCTTGGTGGTGAAGATCCCCCTGAAAAGCATAGAATCCCATGGGTTAATATACCCTCGAGCCAGGTGGCAATGTCCAGGCATGTCCCCCAGGGGGAAGGGTCAGTCTCTTACAGCAGACTCTGGATCTGTTGCATCACATCCAGTCCTGTGGTGCAAAGCCTCTGGGGAGCACTTTGGGGGCTCTTTGTTGGATTGTGACACCCCCTCAGTTGTCTCTCACGTGAAAGTCCCATGGATGTTGCCTGTGGGGTTGGGGGTTCCACAGCTGGGCCAGTTTGTGTAATCGGAGGATGGGTGTTTATTGCTTCTCACCAGAGGTTGCACCATGCACCCAAAACCTCCTCCCGCACCTCGGCTGGGGGGAGTCTGTGTAAACCTGGCTTCTGTGAGCTGTGCTCTTCCCCCACCCCAAACTCAGGTGGGGATAGCTGCAGCTGGTGGCTTTGGCCTTTTGTGGTTGCATACCTTTCCTCAGCCTGAGATGACTGAACAACGTGTTTCCCTTTATCTAATCAACAGTTTGACTTCCAGTTCAAAGTCTTCAGGGAGGCTTCTTCGGCTGTAGCTTCTTTATAATGAGCAAAACTTTATGTCAATGTTTGAGGCGTGAACTATTTTCAGTCTCTGACAACATGGTTAACCAGTTGAGAGAAAAGATTTTGGAAAAAATTCAAATAAGTGTATTTAAATGCTTTTGTTGTAGGGCCCTTTTACTTCTCTGTGCTATTCCTCTTAGAGATTTTGGCTGCTATATAAAACAGGCTGCACACTACTGTTAGAATTCTTCTCTGGGGTGCCATTTGGAGCATTTATCAACAATTCTTTTTCAAATCTGAATATTAGACAAGAGTATCATAAAAAGCTTTTAAAAATCAAAAAATACTTCTTGGCAAATATGTATGTATAGGTAGTTTAATTGTAATACCTGTTGCAGAGAGGCAGAATCAACACCCTCGACGTACTGGCCCAAGATGCAGTCCAAGATATGACTGTTTTTCTGGGCTGTTGGCTATAGGAGACCAGAGAAATGGTAGACTGGCTCAAAATAACTAGGTAGAAAGTGTGTGTGTGTGTGTGTGTGTGTTTGGGAAGGGACAGGGCAAGTTCTGCATAGGTGGGACAGTGCACTATTCCACACCCTGCCCCTGGAGCCTCTGGTCTGGTCCTGGAGTGGCTGCCCGGCCACATGGCACACTGACAGCCCAGAATTGCTCTGGATGGCCGCGTGGGCCCCTGGGGTACATTAAAGTGCAGGCATGAGACTGGGGGAGGGCTCTAGGAGACCAGAAGAGATAAAAAGCAGTGGCACTTGTGTGATGCTGATGAGCTACACTGCCTTAGATCTACAAGCAGCTAAGGTCATCCTGGATCTAAGGCATTGACTATATATACATTTCTCTCCTTTTTTCTTTCTCTTTAACTCTTCTGCTAATTTATTGAAATATGTTTTAAGCCAGACTAAAAAATTCCAGTCGATGCTTTAGTAAGGGCCTTGTTCTGTCTGGATAACTTGAAGTCGGCTAATTCTAAGTTTCCTAAGATAAAGTTTATGAAGTGACTTTGAACTGGATGTTGTTTTTAAATTTTCCAAGTACCTTATTTTACCTTAGTGTTCTAAAGTTTGCAAGTAAAAGTTTGTTATTAAATCTCCTGAGAATTTTGATGCTTCTCTTGTGCACCACCAGAGTGAACATAATTACCTTTCCCCTTAAACTTGCCCAGCAAGCTTGGGACTTCATATGGCGTGCATTACTTGGCCTTGTTTCCACTACTTGTGCATTTAAATGCTTCTTTCCCTTTAGTTTGACCAGTAGTTCCCTACTCTGCTATGTTGGTCTCTTGCCTTCCTTGCCCTATTTCTTGCTCCTGGGATTGCCAGGTGTTGCGCTCTATGGAAGACTTTCTTAAAGATTTGCCAGCTCCATTCTGCTCCTTTGTCCCTGAGGGCAGTCTCCCAGGGGATCCTATTGACTATCTCCTTGAAAAGCTGGAAGTTTGATTTCCTAAAGTTCGCTATTCTGACTTTACTCCTTACCTGACCCATCTCCCTCAGGACTGCAAACTCCGTCAGTGCATGATCACTGCATATACCAGGCTGCCTCCAGTCTTGACACCCCTGATTAGCTCACTTCTGTTGGTGACCAACAGACTCAGTATTGCCTCCCCTCTGGTAGGGCTCAAGAAGTTGTTCTCCATGCACTGCAGGACTGTCCTGGATTGCCTGCAGCTTGCTGTGATACTTTCCCAGCAGATGTCGGGGTGGTTGATGTGTCCCAACAGGACAAGAGCAGATGAACATGATGCCTCCTGAAGAGAGAGCAAGATGGCTTCATCAATAGGCTCCCCTTCATCAGGTGCCCTGGAGTAGACTTCAGTCATTGGTTCTCTTTGTTGCCTTGATGTCTGATTCTTACCCATGGGCTTTTGACCTGGTCTTCAGAGATAGCTGTTCACACAAAATCCGCCCCCTGATTAAGAAGGACAATCCCTCCACCTCTCCTTCCTCTCTTCTGAACAGTCTGTAGCCATTGATAGTCACACTCCAGTCATGGGATTCTTCCCACCAAGTTTCAGTAATGGCAACAAGGTCATATCTTTCTAGCAGCACAGTGGCTTCCAACTCCACCTGTTTGTTGTCTGTGATGTGTACAATGGTCACTTCGTAATATACAGCCAAAGAGAGAAGGAATTTGTCTGGTGCTTGGTAGTGCTTATCTGTACCTTAATTCTTTTTAATCCCTTCTAATTTCCTAATTACTGGATTTGAGCATAACTTGTTTGGCATTAATCTACCTCAACAGTGAGACTTTCTGCCTTCAGTAATGCTAGACTATTTGAATCTAAGTCAACAGGCTGTCAACAGTTGAGCTGCCTGTTAAAACAAACACAAATGTGATCAAAAATTGACTGATTCCTTCAGTTCCTCTTTTCCCAGTGTATTAAATTAATTAAAGAAACCACATTAGCTGGTAAAAAGCTAGAATAAAGTGTGCTGCATCTTGTTCAAATACCATTTGCATTAAACAGTTAGAAGTTGCTAAGTAAAGCCTAGCCAAAGTCGTCAAGTTCCAGCATTAAGCACAAGCCAACAATGAAAGTGTGAATTACAATACTGTTTTAAAATAATGATAGTGATTTTTCCAGTATACTTGTTCATAATCCTATCTCTTACCAAACAGCTATTCTATAACTCAGTTTAATCATTCTGCAGCCCATGATCCTAGGCTTTATTTGCTATGCATTATTCAATATCTGCCTCTAACACAGCTATTGTTAAATTTCTTTTCTATGAATCACTTCACTACAGAATGTGCATTTCTTGAATGATTGTTGCTGTGCATGTGGCTGTAGCCACAACCACCAATACACAGCACTCTGAGTCTTGGCGGAAAGGCACGGACGTGTAGCATCTCCATAGTTGTGGCGAGTGCCCACAAGCCTCTGCACCCCTAATTTGATAACTTGATGTTAGTTGGTTCATAGTTTCCCTCCCTGTTTTATGCATTAGATCCTGAATATGTAAATTCCCTGTTTGCTTATGTATGAATTCTAGAAGGTTCTCCCCTACTTGTTGCCCCATTGGCCTCTTGCTGTGGACCCCTCCTACGCATTACTCTTATTGGTTACTCTGTTGTTGTTCCCACCTCTTCCACTTTTTCTCATTGGCTGTTTCCCTCAACCCCACCCTATTTTTTCCCCGAGTATAAAACCCTTGGACCCTCTGGTTATCCTGGTTCTTTGTCCCTGGGCCTTTCACTTGCTTCCGGAATAAACTGAGCTTGTGGAACCTATACGAGGGACCCCCTCCTGTTCTTTGCCTCCGCGCCTGTCATCATAGCTTGGGGCTAACTCCTTAGGGAGAGGAGCTCGTCCCCTAGAGCTGTTGGGCACCAAGTTGCCTCTCAGCGAGACGCAGCTGGACCTCCGGGCTAACCCCTGGCTCAGCGTCTCAAATGATCACACACAACAGTAAAAGAGGGAGGTATTTTATGGCTGTGGATCAAAGACATAAAAGCATTAGTGTCAAATCTAAATGGTGAAGGGGTGTTTAACAGGTGATGTCTAAGATGGAGGTTTTTTTTCAGAGTACTTGCATTCTGTAAATCTGAATTACAAATATCTTTGTTTTCAGGTGGATTTCTGGCTTTTGAAAAATTCTGCAACTGAGCTATGGGTGTTAGGCAACATAGAATGAACACAACCTGGAACAGTCTAGTCTAAATAGAATGCCTAGTATCATGTGAGATCTACTTTCAGGTGCAAACAGATTACAAAACTGCCAGTAAAACATTTTTAGCTAATGATGTAATTTCCCAGCGAACTTTCACCTCATAAGGGATTCTCCATTGCTAATACTGCAATGAAAAGTTTACTTTATTGCCAGAAAAACTCCAGTCTAGGCTTCAGTCTATTCCTTCTTGCAAATAACTTTGACAGCTTGTCTCACTGTGTTGGTGTTCATCATTGTGCTCTTCAAGCATTACTTTATTGGCTAAGAACCACTAAGTAACAGCAGGAAGTATCTTCCTGGCAGCAAAGTACACCCAGCTAATCTCAGTGGCTGAAACCTGCTCCTGGGCTCCCTGCAGCTTTAAGCATTGATTCCAGCTGCCAGTTAACCACATGTGTTTCCCCTTGTGATTTCTTTTCTCACGTATTTTATACCACATGGAATTTCATACCTCATTACCATTTTTGTTGGAACAGAAATTTACTTTTTATTTCCAAGACACAATGCCAAACATTTGAGTTCCCTCCTTCAAAACATAGTCATTCCAAACTTCAAAGAAAATAAAAGGTCATCAGAATTTATTTTAATCTCTAAATTTTATTCTTCAAACTTACATTTATTTTTGCAATAGCAAAATCTCTCTCAAATAAAAACATAGAATGCCTTCAAATATGATTTGTCAGTGGCAGAAATCTGAAAAATATCAGCTCACACTTAGATTTAAAGCTTGGCAACTGAGAAGATGAGCTCTTATAATGAAGAGACCTAAGAAAATCTTAATGATAAATGGTAGTATTGGTCCCAACTGCAACTATTCAATGTTACATCCCATATGCAGATGCTAATGGCAGCACTTTCTAAACTAGGACTTTCGATAATGAGCTGATAAGTCAATTCAGCTTCCTGCATGTGGTCCTAAACATTCAGTGTCTTAGTATCTTGTCATCAGTCTCACAGCCTCAGAAAAATACTATTGCCCAAAAAAAGAAGATAAAACAGGTAGGAGTTAAGAAAATTAGTGAAAACTGTTTACAGGAAACAGGTATGGCTGCATGCTGCAATTCCCATGCAATCCTTAACTGGGCAGGCTGCCTAAGGTAAAGACTGCACGATGACAGTAGAGCTGCTCATCCCTTTGTAAAACCTAAGAAAACATTGTACTGAGTTATCAGTCGTTTTAGGAGATTGGTGTCAGCACCCAGATATTGCCCTGACCTTCTTGGGGCTTTAGCTGCCTGGGCTCAGGGCCAGCTTAGAAGCAGCACAGCTGAAGGTCTTGGCGGTGTGAGCAGCGCATCCTTGCCGTGTGCGGTGGGCAGCTCTGCGAGGGAGCCTGGGCCGGGGCTGCCTCCTCGTCTTCAGGCTGCTGGGGCTCTCGTGGTTGGTCCCTGCCTGAGCTGTGCTGCAGCTGAGCTGTGCCTGTGTTCTGCTGATCCAGATCCTGACTCACTGGCTTGATGTTCCTGCTGGAACCTGGCCTTGCTCTGTCACCGCAAGCATCCGTGATGAGAAGGGCTGCAGACTGCCCGCCCCAGCGCTGCTGCCTCCCTCGGGCAGTGGGACAGGCCCTGGCTGGCACGGTCCTGCCCTTTCAGTGCTGCTCCTTGTGTGCACGTCTCTGGGGGAAAGTGTAGGGTCAGAGGGGTCCTTGTCATTTTCCAGAAATGCCTTTCCCTGTTCTGAAATCATGTTATGGTACTTCATACTAAGAAAGCTGTGCTTTCCAAGCAAACTTGAAAAATAACTGCTTTACTCCAGTTCCTTTAGGTATTTATATTACATCAATTACAATAATATTAACAGCATAACTCACTACTGCAAATTTATTCTTGGGATATATTGCTGAACCTCTCCCAAAGTTGTAGAAGGTGTACAACTTCAGTTCTATCAGTTCATGGCTCAACATCAGCCAGGCAATAACTTTACTTCCAACATTTTTCATGCCTTTGATAAAGTTGTTTCTGTAGTATTCTTATGTCTGGAAAATTCCAGAAACCCTATGCTAGTACATCCATCTTTCAGTGCTGTGTTCCACTCCACATATTGCCTTGTGCTGTAAATATATCTTTTAATTCACATATAATAATTCTAATGGCTTATGGAAAGCCAAAGCATTTGTATAAAAGAGCGTATTTGCCCACTTCTCTTAAAAATAGATCCAGATTGTATTTGTGGTTACAGCTCAAGGACATCTCCCACAGGAGGAGAAATGGCTGGGAAGTGCCATTACAGAGGAAAATATGTTACTAGCTCTGCTCCATTCTAGAGTCTGAGCTGTGGTGAAACAGAAAGGGGAAGTAAAATTCCGTCATACAGAGAGAATAATCTGTGAAACTACTGCTTCCTTTTAAAAACCAAACAGTATTTTTGCAAAGAATTTTAAAGCTGTGTCTTCTACAATAGAAAATTAACATTGCCTTCCTTCCAAAAGTGAATTTCCATCACGTTTCCATCTCCGATTCCTCCAAAATACAGATACGGGTGTAGAAATGCAAAGTATCTCTTTTCCAGAGAGGTTTCAGTCCTGTTTGCAGGCAACAGAATGCGTGTCACATTTTCAGAAGGTTACTTTGAGTCCTATTTCCTTCTGGAAGTTTTACTCCCTTTTAAAGTCAATTGAGGTTAACTATATAAAATTGAAAATAAAATACTGAAAACCTTCTTTTAAACTGCATTTTTAATTAGTAGTGAATCATTCACCTCCTAGGATCTGGCCTTACTTTATAACCTGGAAATACACAAAAAACCTCTAAGTTTCTCTGAGGTGTAGGTTATTTCTCTACAATAGCTCTACACTATAAACAGAAATTAAGACCCAAAAAAAAAATCTTTTTCTAGCTGACTATTCCCAAGAACTTGAAAATTTTTAATCATGTTAAGTCCAGACTATATGATGAAGTAAACACACTTTATGTAGTCTAAAACAATACATTTAGATTGTGTTCAAGTGACAGTTAAGAAAACAAGTTTTTTTTACAAGAAAGGTTTGCCTAAAGGTTAAAGTAGGTTCTGACAATCTTGAATGGGGTGATTTCACATAAATGAACTGCGATAGAAGACATTTTCTGATTTAGAATATGAAAAAATTTAACTAAAAAAAGTGCATATAGAGCAAGGTATTTGGCTGAGAAAAGTGCTCTTTTGGCTCAAAAAGACTTCTAGCCAGAAGAGACTGTGGCTCCCTGGCTTTCTGTGTAATGTTGGAATTAGGATTTCAGAACATATTCATTCAGGTACAGTAGTTAACTTGGCGCTAAGCCAGGGTTTTCTGTGTATATGTAAGATTCAGAACCCACAAAGATACTCACCTGCAGTGTCCTCCCACTAGTCTTTCCAGTGGTTAACCATCTACACTTGAAAAGACGTGCAGTTTTTTTTCTCTGAATTTCTGTATTCACCTGTAGTGAATTAAACTTAAGAGCTGTATAAGCACTCTTCTAACTGATTAATTCATCTCCCTCCTTTAAGACAAACACACACATCCTCTTGAGGTTTTGATGTTTTTTTTTTTTCCATAACACATTTAATGTCTTCTAACTAGTTTTGGCTAATTCTTACAGCGCTTCTTTCATCCATGTTCCTTAAAACTGTAACTTAGAATCAGGGCTTTGATCTCTGCTCAGTACTATAACAGCTTTTCCCTTGGGATACAGGAGCTCTGCAATTCTACATTTCCAGCCTCTCAGACCCATGGAACCACCCCGCTGCATTTGTGTGTCGTCTCTTTTGCTTGGCTGTCACTATTGCATCCCCTTCTGCTATCACTGAGACTGGGGTCCAGGTGTGTTTCTGTGAACTGCCCTTGTTCATCATGCATTGAGATCTCTGGGGAAATATTCATATATTCAGGCTGATTGCAAAGGAAAAGAGACTGAGTTGTGTCTCTTTACCTGGGTCTTGCCTACAAAGTCATAGAACCATAGACAGGTTTGGGTTGGAAGGGACATTAAAGGTCATCTAGTTCCAACATCCTCACCATGGGCAGGGATGCCTTCCACTAGATCAGGTTACTCAAAGACGCATCCAACCTGGCCTGGAACATGTCCAGTAATGGGGCATCCACAGCTTCTCTGGGCAACCTGTTCCAGTGCCTCACCACCCTCAGAGTAAAGAATTTCTTCCTAACATCTAGTCTAAATGTGCCTCTTTTGATTATAAAACATTACCTCTTGTTCTATCACTACATCTCGAACTATTTCTTTCATACTCTAAGAAGGGCCTTCATCCTCTGCTCATAAATGCAGATATTACCATATTGAATTTTTCCTTCATTGATGGATCCTATTTTCCTTGATCACTTATTGAATCAACAGCCAAATTTACCAGCATTGACTGAATTGTTTTTGTCCTCAGGTCTATGAAAATACAAATAAATGTAAAATCATTCCCAGGAAAATGGGATGGAAGAAAAATAGCCATTGTTGATATTCCCTATTTGCATAGCATGTTGAGATTTGAGATGCTTGTTACTGAGTTGTTAAACCCATTAGTATGTGTCTTCATAATTTTTATCAACTGCATTTATAATTTTGTAAAAATGATACCAGTGCAATTTGACAAGATCAATTTTCCAGGTACCCATGTTGATTAGAAGTAATTACATTATCCTCCTTTAATTGCTTATTTTTTGAAACCCATATCAGACTTTACACAATTACAAGTGTCTTCTTAATACTGACAACATGAGACCTTTGACTAATGACACTTACATTACTTTCCCCATGGTAATGCAAGGGGGTTTTTCCTTCTAAATAATCCAGATACTTGCTTAAATACGTATTAATCCTAAACTGATGTATTAGTGTGAACATAATAGTGAACTGAATTGTGTCTCATGTTTTATTTGGTGAAAGGTTTGACCAGAAGGTTCAGAAATACTTTAGTCTGGTTGTCACTTCCCTAGAAACTTGGGGCTTTTCATATTCAAAAATATTTTTGCAAGATTTTGGTGCATTATACACTTTTTCCTAACAAAGGAATACATTCAAGGCCTTATTTTTCATTCCTGAGCATTCTCTGTGTTTTTCTGTTGGAAGTTTCAATCTGAAAGAGTAGATGACTACATTTTATGTATTTTATGCAGGCACATGTTACGTAAGGAACAAAAGAAGCCCATGAAAGTCCCACAAGGACTACAGCTCAAACCAACCCTTCATGAATGTTTTTAGATACACCTCCCAGAAAAAGCAACTGGCCTTAAAGCAGGGGTGGTATGGAAAGAATGAGGGATGGAAGGAACCTTGATTACCTGTCCTCTCCTATCTTTTTTCCTAAAAATTTAAGATTTATTAAAATTTCAGTATTTGAGTCCATACATAATTTAACATCTTTATGCATTCACTAGCTAGAATATACTTAGAAATTTTTATTTCAGTTTTCTGCAAAGTGTCAGTTCCCTGATAGGTTTTGTCCACAAAATGTAGTCTAGTATACATCTATATGTTTAAAACCAAAAATCATTTATGTTTCCACACCTACATGAGACAGGGAAATATTTTTCTGTCTCTTTTTGTAAGCAGACATCTATTTCTGGCATTCAGAATATCAAAGGCACTCCTGTATAAATAACAATGAAAACCAAATTCATAAATTAAAGATCAAAGTCAACTAGACATTTTTATCTTCTGTGTACTCTCAGAGATTTATTTGGTCCAACAATTATATTGTTTTATTTCCAATTAGTAAAATAGTTTGCAATAGCCTGTGCCCTCTGATATCTCAAGAACAGATACTCAAGTGAATTAATTCTGTTTCTGATTTTGTTTTGCTATAATTTTATTTTAATAATATAATATGATCAGTTGCTCTTTTTTATGACAATCTTTCATTAATTTTAATTAATGAAGTAATAGCATTTTTAATTGTATTTAATTATAAGAAGCTTTTGAACTAAGTGGAAAATCAGTCTAAGGAAAAATGAAAGTCTTTGGAAAGTTCAGAGACTAATTAAAAGACTGGATCTAATACATTTCTTTCCCTAAGTGGTATTGGATTTTATACATTTGTTGTGGTTTAAGCCCAGCTGGCGACTAAGCCCCACGCAGTTGCTCGCTCACTCCCCCGTGGTGAGATGGGGGAGAGAATCATAAGGGTAAAAGTGAGAAAACTTGTGGGCTGAGTGAAATACAGTTTAATAAGGAAAGCAAAGGTTCTGCAGGCAGCAAAGCAAACCAAGGAATTCATTCACTGCTTCCCATGCGTAAGCCGGTGTTCAGCTACCCTCAGGAAAGCAGCACTCCATCGTGTATGATGATGACTTGGGAAGACAATCACCATCATTCTGAATGTCACACCCTCCCTTCTTCTTCCCCCAGGTCTGCAGGCTGAGCTTGACTCCATATGGTATGGAATATCCCTGTGGTCAGACGGGATCAGTTGTCCTGGCTGTGTCATCTACCAGCTTCCCATGCACCCCCAGCCTCCTTGCCAGTGTGGCAGTAGGGGAAACAGGAAAGGCCTTCAGGATGTTCGAGCACCACTCAGCAATAACAAAAAAATCTCTGTATTTTCCACACTGTTTTCAGAACAAATCCAAAACACAGCCCTATAGTAGTGACTGTGAAGGAAATGAGCTCTGCCTCAGCCAAACCCAGCACAACAAGACCTGAAAGGCTTAAATAGATGTAAAACACTTAATATTGAGCCTATAGGTTGATGTTCCCTAATTTTTTTTTTTTTTTTAATCTGAGTTTATTTGAATATATAACTTTGCTCCTGTTCTGGAACACTGGTTTCTTTTTTCTGAACAATCACTTTACTTAATCTGTTTTTTTTTTTAGAGATCAGTGAATATTTAATATCCTTTTCTAAGTAGTTTCTTTCCTTTGGAAGAGTTTCTTGAAAACTGGTAATTTTTTTCTGAGATAGGTTTTAAGTATGTTTAAAGGAATGAAGGGCATCCATACTTCTATCCTGTGATGATCATGGCCAAGCCAGTATTGTTTTAATGATAATTATTTTCTCAAATGAAGAAAACAAGTAGGTTTGGGTTGGGTTATTTTTTTTGGCTTTTTTTTTTTTTTTTTTTTTTTTTTTGATACTGCTGTTCAGGGAATGATTTTCTGGATTTTTATCTGGAAGAAATAAATGTAATAATTTGTATCACCTTCTATTCACTGTGTAAGCACTTTCTTTAGCATTGTAGATATCAGTGAAATTTGAGATACATGTGAACAGGAGCTTGAGTGAAGGGGAAAAATATGTGAATGTTCTAAGATGATGATGCTTAATGATTTTGAACTGAGAATTATATCTATTCATGTTTAAATAGTTATTCACATGTAATTCTTAGTGCTTTAGTGTGATAGGAAATTAGGTTGGTGGCTAAGTTTCTTGCATATAAAGGCAGAATTCCTGTCTGATTGTGGATGCAAAAGACCTAAAATTATATGTAGGAAGCAAAATGTAGAGCATTTTCCAAAGAAAAGGAGCTGTGGGTTAGATCCTCAGCTGCTCTTGGAGCACGGCGATTGATATCAGGTAGGTACATGATCCTAGATAAAAGGCCCTATCTGATAACTGAGTGGTTCTATGTTCTCTCAAATATTATTTTGAAAGTTTTAATTTTTCAATTAGTTGTTTTTAGAAGATGGTGGGGAGGGGTGTTAATCTTTCTAAATTCTGAATCCAGAATAGCACATCAATCTGGGATGCTACCAGAAGGGAAAATGAAATCTATGCCTGCTAAAATGTTTTGTATAGAAAAGAGAGCTATTTAGTGATTAAGAGCTTATTTTTCTTATTTTTTCTCTGCAAAACTTATAAAGGGAAATTGACTGGTAGGAAGAAAGGAAATATTTATTGAACTTTTGCAATGGCTGTTACAATCCAATACTTCAGTTCAAGCTGAACTGTATATTACTGAATAACCTTGAACCATCTTTAATGATCCTCCCTATGTACCTTGAACATCCTTTGAGGGAAGTGGCAGAACAAGGAGGATCCATTCCCACACCAAGTGTTTGAACACTCTACACAGATGCAAGACTGCTCCTGAGGAGTCATAGTGGTTCATGCATCTTATTAAGTTCAACTGAAGTACAAAATGAATTGAACTGGCCAAGTGACTGCATTGTGCCATGGAAAAACATCTGTATGTCAATGATAATGTTAAATTTTCATACATGTAGAAGTAGGCATTCTAGTGTATCACTTAAGAAGTAACAGAAGGTTGAGATGCTCAGTGAATATTTTCCAATGCCAGTCTGGGTACCCAGGGTAACTGGGATAGTGTTGGGAGATCAGAAGTGTTCAAAGAGTATTTCCATTTATACTAGAGATTATGGGTAATCAGTTCTTCAGCCATGAACTTTAGTTTTAATAGCAGTGGTGGGAAGTTAAGAGCAAAAATGTAGGAAGAGATATTATACGTGGATGGGGCTGCCATTTAGAGAAATGTTTCTCACTGCAGTTTTCAGGAAAGATGCTGTGTTTACAAAAAGAAAATTCCAGGAAGAAGGAATTTGCTTCAGAAGTACAGCATTTCTAATCTACAGCAATGTCATATGATGACCGGCTTAGAAAGGTCTGCCATATAAACATGTATGTTTAAATGGAGCTTTCAGCTAGCTTTTGAGACTGGCTTGAACAAGAGAATTTGAAGATATGCAAAGTGAGGCTAAAGTCATTGTTACCATCAGAAAGAGGCAGAATTAGACTTGCTCATGGAATTTTCCATAAAGCAGGTTCTTTTCTGCATGAACAAGGAAACTTATTACTCCAGCTGCTTTGTTCATTTCTCTCAAGAGAAGACTTTTCAGATTTCAGAATAAAAATTCAGTAGAATTGCTCACTTTAGATAAGATTTGAAATTTAAAAGCCTTCCTTTCAATGCTCAAAAATTAAAATAGGAATAAATATATATACATATTTAAATTTTTATTCCTATTCCCCCTGTTCTTAGAATTTTGCCCTTCCTTTTTTTCACAACTGTAAAAGTCATTCATTGAATTATGTCATTCATAAATTTTATCAATCATTGAATTATTACCCTTTTCTAAGGTAATTTTTTTATTCTGATGTCATGCTTATAACCTTTTCTGTCTTGATGTCATGTTCTATTTTTAGAGTGTATTCTTTATCATGTATAATAGTCCTTAATAGAATTTGATCCTTTATTGTTTTCTCCTCTTGTTCCCTGTCACATTCCATTTTTTTTGTCATCTTAGTTTGTATTTATGTTCCTTTAGTTTCCTTCTTGCCTTAAGGATTTTCTCCAAGTTGATTATTAGCCCTTAGGCTGTCCATTTATTCCTGGTGATTCTCTTTATCTGAGCCTTCCTAAACATTAACTCGCTGTCTAGCTTTACTTTAACACTCTACAGCAGAAGCTTCTTGCTCCACTTTAATTCCAGTTATTTTTTTACATGGTAGCTTAGTATACTTATATTTTGTGACAAGCATTCAAGCCAAAAGATGACAAAGCTAAGATTTTACTGTCAGCCTTTACTCTGTTCTTTTAAAGTATATCCAGTATTATGCAAACATGGTGTGCAAAACCATACTGTCATTTCTGTACTGGTTCAGTCTGTACTGGTGAAGTAAAATGAAGACAAAATGTTTAAGAAATAAAAAAAATTGTTTGATGCAGATGTTGTGGACACTTCTGATAGCATGGCAGATCTCAGAATAACAGAATGGATACAGCTGGAATTGTGAGTCATCTCATCCAGCCCCCCTACTCAAGCAGGGTCATCCCAGAGCACAAGGCACAGGATTGTGTCCAGGTGGTTTTAAATATCTCCAGTGAGGGAGAGTCCACAGCCTCTCCGGGCAATCTGATCCAGTGCTCGGTCACCTGAACAGTAAAGTCCTCCGCATACTCAGGTGGAACTTCCTGTGCATCAGCTTCTGCCCATTGCCTCCTGTCCTATTGCCTGGCACCACTGAGCAGAGCCTGACTCCATCCTCTCGACACCCCCTTTCAGATACTGACGTCTCAGTCATCTCTTCTCCAGGCTGAACAGGCCCATCTCTCTCACCCTTTCCCCATAAGAGAGATGCTTCTGTCCCTTAATAATGTTCATGCTGGAACTGCTACAGGAACTCCACACATCTCTCGTACTGATGAGCCCAGGACTGGACACAGCACTCCAGATGTGCCTAACCAGGCGTGAGTAGAGGGTCAGGATCACTTTCCTCAATCTGCTGGAAATGCTCTTTCTAATACTCAACATTGGTATATTCCATGAGTAGTATCCTACTTCCCTGAGGGAAATGTTTAATTGAATGATATTTTCCTGGCTGTGTAAGAGGATGCAGAAAATAAATATAGTTGCGCTTTGTTCTTTGAGTTTTTAAACCTTTAGGTTCATAAGTTGACTTTTTTTAAACTCAGAAATATCAGACAAGCAGCATAGGACCACTGTCCGTAGCTCTGATTTGACAGGAGCCATAATTCGTTGCTCCAGGAAAGAATTGCTGTGGCATGCTGTGAGGACATATTTTCCTAAAGCAAAGCTGTTAGGGGTACAGCTTATGCTCTGAAGTGTGGCCAAACCATGTTCTAGGCTATTTCATTTCACCCTAATATAACTCTGGAGGATGTTCACATTTATGTGGACATTTTAGGCTTGTGGAGCTTCACTATTGTCTGTGTCAGTCTTATTGTGACAATTACAGTTCTTACTACATCTAGTGCCGTGAATACATAAAAAAAATAAAAATGCTTCTTTACTACTTCAGAAACTAAATTTTTCTCGTTTCTAAGAAACATTATGGGATTGCAAATAAATATGATTCACCTGGCTGTCCCAGGCACATAAAATTTGCCTGGGTTCCCAGTTATTGTCACAGACTGAGATCACACTCCAGAGCATTGTCACTCCTGTAAACATTACGCTTGGATGGAAAAAGAGCGATAGAAATGAGCACTTGTTCGCCAAGTACAAGGTGTCTTCAGTGCATTGGAAAATGAAATTCCAGATTCTCTAAATCTTAATCTTCTCAGATAATAGTGGGGTTTGTTTTGTTCTAGTTCTAAGACAAGTCACGAAACTGCTCTCTTGTTTTACAGATTTACAGTTGCTGTAATTCTGCCTGTCTAGTGAGAATTAAAGAGGTTTTGTAGAATTTGAGATTAATCAAAAACTGCTGGTTAAATTGCAAATGTAGAAGTTGCAAAAAATAAATTTGGCTGCAATCCCATCATAGTTTTGAGTATAGTAAAAGAAAGACTGCAATAGATTTTGAAGCATTAATTAGGAGCACAAAAATAAGTCAAAATTGTAATTCAGCATACTACAAAAAATATTAACAGGGTAAAAATTACCAGAATAAGTAATCTACTTTGGTTTACAAGCTTGTTTGAAAGATTTTCCTTGAACCTTTATGTCTTAGAGGTTACATGCTAAACAAATTCTTTAGAGAATAGAGGCGAACTGCATGCTTTAATGGATTATTTCTTGTATTTTAAAGTTTAAAATTCTCATGGCAGATAAATTCACCTCCTTCCAGATTTTTATGGTAACTTATTGTACATCTATGTTTTTTCTTCTTGTATTTAATTTTATAATAAGAAGCTCTCTTGTAGCACATGGGTGGACTTAGAGGCCTGTGGAGACAAAATTTTTTTAAATTCCTTGCTGCATTGGAGTAATATCATGGAAAAGAGGAAAAATAAATAAATACCTTCCATCCCATGGTATGCTATAATTATTTTTTAAAATTTGTTTTAAAAATATTATAATAAAATAAACATATTTGAAGCATCTCATGAAAGCATATTCTCAATGCATTTTTGTCTGTTACATGTAATCTCGATTCTCCCTGATTAAAGCATCTAGAAGACTGAAATAAATTGTCTGTTACGGAATCAGCATTTTATCTGGTGTCACTAAGAGATTCTGTTCCATTTCATACCAAACAGTGGCTGAATCTTAGCATAAGTAGGAGCAATTTATAAGATACATTCCCACCATTACATAAAATGAAAAAAAATTAAAACTCAAATACTTTTGGGTTTGTCGTCTAACAACAATCATCCTTGTCTCTACTGGGGATAGCATGTATATGGTACTATAATTACATTCTGTCCTCCCTCCACTACAGATATTTCTAGATTATGTTCTCTGACCATGGGTGATAAAAAGTCTTATCTTCTTCTAAACAATCTCCCCTTATTGAACATATTCTACTGCTGAGTGTAACACTGGACCACTTCCATAAGAAACATCTGAATTTTTTTCCATTTCTAATATTTAGGCCTGTACCAAACCTCTTAGAACTGAAGCAACATTAGTCAATCATGCAAGCACTTTCCAATATTAATTAATTTAAAAGTGATCTAGTTCCTTATATTTAAATTAATCTTCTAGCTTTTTTTAATATTTAAAATTTTCAGACTAATATTGTATATAACCTAATTTTTGAATACAATTGTTGCTCATTTATCAATTTTTAGGTAGCAGAATGTCTGTTTACTGAACGAGTCCTTGCATCCCAGACATACTAGTTTATCATCATCAGGGACTAACATCACAAATTTATGTGCTGAGTTAAAAAAATCTGAAAAGCTATAGCAGTAGAAGAATAAGCTAGAGGTCACTGTCTACAAAATTTGGTTTCAGATTTTAAAACCGCAGTTCTGAGGCTACTAAAGATAGAGGATTTTGAAATAATTTCTTATAATAGGAAAGAAGTTACCTCCTTGTCCTTTAATTATCAGGGTGTTTTTAATGGATATTTACCTCACCCAAGCCATATAGAAATATCTAATGAGTTTTATGGGCTTTGGAAGAAGACTGTTTCCATTCCTGACCAGAATTATGAATATAAAAATAAGTTGTTAAAATGTTTCTGTCGTTCAGAAACAGTTGACAGAAATGGATCAATCGTCATGGAAAAAAATTGTGTCACCTAATCCAAACGTGATCAGTTAAAGAATGCATGTGCCTGTCCCTTTGGATGTAGAAGTAATAACATTTTTTTCCTGCTCCTTACATTTCTACACAAACCTGCTAACCTTAGTTCTGACACAGATTTTTTTGCATCCTTTACCCCAGAGTTTAGCCTTGGTCCTGACATGGCTAAGTAGAGATAAAGAAAACATTTTTCAGGTAATACTGATGTTCCAAGAGGCCCATCAGGAATGCTGTTAAGAAGGCATTCAAGGAAAAGGTGAAATTGGAATGATGTTATCTGTACTATCAGTTTCTATAGTATTTGTGGAACAATAGTTCAAACCCATTTTAGTGATGAAAAGTAGCTAAAGTAGAAATTATTGGATGGAAATATAAACAGCTACACAGTGGGAAACAACAAAATCATGCACATCAGATATGTCACAGTCTGTTTAGAATAAAGTGAAAATTTACAGCTACTGTAAATTTAAACTATGGAAAAAACCACTAATGTAAATGTAAACATTGCATCCAAACACTTGTAATTGAAACACTTATGCCCTGTATTCCAATTAGCTAAAAATCTCTTTTTTCTAGTTTTTTTCCTCCAGAAGTAATATTTAAATTGATATGGAAAAATAATCTGTAGTACAGAGAATCATAATTTTTCTACTATTTGAATGAACTACAGATGCTAATCTATACATTGAAAATAAAAAAGATATTTTATCTAAAACAGATTTTTATGTTTCTGAAAAAGGAGCAATGGGTTAAAATATTACCCCAGCTAAATCTATTCAACATAAAATGGCTAGAAGAGCTTTGACAAGCTCATTAAAATTAATATGAACATTTCAATGGGACCGACTGGCTGTCATAAATTATTCAGGGAAAGTAATTATGCTGTTCAACAAAGCATGCATTTTTTTTTTTTTTTAATTAAAATACAAGCAAAATTTTAACTAGTAGCTAATTTCCATTTCACCCTGAATTACTAGTTTTATCTTCTAGGGGTTCCATAACAAAATCAGTTACAGTAAACACACCCTGAATTACGGCATCGTAGATCAGTGAACTTTATTGCCTTGGGTATCCATGGTTACCAGTCACTGAAGAAGAAAAGAGAGAAAGATTTGACAGCAGTTTATTGTCAGCCAGGAAACCACAAATCAGGTTGATTTTATGCCTTTTTTTAGACAAGAACTGAGGCTACTGGCTGTCGGGTTTAGGTGTGTTTATGTGTGTCTGTCCATGTACACAGTATGTAGTGTGATAAGGAGTGGCAGAAACCTGCTTGCAAAAGGAGGTGGATTGAGAAACCAGTATAAAGGATATGTTAATAATTCCTGTCCAGTTTGTATCAGTTTGTATGATCTAGGAACACAAAAATGTGCAAACAGTGCCTCTCCTTGTGCCTTCAGTTCTCCACTGTTGAAGACTGCTGTTATAAAACCTTTCATGAACTTTAAAAACTGCATTTTAAAATGCTTGTAGTATTTACTCCTTTTAATCCTTCTGGAAGATTGTGGTATCTAGGGAAGTACTTCTAATTCCCCATCTGTATCGGTTTATGCTCTGCAACCAGTAGAGTATTTATCTAATTGAATATAACTTTACAAATTTTCCTTTTTTTTTCTGGCTAGACAAAACTTTTTTAGTTTCCTTTGAAGAACCTTTCTCCTTTTCCCTGCTCTTTTACTTTTTCCATCGCTGTAGAAGGACTCAGCAAAAATTTGGTACTTTAAGTTCACTCTGAAGATTCATGAACAGAGCCATGCACCATGCTGCAGAGGATGTCTCTTCAACCTTTTCTAGACTGGCAATGACAGCTTGCTGTCCCTCTTAGAAATATTTTATGAGTATTTACTGGGATTTTATTTATATTTGAATGGCAGTGATGAGAAAAATGTGAAGTTCTTGATTAAAACTCACAGTACTGGTACTGTATGTAACCAACGAATTAAAAAAATTCCCAGGCAAGGCCTAAGGGCAAAAAAAAATGAATAGAAATGGTTGAGTAAACCCACAGTAGCTTTGCTGACTTTACATGTTGAGTCAATGTACCTTGTCTTCCTTCTTTAGTTCCAAGCTATTCAGCTGTGTGCACACCTCTTGGTAACGTTTGCTTCTGGAACATTTTGGAAAATGTTTATGCAGTTTAAAAAAAAGTAGCAGGATGCTTTCACTGTTTTACCTCCAGCCTGACAAAAAGTCTAGACTTTTAGGAGTTTCTTTGTGTGTAAACAGAGATGAGCTTAAGTATTCTCCATTTAAATTTAGTTTTATAAGTATCGTAAAATCAGTTATTTTATCAGCTTAATTTATTTCTTTGCAAATATTCCCAGTACACTTCCAGATTTTTTGTAGCATCTTGCTTTCTATGAGAAATGACATTTCATCAAAATTTCATAAGAGAAATTCAGAGAACATAAATTGGCTCTCTTCATTAGTAATTATTCACTTACCTCAAAGATGTTTCCTAGTTTCTTAATATCTTTGGAAGTATGTAGAACAATCAGGTCTTCTGATTTTGTTACAAGTTTCTTCACTTTAAAATAATTTCCTCTTCCTTTCTAGAAATAGAATACTCAAAAATATTTTTACACATTTGATTCTCTATCACTTCAAACTTTTTTTATTCCTTCAACCCTTTTTTATTCCTTTCCTTAATTCTTCAGGCATGGATATTGATTTTAACAAAACATTAGGGTTAATAGAAAGCAAACATTCCTGTTTCTGACTGCATAATATCTGCATCTTAAATGACTTGCACTCCCTCACCTCAAAATACTCTAAAATGGGGTAACTCATTAAGAGACAAGTGAATAATGCACAGTCTTTCAGGAGTTTCTCTTTCACTGTCTTAGTAAAACGACTTTTTATGTATTGATTTTAGGTCTGAAAATACAGAAAATAGTGTCTTTGTGGAAGCTCTTCTGTGATATCTGCTGGCTGAATCGGCACTTGCACTGTGAAACTGTCATGTAGTAATAATAATACTGGCTGGAATCCTTCCAGTTTTATTAAGCTCTTTCGGTTTCTGATAAATAATTAGGCTGCTCTGGCCATAATCTGACAAAAGGCCAAAATTAAAATGAGCGATTACATTTCTGGAAGTCATACTATCAAAACTGGACTTCTAAATAGAGTACAATGATTACAAAGGTTATGTATGGATTTTAAAGTATAATACCAAGTTGAAGAAGCATCGATTTTTTCCACTTGGGAAGCTATAGCACAAAAGGTCTTCATGGGAACAATGGTGTGGTAGGTTTTCAAAGGACAAAAAAGGCGAGTGAGATGTAGATGTGTAAGACTTCATATAATGCTTTGAAAAATCTTCTGTCAAGGAGGTATACCCACTGTGAAATAAAGAATTTAAACATGTAATGAAGAGTTCAGAAGCATATGAATTTTTTTAAAAGAATAAGAATAGGCTTACAGTAGTAATGATGAAGTCTTGTCTTTCATGTAGACTAGAGATAAGAACAAAGTCTTACACTTGCATTATTATAGAATAATTTTTCTTATGTTTATGACATTTTCATTGTTCAGGGGGAAAGTCTGGAACACAAACTCTGCTTTTCTATTCTTGTGAACTTTACTATGATTTATTACAATATGACAGTAGATTACTAATCCATAATAAGTCTTTTGCTCATCTCTAATAGTATATGAGAAAGTTGTTTTCAGATCAGTCTGTGTTAACAATGGGAGCCTTTCAAATTTTTTTTTTTTATGTAGTAAAAAGGTTTTTACTGTTGTGATGACTGAGAAAAACTTGAGTGTTTCTTGGAAGAAGGTGAAATACATTATGAGAATCAATATTTAAGTTGCACTTTCTGTTTTAGAATTTATCTAGTAAAGTTTCTTCGTTTAATCATATTAATCATTCTAGTTTTCTGAGGAAAAAAACATGTCTATACACAAGGAAACTTTTTGGATTTTTTCAAGTCCATAACACTCATTCTGTATGATGAGATTCAACTTAGCTTCAGTTCAGCTGAAATAGGTAGGTCTGTGCTTTTCCAAATATCTACACTCTGAAATTATTAGGAGACCTTCTAAGGACATTTTCAGAGCATCATGCATAGACCTTGTTTCTACTGATGTATCAATATTATTGCATAATTATGGGTAAGTAGAGTCATTAGAGAAAATATTCTAGCACCTTCATGAAAAAGGAGGCTCTGAGGGAGCCTCAGGACAGGCAGGTACCCAGTTGGTATTGAGACATTTATTCAAGCCCCGTTGCTGCTTAGAACAAGAGGAGTTGAAAAGATTGCATTTCTTTGGTTGACAGTTTTCCTAATTGTATTGGAGATGCCCAAGGACTTTTTGTTGTGTCTTCAGGTAAAGTGCAGAGATATTATGGAAAGGAAGGAATTATTTCAACTGAGCTATTTTATGCCAATTTCCTGAGTGTTTCTGCCTTTTCAGGGGTTTATCTCACTACACATAAGACCTGCCCACTGAAATGGGCTGTTGAGAAAAGCTGGAAGGAGCCTTTCCTCATGCTCTCCCACCAAACTGCTCTGCATGTGGACTCCCTCCCAATTCACTTAGGAGAAGCTTTTAAATTGAGACTCTCATGCTTGAAGAAGACTTCACTACAGATAGTTCTGTGTAAACAGTACTTACCAAAGGTTATCTAAAGAAAAAAACAACTCATTTTCGAAAGGAGCTTGGATGAGATACTGATGAAATATCATCTTCAGTTTTTTAATTAAACATCTGTTGTATTAATCAGTTTACTGATCCTGCTTGTTGAGCCTTTTTTCACTAAGTAGAGAATTTGTGTTTTAAATGTTGAATATGCAAAGTCTGCTTTATGCCATTGCACTTCATCAACTCAGATGCAGTTGGCAATCTATCCTGTGAAAATGTCACAAAAGGAATATTTGTTTGTCTTCCTTTTTTATTTGACTAACTGTTCAGTATTTAAATAATTAACTACTGTCTTCAGTTAGCCAAATTATAGTTGTCTAGGTGATTTCTTTATGAGCAACTGGCTTCCTATCTTAGCTCCTTTTTCTTTCAGCTGCCTTCACTGTTTAGCAGAAATATGGATTTTCACCTTTTCTTTAGGGTTAGAAAACACATTCTAAGCCATAAAGCTCAGATACTACTTTTCATCCTACCTATTTTTTTATACTCTGTAAAAACACATAGCACACAAGTAGATTTGTTCCATGTAGTTCTCATTCTATTCCTTTTTCTGCAGTATGATAAGTTTAAAATCCCACTAAGTGAGACCTTTAATTTAGGAGACAGTATCTGATTGCCTGAAAAGCAAAGAACAGTGTTGACAGTAGTTAAGAAATTGGACTTTCCATATCAATAGTTGAGCCATATCAGCCTGTGACTGGCATTTGCTATTCAGAAAGGAGGAGAGAAATCAGGTATTCTTTCTTCCATAAGGCTGGAGAACCATGTCATTTGACATCCCACTAATATTCTCTTCTGGAAATGGTCTCTTTGGATCTTGCTACAGCTTGATCTTAATTTACTTTTGCCATAAAGAGCTACATTTTTGGGTCTCATTGCTGCTGATGTCATTCAATTGTACAGAAGGCCACACATTGGTCTGAAATGTGTTCTGTCTGGAGGTTTTATTTATAGCCTATGAACTTCAGAGGGCGAAGAATCTCTTCTCTGACCAAAAATTGGAATCAAAACCATTTCTGTATATAAGCTTGTTGGTTGAGACCTAACATGAAGGGAAACACACACATCCCACACCTCGCATTCCCTCTTCCTGCCAAGAGTCCCTGAGGTCAGTGAGACTTAGACAAGGAGGGTGCTTCTGTTCATATCTGGTAGAGCAAAAGAAACAATGTGGGAAGGCATAAGAATATTTAGTTTGCATATGTTGTTGATATAATTTTTTGTTAAAGCGTGCATTTAAAATGTTTTCCTGTCAAAATATTTGTGTGAGCTGGGAGAGTGTGTGCTCAATGCTAGCCATGTTTTTTCAGGAGATGAAATATCAAAAAAGTGGGAATGAAAGCCATGAAGGTTACCTAGAGCAGCTAGATCGGAAAGCCCCAGCACAAGGCAGAACTGGTGGGAGGGATGAGGAGGGAGAAGAACAGACAAAAAGCATGTCACCAGCCAGTTCAGCTTTGCTGGGCCACAGCAAGACTAGTTACTAGTTTCAAACTCCAAGTGAGAGTTACTGCAAGTAGAGATAAGTACCCAGGAGACCTAAGGCATTCCTCAGAGGAAAAGAACATCAGGTAGTATATTTAAATTGTTAATTTTTAATCTAACTTATTAGTAAATTTTGAGATCTTTAATAAACTTTTTTTAGTCACTCGATTAATGCAAGTTATTAATAAAAATTAGATTTTAACATGGCAAATTTCATATAGCTTTCATGGTCAATTAGTGTAAACAATAATCTCAAATTCCTGGGAAGAGAAAGCTGAATGCAGGTTTCCTTTTCTATAGATGCTACTGAAATGCCCACAGTTCTTGCTGCCTTGCCCTAATGGTGTTGACCATATGGTAATAGATGATTTTTAAGGTCCCTTTGAACACAAACCATTCTATTTCCAACCTCCCTTCCATAGGAAGGAACACACTTTTCACTAGACCAGGTTGCTTGTGGCCCTGTCCTGGCCTTGAAGACCTCCAGGAATGATGCATCCACAACTTCTCGGGGCAACCTGCTTCAGTGTCTGATTCTGTGTGGAGTATCCAGGCCTTTATAGATGGCTTTTACATTTTAGCAGTGTTTTATGCACGTATTTTTCAGCATGTGAAAGACAGGTGTTATATTTTTTTGTTAGACAAAGCTGCCATCTTGTGGCAGAATGTTGGAAGTTGTAGCAAACAGTTTTAATTTAGGTGGAGAAATGAAGTAAAATTTTGTGCAATATTTCCAGTATTGTTTGTCATACCATCATATATTGAACCCTGATCATAATACGTATAAATGCTGACAATATCTGATGAGCTTGCAAGAGAATATACAGTCCTTAGGAGAAGGCACTGATGACAATCATTTGATGCCAAAAAGTGTTCAGCATTGGGAAAAGTGTGATAATTCTTTCCTCTAAGTCAGTTTACAGTTAAAACTCCCTCTGTATTAAAAAAAAAGAGAAAGGATGGCTAGTATGTTTCATTCACAGAGAAGAGGTTAAATTGCTCATATATTTGTCTTACATCTAAAAACTGATAACACAGGATGAGACATTAATGTCTAGATGAATTAAGCTAATTAGTACTGTGCCTGTTTATCTTTTCTTTTAGCTTGCAATTTTCTCATTTACAGTACCAATTTGTAAATGTTGCAAATATATGACCTCTATAAATAAAATACACAGACTAACTATGTATCACAATTAAGATTTGCCAGCAAGACATACCGGGTTTCTAAATAGTCTAAAATTAAATAAAGTTTAGATCAATAATGCTTCAATTGAGATTAATATTTAGAGTTTATATGATTAAAGAAGAGGCAAAAAAGGAAAATAATTGGTGCATAGAATCTAGAAGAATAACAGTAGTTAATTGTGCAGAGGTGGACTTGAAGAAAGAGGCATCTGTTGCACATTGCTGAAGCACTAGGGAAGTCACATCGATGTGACAGTCTGTGTAATCACAATATGTGTAATACCAAGGAGTCAGTCTTGCTCTCAGAATTGTTTTTCTCTGACTTTTGCCAGCTACTTTTTGCCTTTAACAGAAGTCATTTTAGTGTTTAGATAAATTTTTGGTGTGTTGTATGAGGTGGGTTGCAATTTAGAAAGTAAGTAACAGAAGATGGTAAAATAAATATTATTTCAGTAGAAACACAGTTATAGGACACCAACCTATCTCTTGCTCTGACTTAAAAATTAGGTTAGTCCTACTTAGCATTTTGGAAAGAAATGAGTTTTTAGGGATTGAAAACACAAATAAGGAATGGCACAAATACTTCTGGTTTACTATCTGTACCTTCAATACAAGAATTTAGTATAACAAAATGTCAAAGCCATCTATTTAAAAATTTTTATGAAGAAATTGTTCTTTTTCCAAATTTGATGGTAACCTAAAAGACTCCATTACAAAGACACTTTAAACTGAGGCAACAAGATTCATAAATTCAGCAAATAGATTACATATTCACGTGGTAACACTGAAATCTTCTATGACATTCACAAGGATGAAAAATATTCACAGGGAATATAAAAGCAGAATTGATTACTAACAAATCTGAAAGTAAGAAGAAGTTACCTCTGTCTGTACATTAGGCTTTAATCTGAAGAATTTGGTAGATATTAATATTGGACATAGAGTAATCTATATATTATAGAACAATTAATATGATTTTGATATAATGAATAATTTATAATGTTTAAGATATGTAGAAACATTGTGTTGACTGAGTATGGCATGCGAAAACAGCTAAAGTCCTCAGAAATCTATGCAGATCAGTCTATAATTATTCATACCTATATTTTCAATATAAGAAACATTCACTTTTGTCAACAAGGACATTGCTGTTATACTTTGTTTTAGTAGAGGTTGCAAAGTAACAAATAAATAGCCTTATCCTAACTGATATCCCTGTCACTTGTTCACCCAGAAGTATCATAGAAATATTAATACCCTTCAACAAGAGAAATTGGGCTGTGAGTGGCCAGAGATTCTGTCAAGTGAACACCTTATTTTGCCACTTTAAATTAAGTTCTTCTGCAAGATCACTTCTTCCACTCTTCTGCAAATAGCGAGACAGGATATAGACAGACAATAGCTGTTTATCAGCTGACCTTGGAAGGGTCTTTTTCCACCAGCAAAGCAGCTCATAGATCTGGTGTGTTAAATTATCAGGGCACTTCAGCCTAACAAGCTGAAGTATGCTCCATCGAACAGGTAAACATAAAGCAAACAATGATGTATTATCTTCTGCAAGATCTTCTGCAAGCCACAGCAGCAAATTGTCCTGTAGCGCCTCTGAAGGGCAAAAATTACTGAAGTAAGAATAAATCTTCCTTTTTTTGAAAAGCTCTTTAAAGCTGGAGACTCAGTGGGTAAACTCTCCAACTAAATAGGGTTTGTTTTTTACTTTGGTGGAAACATCATCCCATCTCCTTTCCAATGCCATTTTTGGTAACTGCACTGTGATATGAAGTGAATTTAGCCAAGAGCAGATTCAGCAAAGACCTATAATTTTTGGAACTGAATGGGGAAAGTAAGCAATAAAATAAATGGGTTTCAGTATTTACAGTAACTGATTTATCGGTTATACTGGAGCTTTCCAGTACAAACTGAATTTCCTTACACAGAAAATTATATGCTGTTCAAGCATCCCATCATAACAGTATCTTACAAGAGCTTTTGCATTTCCTGCTAAACAGATCTTTGTTTCTTTGACTATCTCTTAACACATTAACTATTTCCTTCTGGAATATGGCTTTTGAAAGTGTCAGTTACAGCTGAAACAAATCTTGGCATTTAAAAAAAATAGCAAGTACAGCTCTTATTTATGTTGATATTATTTTATTGGTTGTTTTCTTACCTGATGATCAGAAAAAATTCTTTTTGTGCTTCGTGGATGGTTGATCAATTTTTCATGCTATTTAAGAAAATGTGTTGAGGAAAGAGAAATTACTAAATGAGTAAAAGGTGAGGCATATGATTTGGGAGTGGATTGCAGTAAATTCATTGGGGATTTAAATCTTAGCATTTAACATTTGTTCTACTTACATGGAAGATTTTTGTCATTATTGAAAACCAATTAACATCATCAGCAGGTATAAAACAGTGTATAGCTATTAAAATAAAGAAATTAATAATATTTGCATCCATCAAATATGCTTATTATCTCTTCTAAAAAGTTCATCCTTCATGCAATTTTACATGTTTGATTAATAGCATTTTGCCATAACTGATGTACAGAAACTGGAGGTATAGAAAATCTGTATAGAACCTTTGTAGATGCTAAAGATTCTAATTTTGAATACTGCATTAACTTCGCCTTTCTTTCAAGGAAAAGAACAATTTTTAGGTATGCAGTAGCTGTTGTTAGGTCAGGTAAACATACTATATTTGTAGCTATAGTTATTAATTTTACATAGTTCAACTTTTAATAAAACATCATGAAAAATCACCAAAATTCAAATGACAAGTTCCATTAGAAAGTACAAAGTTCTTCCTCTTTCTTCCTCTAAACACTGGAGAGAGAGAAAAAATACTTTGTCCTGTTTTTCCTATAGCTGAGAAAGGTGAAAGTCTTCTGGGCTTTAGTGTTGTTTCCTACTACATACAGATCAAGAAACTACTTACATAAGCATTGAGCACAAAAAGAGATTAGTTTGTATGAAGTGAAATTCAGATTTATTTTTGTATAAAAATGAAATTACTCTTTTTTAGTACCCATGTTATTTTTGTCACACACATTCAGTTGTATTACCTGGCTGTTTATGCACAGCTCTCCTGAGGAGATTTGCCTGAAGTTTATTCTCTGATCTTCTGCTTTTCGTTTATGAATTATGAGCATGAGACTCTGACTGGAAAAAATTATTCTCCTTTTCTTTCTGATATACTGAGCATTATGAAGCTGACCTTAATCACTTCTATAATACAGATTTTAAATATTGCTCAATATTTGGAGTGTCTCAGATGTACTGAGCTGCACAGTCATAAGGTCAATACATTCATAAGCATTACCTATTGTGAATTAAACAACTTTTCATCAGGCCTGTATGCAGTCATCCTGGGAGGTGATTTCAGTGTGCACAGGATGCACACACCACGCCCTACACTGCAGTGCAAAACCATTCTGTGCTGTACTGCTCTTGAGATCTTGGGGATTGGACTAGGTGACCCTTCCTACCCAAATTATTTTATGATTCTATGATTGGAATCTGCCTCGTTTTGCATGCTTCAACAGAAATTCTGTCATTGGATGTACCCCAGTGTGAAGATAGAACGACATGGCTAAAAACCTCTCAGAATAAAGGGAATATAAAATCTCTTCCAGAAGGGGGCATTGCTTTTCTTCTAAGCTTTCTTTGGCTTTGTTTAATTATGCATTTATATTTAAACTTATTTTCATTCATTAGTGAGAATTTAGCACGTCAAAGGATCTTCAAAGTTATTGTAGATGAACTCAATTACCCATGCATTGACTTTAATCTGAACCATTTATGCTACTTAATGTAAAAATAGTAGTAAAAATTATAAGAATTGAAAACCAGTATTGTCTAGAAATAGTGTAATAATATACAATGCATTAGATCTAAAACATTAAATTGCCTTTAAAGATTAAGTGTCTGTGGTGAAGTGCTAAATTCACCCACGGTTCAGCTGCACTGGCATGTGGTTCTGCTATTCTGATTGTCAGCTTAAGTAAAATACTCTCAGCAGTCAAAGCAGTTTTCTAGTCTGGAAGGCCCTGCAATTAGCCAAGTAGCTGCCTTTCTGAAGCAGGGGATAACATGCTATTCTGCTGTTAGACAGTCATTAGACATAAAACTTCAGCAGAATAGTAATTTCATAATGTCTGTATGTATTATGGCAATCTATTTTTGCAAAGCATTCCCAGACAGTAACACTGATGTGCTCTGTCAAATGGACCTCTCAGACATGACCAGACTCTAGTAGCATATCAAACAGGACACATAGAAAAGGAGAAATTAATCTTTTAACTCCTTAGCCCAGTGTCACATAAATACAAAATCTTTGAAATCAGTAGATACGCACACACATACTTAACATCAGAACCTAATGCACTATATCTGATTTGTGTCAAAAATAATAGGTTAGAGCAACAAGTGTTTTCTGTTGCTGAAGAAATGAAAGCACCATAAACAGGAATATTAGTGAAAATCAGATTACTTCTGTAAAAAACATATGTTTAAAGCAAAAACTCATGTGAATGTTTGCATACAAAGTAAAAAAACATTATTTTGACCACTGTCAGTAATATATTTGTAAGTGGCTAATGCAGGCACATATGTATAAAAAATTGGCTTATGATTGTACAGTTACTGCCTTCTCTACAAAAGAAATTTAGGTGGACATTTTACAGAAATGAGTGAAAATACAGGAGTCAGAATGGTTGCCTTAAAAAGATTCCATCTGTCTTTGTCACAACCAATATCAGGGATTCCAGATGCTTTTAACTATCATCTGGATAAAAATAATTTTGTTGAGAAAAGTGTGAAGTCAATTAAATTAAAAAAGAGAGATATGCTACTGTTTGTCACCAGAAATTTAGACCAAGTGTTTCTGTACATATTTTGATATTAAAATGTATGCAACTTTGATAGTAGTAGTTTAGTGCAGTATAGGGTGCTGGTATGTAGGCTCTTTGAAAAGTTTACAATGAGATTTCATTGCAGGAATATTAAAGATTGATTTATGTAGCATTAGTTTTCACCAGAGGTGAAAATAATTGCCCACATGGCTGTACTGCAGAGGGTAATCAGGAATAATAGAATAATCAGGTGATAGGTGGAAGACAGGTTACACAAACCATTTAATGATCCAGTAATTTGCAGTTCTGTGCTTCCAAGACACTGAAACAAGAATGATGTAACTGAAACTTCAGTAATAATTTCACAGTGCCATATCAGCTGGGGAGAGTAGATGAGTGAAAATTTTCTGCTAGAAATTTTTCTATGCTTATACTTAGATACGGTTCCCTCCCTACAGCTAAGAGAAATTCTGAGAATGTTCATACAATTGATGATGGATCAGAACTCCATCAGTGACTCCTGTGTGTATCTGTAAATCAAAAATCATACCAAGATCCTTTTAATGGTGAGGGAAAAAGGGAAATGTCTCTAATGTTATCAAGTGAGAAACCCACCTTTGGTAATGTTAATGCTAATTTGCACAGTGGAGACTGGTGTTGATATTCACCATTTGGTAAGTTTTGTTCCCATTTCTTTGTTATCATCTCTCTGGTAATTTTATAAAACACTGCTGTTCCTTTGTAATCAAGTGAACTGTAGTTACCAAATTCATCCACTTCTTTAATTTGGAGCTCCAGCCTGGGTTTTATTTGTGAATGAAAAATCAGTCTGTAGACTTTCCCAAAGTCTTCTCCATTCTCTGCAGTTCATACAATAAAATTAAAAAACTTTTGTTTTTTTTTTCTACCCTGTATTCAGATGCGTGGCATCTAAAATAATTCATTAGCATGAGTCAAGTAAAGGTAATCACATAAAGGTAATCACATAATCACATTCCTTGGTTGCTCTTTATCATTATTATTACTTTACTGAACATCTGAGTTCAGCCTGCTTCAGTAGTAGACATATCTCCATAGCCAGCTGTCTTAGCTCTTTAATAGTTGGTTAAAGAATAAGTGGTGAAGGCAGTGCTACAAGTTGAAAAGCAAGGAACACAAAAGGAGGTATGTACATAACACAGGGAAGAATAAAAATAAAAGGGTGTTGTGAATGGAATTAGAAGTATATGCTTTCTGGTTATTTAGGATGGATGTCTGTCTATAACAACAAAATGAATGGCAGCAGAGGGGTAGATGCATTTTTAGGATTTCTAAATCCATTTATTTGATACATGTGTATACACTATCCTTTGCATATATGAGCAGGCATTTCTCGGGGACTTCTCTTTTTGAGTCTGGAGACTTCTCTTTTTGAAGAATGTTCCTTTCTTTAGGGTTAATGCAGTTTTCAATGGGAGAGTTTATGTACAAAATGTTCAGAGGGCCAAACACATATGTTCAATCTAAGACAGGAGAGCCTATATGCAATTTTGGTGAAAACCTTTCTGAGGGTTCTTATCTCTTTTCCCTTTAAGCAAGCCTCTGAATAGTGGCAGCCACTGCATGGAATTTTCTATGCCACTAATGCAAATGGCAAAACACTCTCTCTCATCACCTCGATTCACAGTGCAGCTCACAACAGGCCACATTTTGCCTTGGATTTCTTGCTCACTCTGAGTGAATTTACACGGATAAAACAGTGACAGAAACCTGTCCTTTGGAAATAATTCATAAAATGCCATGTATTTCTGAGGGACCAGGTTTCACAGAATGGCAGGGGTTTAGGAGATCTCTAAAGATCATCTTGTCCCAGTCTCCTGCTCAAAGCAGGGTCACCCAGAGCACATTGCTCAGGAACTTGTTTGGGTACTACATTTTCTTTTCAGTTGAAGCAGTTTCCCATTAAGTTCCACATTTCTTTTTTTGACAAGCAATAAAACACTGAAATAACCAAATGTACTGTGACTAACCTCAGACTAACATTGTTCCCATACAGCATTTTTTAGTAGCTGAGATAATTGATAATGTTCATACAGATGCATGAATTAAATGCCTTACCTGAAGCAGAAATATTTCCTCTGAATCTAAAATGAATCTGCTCTCCTTCTCTTAATGGGAACTGCTGTATAGGTTCTGAGGGACCAAAATAACCCTCTTCATGGAGATTTTGAATTTCATTGGTCAATTCTTTGGATGCAGACAGCAAAACTGTTTATTATGGGTTTTCTCTTTTCTGATAGAGTATCACATTAGTCACCGTGCTATGAAGAGCTTTTTCCAGAGCCTGAGCAAAGAGGAGAAGATATGTGTTCTCCAAAAGGAATGAAAGGTGAATGACCACAAAGCTGTATTAAGAAAAAAAAAAAACTAAAAAAAAGGAAGAAAATTAAATTAAATAGCTTTATCTTATGTAATTTTATCAACTGCTAATAATTTATTCTTAAAAATAATATGGGGCTCAGTCTCCAAGAAGCTTTTGCTACTTTCTTTTTATCCTTGTTTCCAACAGAAGAAAAAGTGGAAATTTGCATGGTTTTTTTTGTGTAGAGTATGTTGACTTGTATATTTGATTTCAAATATATACGAATTTTACATGAAAGCAAGAGAATATTTCCTAATAAGAATTTTTTTAAAAATTATGATTTTGTAGTTAGAGAACTAAATCACATTTTCCAATTAAGAGTGATATCTGCATTTCCTGTTTAGAGTTTTCTATGTACTACACTGTGCACATTACATAAATGAAAATGTTGGGTTTTTTCTTTTTATGAGCAACAAATCTAAATGATTCTATACTTTGAAGTGGAAGAAAAAACAAGTTAATGGTTAAAAAGGTATGATTTCTTAGCACTACAAATTTCCACTGATTTGTAAACGCGTAAGTAAATATTTCAGTAAATAAAATTTTGTTAAATTATTCATACATCACCTTTCTAAATGCTCATTTAGTTCAAATGATACAAGCCTATTCTGTGCATTCTGGACAACATCATCAAACACCTTCCACCCCTCTTCTTTGTTTCCATGACCTAATAATTTCAAAATATCACTGAGATTCTCCCCGCTTTTTCTCACAGAAGTGCTCATAGCCCTGGAAAGCCAAGTAATTATAAAAAAATAACATAAAAAATAGTTCTTCCAAAAGAATAAGTTTGTATTTGTAGCTGTTTTCCCCTCTGCTTTCCTTGATGACTTTTTCTGGTTTACCCACCTTGCTTAAAATCTGTATCTGGAACTATACTCCAGAGTATGTGAATGATATAATTATTAAGAGGTTTTTTTTTCAGTTCTCCAGAAACAGCTGAAACTTAGAGATTATCTTGGTTTTCTTTAGGACTTCCAATGTTTTAATGTTTTTTTTAAGACATGCCAAAAAGTCTATGTTTTAGAAGTTTTGTACTGCGTACTTTGGAAAAATCTGGACCTTTATCTAGTGCGTAAAACTGACCTACTAGTTACCATAAAAGTGGCCTACTATAAACCATTGTGCCATGCGTTTCAATTCCGGTAACCATTGGAATGTGTAGAAATAGAGATCAGAAAATTCAAAGGTCAGACTCAAATGAACTTGGTGTGTTACGAACACAGCAGCTTTAAGACATGTCTGTTCTTCATGTTCTGTGTCTAACTTTGTTGAAAATGCCTGAATATTTCTTGCTGAAAAAACCTCACACTGTCTTCATTCTGACTTCTGCTAGAAATGTAGTGGTCAGCATATTTAAAGAATATACATCAAATACTGTATTAATTTTTCTGGTGAAACTAGTGCATGGAATTTTTAGGGTTTGCTCTAGTATTTCTTACAGTGCTCCTAAGTATTGCAGTCTATATTAAGGAACAAACACATTTTTAATCCAAGAAATTATTAACCAACAACTTTTAAAATAATTGATTCTGATGTTTTAAAAAATGGTGAATTTGAGGTGAGGTTCATGCCAAGGATGGTAGGCTGCAGCAACCCTCTTTACTGTAACACTGATGGCTCTTGCATGTTCTGTGTCATTTCCTTGCCTTTTTTTTTTTCTGGGTTTGGAGGACAGAGTAGAGTAATAGTGACTGAGCTGTTAAAAGGTTGGGCTGAAGGATGCTGGACATGAATCAGTGCTCTAGTAGATATCACTGAGTGGTACATATCATGCCTTGCTTTCAATGCTGAAACCAATTGGCTGAATCTAAATACAGAAAGAAATTGTACAATCAACTAGCAAAAAAACCCCAACCTTCCATTACATGGCTGATTTTTTTAGAAATTGGTTTCTCTTGGAGTTGGATAGGCTATCACACAAGAATCAGACTCCTCTCTTTAACCCAAGAACAACCTTATCCAAGTAGCAGCACTTTATACAAAGCACAGAAAAAGGCCTGAAAGTTATCAAAAACTGGAACTTTTATTGACTAAAATATTTTGAAACTCATGACCTTCCTCAGATTTTGAAAAATTTATGAGATTTTTCTAATCTGGATTTTTCCATAATTTTAGTTTCTCCATACTTCCAAATTAACATTTTTATGGAAAAGGGAGAAATATATTATAACTGAAGCAAAATTTGAGATTATGCTCAGCCTTAGACTAATACATGAGAAAACCTTCTGTTGCACTTGCTGGCACCAAGGATGAAGGTCGTGGGAGAAAAATGGTTCCATTAACTCGACAACTGGGCCAAAAAATTAAAGTTTGAATTGACACGTCTTTATTGAAAACTACAGTATTTTCTGAACTATATTGAACAAAGGTATATAGATCTTCTTTTTAGCTAAAGATATCCCTGACATGTGGTTTTAACAAAGCTGACAGGAAATTTGCGTGTACAGGATGTGAAACTGCAACCCCTTTTCATAGACTTCTGATACTGGAAGAGATTGCACTTTAACATCATTGGCATACTCACTTCAGAAC
The DNA here is from genome assembly GCF_041296385.1 of Aphelocoma coerulescens. Classification (NCBI taxonomy): domain Eukaryota; kingdom Metazoa; phylum Chordata; class Aves; order Passeriformes; family Corvidae; genus Aphelocoma; species Aphelocoma coerulescens. The sequence continues at coordinate 57,074,890 of NC_091017.1, forward strand.
TGATCAGATAACAGGCTTATGGAACAAGTATCACATACTTCAAGCTTACCTTTAACTGCATAGGTGCTGGAGAATTGAATGCTTCTGGATGGTAACAGAAAGAGATTCGAGAATCCACACTCAGCTTTTGTAAGAGTCCTACCTTTGGAACAGTAAATGTTTCCTTCTTTAAGCATGACAACACAGAAAAAACACCCAGATGATGAATTTTTACTTCTACAAAGCCCTCCTGGATAAAAGAGAATGTGGGGTTAGAGTGTTGGAAGGAAAGGAAGTTATGTTTCACAGTGGATAAGCATTTTGAGAAGGCAACATTCTTTATGGAGCAAAGTATAAAATGAAAATAAATTGAATATTATTGCCACCTGCATGCCCAAGTACCTGGTGATCTCTAGTCATTATGTGATGTCATTAATATTCCAGTGTATGATTGGGGTGAAATGAAATAAACTTGTAGACTGGGTGATGAATCTGGTCCAATGCAACAACAAAAGAAGAGAACCATCCTGTGTTCCTTTGATATGGAGTTTGTACTTATACACATGGAATTGTGTTACTTTGTTGTGATCTAAAGGTAATTCCCCCTAAGTTTTACTTTTATCGAATAATGCAACGCATTGCACTTATTTACAAAAATCATGAAACATAACTCAACCATTAATATTGTGGGATCAAGCACATACTTAACATTGTAAGTGAAAAAAAGAATGTTATTAAATACTAGTTTTCAAATAGAATTCGTTCTTGAGAAAATAGGAAGAAAAGTTCTGTTTTACTACACATAATGGGCAATATGATTTAATATTGACAACTTTACTTGAAAAACTCCAGAGAGACTTAACTGGGAACCTGAAATGATGCTTTTACAATGTTTTGAGGAGAGTTACGCACCTTATGGTTTCCTTGGTATTTTTGCAAAGAAATAGGAGTTAAGTAGTTTGACTCAAAGTTCACATCAGTCACCATCACCATAATCTCCCCATAATTTCCTCTGAAGCATGATGTAAATGGGATTGCAATGTTGATAGGGAAAAGCAGTTTTTCATAATCATAGCATTCAATACTGATGACATTGCTGACCAGCTCCTCAGAATCATCCACTGCCAAGGAACTAGTGTCATTGAGTATATTACACTTCAGATTCTCCAGAACAATTGCAGGGGCTTTAATAACACAAGCTGTTTCCTGTTTATTTTTACCACTCTCTGACTAGAAATCTATAAAAAAACCCAAAAAACTTTGTATTTTGAGTGGGGTAGTGTCTTGTATTTTTAATTATATACTTCAATGTAATGATGTGCTACAAAGAAGCATAAAAACATAATTCAGAAAAATATGTTTATGAATAAATGAGAAAATAATGAAATTTTTTATGTTTAGCCTGTTTCAGAACAGCTTACAAATTACTATAAAACTGACAAATTTTAGTCCTTTCTTACTAATTCCCAACAATTTGAGGATTATTAACTTTATTGGCTGTGACTCAGTCCCTCTCTGGCATAAAAAAAATATGCAAATAGAAACTTAGAGTTTACTTTAGACCAAAGGGAAAGATCCTCACTGCGCATGTTTAAATTGTAAACTGCTGTTATTTGCATGACCAGCAGCTGTTCAGTACATGTATATTGCATTTCTGCACGCACACATGTTTATACGTTAATAAGCAATAATTAGGTACATCTGTCCCTAAAAAAAAGAAGAATATGTGCTTACTCTTTGTTTGTCCAGTACCTAGATTTTTTTACTACTTCTGAATCACTCACAGAAGGATTCACAGAGGTAAGATCATAGGTTTGTACTGAAGATGAGAAGGTACTTAGGTAATTACTAAAAATCTCATCATTTGATTCCATTTTAATGCCTTCCATTTTCTCTGTCAGGCTGTGCTCTTCACTTTCTAACCCTTTTAAAGAGTCCCTGACTTCTTCCTTTTTATTCTGTTCAAAACTATCTGTGATGATTCTGTCATAAATGTCTTTCAATGTCCCAGACAGGATGTCTTCCTCATTCCTTGTAAAAGCGTCCTGAAAAGCCAGTTCTGGAGGCTTTTCAGTAACAGAGCTACCTCCATGAAGTTTATCCTTTCCATTGGACTCTTTTCTTCTCTGTAAAAGAGATCATTGGTAGTCGGTGTTCACCATCTTCCTTTTCCATTGGAGATTCTTTACCAGTGTCCTGTTCTTGAGCAGATTTGTTTTCAGCTTATGATGCAACTTTTCCTACAGTTTTAATTTCACTTTAATTTCACTGTGGGTTTGATTAACATTTTCACTTTCCATCTTGTTCACGGAAGGAGTTCTTTGGAATTGCTGACTGGGATTGGGAGATGCTTCCACAGAGTCTGTTGCTTCTCCTTCTAAACAATGCACATCAGTTTCTTTAGAAGCATTTTGACCAGTCTGGTTCTGAGAATCACCATCTTATCTGCAGCTTGCAGCATAAAATTTATTTTCTGACTCTTGAAGGTGTGAGATTGTATTTATCAAATAATCCTTCACTTTCAGCAGATAATCTATAATTCCATTGTACTCTGAGGCAAAAAATAAATAACCAATTAAATTTTGCTATGAAAGCTAGACGAAAATGTGAAAACTATTATATGCATACTTATTGAATTCCACATGATCCCATAGTGCCATTCAATACATGAATCACACGGTATTTCCTGGCTTTTCAGCTGGAGTCAATTTCTTAAGGACTGAATATAGACAAGTACATTTCTGTACTTGTCTAAGAACAACTGCGTATTTGTCAAAGTTTTACTCTGGCAACTGTAATGAACACCTTTCTAGTGATCAGACACTAGCTAAATTCTTAATGGCAATCAATCCAAATCATGGCATTGATAAATAACAGTCAAATCAATTTGGGAAGATCTTTAAGACTCAAACTTGTATTTTCTAAAACTGAACCTTGCAAGATTCTAATGCGTGGGTCTCTAGCAAAGCTAATCTACATGGACCTAATTTTATACTCAACCTTAACAACTCTGAGTTTTTGCTATGAAGAATAGATGATAACATAAAATCACCAGCCTGCATATGATACTGAAGCTCAGCAGTTTGCAATACCCAGTTATAGAGATGGTGAATGTTGCCCTTGCTTATAACTAAAATCACTTTGTGAAGGAAAAATGCACAAAAAGCACGCCATCACTGTGCATCATTCATGTAAGATTTTAACTTACATATTTTATGATCCCTCATTTTCCTGATCTTAAACCTTTTTTTAGAAATTATTCCAGATATTCTCTGCAAGGATTTCAAATGTATTATTTAGAGCTCTTCCCTCATTTTATGCTGTCAACCTCTATAATTGGAGTGGTATCTTCATTAGTTAGATATATTGCAAACCTCAGAAAAATTTTTGCTTATTTCTGTTTGCTGCATGAGATCCTGGAGAACTTTGTTTTGCAGGTTAAATCTCATGAAAGTCAATACAAATAAGAAAATAGTACAACACAGTATGGTGTGGTGTCCACTTACAGTGTGCAGAGACACACAAGGGAAGGAAAACAGAAAGGGCTGATACAAGTCTTACAGGAAGCCTTTGACTTACATTCACTTTTTAAAAAATGTCATATGAGGTAAATCAATACTTCGAGGTTTTCCACTTGGAAAATAATTTTATTAAGAATGTCATCACATATCAATGAGTGACATTATGTGATCTAGATAGAACTCACATCTCTGTTTGCACCTGATTAATTTAAATCTACAAAGAGTACAGTTCAGAATAGCTTTTTGCTTATTTAACTAGGTCTAAAAGTTATTCCTTTCTAATACTTCCTCAGTTCCCAAGTGACTTATTATATTTTGACTATATTTGGGAAAAAAAATAAAAAAGAAGCAAATACATTTTTAAAATATTGTATACACTGGTAGTTTAAAGGAAAATACTATTTTACTCTTTTTCCAGAGACACTTTTACAATAGTGAAGAAATTCTAAATAGCTTAACAGGACTGAGAAATATAACAAAATGATTGGAAATAACAGAGCTTTTTTTGCAGAAGAGGTTGTAAAAGACCACTTCCTAGTTTCACTGTTAGGCAAAGTTCAAGCTTAGACAAAACTGCCAACATTTACATATCCTCCCTGAATTTTGCATTTTCTAAACCAAATAAAAAAACCCTCAAACAAATTGTAGAGCTCTTTAAACTTTCCTAAAATCAAATTTGAAGATAACAGGGTAATTCAAAACAATGGCATTTTCCTATACTGTAAATGTAACTTTTCTAATATGGGCAAGAAAAGGTATGGCCTTGTAACAGTATACCATCCGATTGTGTCACATGGAAAGACAATTTTTGCATTCAGTTACAAGGTTGACCTCTAAATAAATCTTCTTATGTGTTTTTCCCTCCCCCATCACTTTTCTAACACTTTGCTTTCTATGCTTTTTCTGATGTTTGATAACACGGCTTTAGAACACAGAGGTAGTTTATATGCAACTGTCTCCAAACATCTTTGCTGACTGTTTTAAGGGAATTTGTCAGATGAGGAATAGCAGCTTTTTGGAAGGAGAATGATTCTTGGAAACCTGATAAAAAGAGAATTAAAAAAAAATCACATAAACCATGAGGTCAACAGGACAGCTAGCTTGCCTGGAGCCTAGGAGGAGACTTTTTCAACAAAAATGTTTTATTATTACAGACTTTATAAACCTGTAGGCCAAAGACTCAGAAACAGAAGCATAGCTAAACATTTCTGTCTGTAATCTCTTTCCTTCTATCTTTTTGCATTATAGAATCATCATAGAAGGATAGAATGGTTTGGATTGGAATGAGATGATCTTTAAGGTTCTTTCCAACCTTCCTTCCTGTCATGGGCAGAGACACCAGCTAGACCAGGCTGCTCAAAGCCTCATCCAACCTGGCCTTGAACACTTTGAGGAATGGAACATCCACAAGTTCTCTGCCTTTTTTCCTTCTTCCTGTGTCTTATTACTCTCTGAGTAAAGAATTTCTTCCTAACCTAATATTTAATCTAAATCTCTCCTCTTTTAGTTTAAAACTGTTCCCTCCTGGACTACCACTATACGTGATAGTGTCTGTGTAAAAAAAAAATCACTATCCCTCTTTTTAAAAGCCCCTTTTAGGAATTAGAAGGCTGCAGCAAGGTATCCCCAGAGACTTGTCTTCTTCAGCATGAGCAACCCCAACTCTCTCAACCTGTCTTAAAAGGAGAGATGCTCTGATCCCTCTGATCTTCTTCATGGCCTTCCTCCAGACCTGTTCCAACAGGTCCATGTCCTTGTGCTGGGGACTCCAGACCTTTACGTAACACTCCAGGTGAGGTCTCACAAGGGGGGAGTAGACAGGGAGAATCACCTCCCTTGGCTGTTGGATACTCCTCTTTTGAGGTTTAATGCTGATAGACTTTAGACAGAAATGTTAGTTTTCTCTTCTTTGATAAATGTTAAGATGTTGATGTCCACCTACTGCAGGACTGAACTGAGCACAGAGCAAAACTCCTGTGAAAAGATATTTAAGAAAGTACAAGAACACCAAAGAAAGGTGAGGTCTGAGGAAAAAAGTGTGAGAACCAGCCCTTCAAACAACAAAGTCAGAGAAGATGGAAGAGGAGGTACTGCAGACATGGGGCAGAGATTCCCTTGCAGTCCACGGGAGACCAGACTGGAGCAGATATCCTGCAGCCTGGGGAGGACCCCATGCCAAGGAAAGTAGATATTCCCTGAAGGAACTGCAGTCTGTTTAGAATCCAATTTTTCCTGACAGGAACTGCAGACCATGGGAAGGACCCACAGCAGAGCATGGAAAACAGTAAGCAGGAAGGAGTGTAGAGGGAACTATTATGGACTGACTGCCCATTTGCCATTGCCCTGCACTCCTCAAGAAGGGGAGGAGGTAAAGGAATTAGGAATGAAGGAGTGAAGTGGAGTGTGGGAAAAAGAAAGGGTGGAGGAAAGATCTTGCTTCAATTTTTAACCTTTGCTTCTCACTATCCAAATCTATTTAAATTGACAATAAATTAAATTAATTTTTTTCCCTAAGTTGAGTCTATTTTGCCAATGATGGTAATTTTAAGTGATTTTCTCTATATCAACTCAGGATTTTTTCTCTCTTTCCTTTTCCTGTTGAAGAGGGAGTAAGTTACTGGTGAGCATCTGGTGTCCAGCCAAGACAACCCCACTAAAGTATAGTGTACATAAAACTTTGAACAATTCTGTTTAGTTAGTTTTACTTTTATACATTTTTTGGTCACATGATGAGAATTATGAGTCTCATATTGAATCTCATGGAATGGACTCAAAAACAGTGTGATACAACTGTGGGAACATGAATTAATTTGGTCTAATGAATTACCAACTGAAATACTAACAAATGAAAATTAGGGCCCCCCAGCATCATCAGACAGAAGAACTCAGTCTAATATACCCAGTCTGTCTGCTTACAGCTAAGTCCTTCCATACTTGTCTGAACTTCCAGTCAATTCCTTGTGTTTATCATGGACAGCACTCAGCAAGTGGCAGGTTTCTTGAATAATTTCTGTAACATTCTCCAGCTGCTGGCTGAGAGATCTGCTCAGCTCTTTTGCTAAAGAGCTCAGTCTAAGCACATACTCCTCCATACCTTCTTTATCCAGGTCACTTTTCAAAAGCACGTCTCTTGCTAGCAAGTTCAGGTAACAGATTTTTCCTATCACTTGTCCTGATTTCCCTGCAGGTGTAATCTTACTTTTAGCCATATCCATTTAACATTCAGAATATGCTACTACATTTTTTTTCTGCTCAAACACTTCCACAAGTTGTTGTCCTTGGTTCAGGCTACTGCACTGTTTAGAATTTCTAGACTAAACAGAAATTTTAAGAGTACTGTATTTCACAAACCAAACTGTAGCTGAGAAACTCTGAATTGATGTTGACTATTAAAAAGTTACTAGGTGACAGGAAGGAGTGGCTGTTCTGTAACTATAGGCAAGGATTGTCAGGAGACGCCAATGTACATCATGCACCTTTAAGGGAGGTTATGTAACTCAGTTATGTAGCAGTGACTTAAAATTTCAGGATATCTGAGTAATTTCTTACTTCAGTGGCTACAAATGATCAGTACCTATGAAATCAAGCTTAACTGGTTATTTATAATTATATACTCACCAACAATGAGTAAGTGTTTTCACTGCAATATGACATTAAATGCTATAGGTCATTTGACATTGTTTTCTGAACAACTGCATTTTATTTGTTGTTCAGAGACATCAAATAGGTGGGATAGGCTCAATCTACCATGAATTGTGGACGATGTATTTGAATTATATGGATGTTTCAGCAATACAAGATTCTACAAATCTAATTTTGTGGTTAGAGGATACAGTTATTAGCCATAGATGTTGGAAAAAACTTGCAGTTATTTCTAGGGGGCGTTTATATAACGGGGGAAGAAATGTAAAAAAAAAGGCTATCAGTTAAAAGTTCAAGTAACTAATGACTGAACTTTTGTTTAACACTTTAGAAGTTGAAAAGCAAGCTTAGGAGAAAAACATGAGGTTACTAAGCTTAAATGTGCTAACAAGAACTTCCTGTAGAGTTCATGGGGAAAAAGCACTAAACTGTGAGTAAGAGTGCCTCATATACCACACTCCCATGAATACCCCCATGAAAGCAGGCAGCGTCCTTTTGGAGGAGCTCACAACCATGTGCTCCTGGAGGCAACCTGGGAAGTAGCAGAGCTAGTGCCTGACAGGGCTCCTGTGCTGGTCACCATCTTCAGTAAGTGAAATTTGAGCACAGGTACATCAAGGACAGCATTTGCAATGATTTCACCCAGCAAGTTCAGGACCAGATGTCTCACCAGGACAGCAATAAGAACAAGTAGAAGAACATCACTGACATTCTTACTGATGCTAATTTATGTTGTGTTGCATGATGGGCGAGGGGAGGGTATGCCTGAAAGCCTCATTGGCAGAGTTCAGTACTGGGCTACATCTGAGGTATCACACCAAAATATTTTATCATTCAAGAAATGTACTGCAGGAATTGTTGGTATTGTGGCTTTCATACCAAACATTCCTTTTTATGGCCCACTGTAAATATAATTAATGCAGCTTTAAATGGCAACTAAAATGGGATTGAGATAGAAAACCACACTGAAAATTGAATCTAAGCATAGCAAGAACTAATAAGGTAATGTCAGCAGAGTGCTTTGAAGATGTAAAGCACTGTGTAAATGTTAAAATAACAATGAAAGATGGAAAGAGTCTTTAATAAAATCTATGAGCAGGAACTAGCTGTAATTATTACATTCAAAAGAAAAGTTACTTTTGACTCATTATAGTTTGCTTGATCACACTGAAAATACAGCACAGCTAACAAAAAAAGGTATGTGAATCATTAACCTACTTACCATTTCTGATAGTACAGTTTCTCCACTTTTCCTAGATTATTCCTAGTAAAAAGGGAGCCCAAAGAGTATGTATACTTTTGTGTACAGAGAGTGAAAAAAAGTGTCATCTTTCCACCCAAAAATTTTGGAATGTGTAAGTGAAAAAAAAAAGGAAGATGAAGGAATACATTAATGTGTAAATACTGTGTAGCATTGCACTGACTGACCTCTTCTTTAAAGGTAAATCCATATTGTTCCCCTAACCATAATACAGGTGAATTCATCAGCTCCAGATCTTTTCCAATATATGTATCTCCTCAGATTACTTCTCAATCAATTACCAATGTGCAGATGTGAGGTATGAGAAAAGACATTAGATTGAATAAAGGTAAAAGAAGATCTAATTTTTAAAAAGTAAACTTGCATGAAATAGGTAATAATAAATGAATCTAAGATTATGTTACTCACTGAATGTTGCAGAGTTTACAGAAAGCTACTATAAGACCCTGTTATAATCACAGTTTTATAAGATATGAAAAGAACTGATCTATATTCATGTTCTTTGCCATAAGCAATTTGTTGTGCTTTGGGTTTTTTGGTCAAAAAATGATATCTCTCACTCCTCTTCAGTTAATACATGTCTGTATAAATTATCTGTGCATATTCAAAAGAAGACATTGACTAGTTTAGAAAATACATTTGTCTAAAACCTATTCAATAGCAGAAGAGAAATTACTCTGATTATTTAATGGGTAGTTAAAACAATGTCAAGCCTTAGAGATAAAAAAGTAATTATAATGGTCTTCTCCGTAAACATGGGCGAAACAAACAAACAAAACTTTTGTAAAAATGTGAAGAATTTCATGGTATACATGGTATAAGGGCATGCAATTACACAGTGGTCTGTATAAGACTTTATTATAGATGCAATTACATTGTCACTGAAACAGTTACCCCACAATCACTGCTATTGGGAGACACTTCATTTTTAAACACAGGATTCTATACCAGATCTCATGACAGCAAATGAGGCAGTAATGGCCACTTAAATTACAGTTGACTGTTGCAGGTTTTTTAATCTTCAGCAGTCATAAAGAGCATGTATACTTATGCTGTCTGACCATTGTTTTAGGAAAAAAAAAAAAAGGTCCCCCACCCTATCTTAATTTCAGTCCCAGTGCTGGACTATGAAAACCTATTTATTATATTTTTGCTATCAATTTGCTGTTTCTCCTTAGTTGAAGAATTGTGATAAATTATGTAAATGGAATTTTTTAATCTTTGATGCTGATCACTGAATAGCCTTATAATTTAATGCTTGTGTTTATGTACCATATTGACAGGTATTAGACAATGTAACTGCAAAGATTTTGGGGAAAATTGTGTGGTTTTTACTTGACACAAACTCTTGCCCAAAGAGATCCAGTTGGTGCAGTCGTAGCTTTCAGGGCTCTGCATGCTCCCATGGGGTTTCATGGTCCAGATCAGCCCCACCTGGTGAGTGCAGATGATTAGCTATGCCATGCTTTGAAGCTTTCTGAACACTACAGATTATAAAAGAATATGTTTCTGCAGTTAGTAAAAGATAATTGGAAGACAGGAAGGGTAAAGAAAGTAGGCAACACAAATTATTCAGACGTATTGCAGTGTATATCCCCTGAAAATATATGACTGCCTATATTAATATATAGTATAGAGCACACTGAAGAAAATATTTTAATATCACATGTGAAAGAGAAAGTCCTTTCAATGCAATATGATAAAGGATTTAGTACAAAGGTTATTTAGGTAGAAAAAAATTTATATCATACAGTAAATGCTGGAGTCACTTTAAGCTTGTATTTTTGTGAAGTTAATTCAGCCTGGATTAGTCACTGAGATGGTTTACTGTGCAGCACACCACTAACAACGAGGATGTTGAGACTTTAGGAATAAGTAGACTTGGTAAGTACAGTATTACTCAAGTCTCCAGTAAGTTTAACAGTGAAACTATAGTTTGCTCTTTCAGCCTTTACTATATCTGAGCAGAGGTAAGAAAGACACAGGTACACAGAGACACACAAAACCAGTCTAAGGATATCTGATCAGAAGCAACTCTCTAGGATTTGGCCACTGTGGATCCTCAGCCTCACCGGTAATCCCTGCCTGAAATACATCCTTTGACTGAGAAAGAATCAGGCCCATGGAGGTAAGATGAAGACACAAGCTGTCGTGCCCATGGACATGGATTAATTGCTGTTACAATAAGAGACTCACAAGAAAAGAGACATGGGTGTCCAGCAAGCCAATTGTTAAAAGTAGGGTCCTATGCCAGGGTAGGTACTATAATGCAAAAGGAAGAAAATGAATACCATTTGAGACAATATGTAAGAAATAAAAGTGCAAAACCAATTGTGATAAATATACAATTGTTACTAGATTTTGTTTCTTTTAGGTCTTGCCATGTTATTTATTTATTTATTTAATGTGAAAGAACTAATAAAAAAAGACCTGTGCACTCATAATCAAAGTTTAGTTATCCACTGAAATTTGATTTTCCAAAGAGTGATCCTACTCTTCAGCAAAGCTACATCAGCAGAAAAAAACCAAATTGGAAAAATTGGCTCTGTGCTTGATTAAAACAATTCCTATTCCTGGTTTACATTCACATTAAACTATATTCCCTAAGTATTTGAAAAGTCCTTTAAAAAAAGGGCTTTTTCATCCATATTAAATAATAGCCTTGGATGTAGGAAGAACAAAATATCCAATTTAGAAAAGTAGGGATCAAATTATACATTTAAATCAAATTACCCTTTAGCAGATATACATGTTCTTTTCAGAATACCTTAACAGTGTTGCATAGCTGATAACAAAGGAAGTGGACTTTGTTCTGCTAGGAAATGAGATTAAGAGAGTGTGGTGCAGATCCAGTAAGTTCTGTCTATATACTCTGCATATAATGCAAAGTTCAGTATGTGACAAAGAATGTATTTTGGTGTGATCTATTCATATTTGAAAATACATGTAATGGTTTTTCTTCCCATCGCTGGTATTATAAGGCCCAAGTAGAAAAGCAATAATAGTATAAGAAAAACTAAGAGAGTGCTACAGAGGCACTGTGCCATAGAATTTACACCATATGTTCATGTAAAGGCTTCAGTTAGCACTCTATTACAGTGACTAGTGCTGGAAAAAAGACATAATCCCTATGAAATACGTAATTATGAAGTAACATGGTTAAAAAAAGGTATCTCTCTCTAAGTGCAGGCACAGCACTTGAATTTAAGCAATCTTAACTATGAATCAAGAGCTCAAGAGCCTCCCATTAGGAAAAGCAAAACTCCAGAGTTGAGGAGGGAAGGAAGTCTGAGCCTGTGCTAAACCCCTGTATGGGGCCGTCTTTATACCTATACTCACTTAAATGTATGGTGAAATTAGCTAAATTGGCCATTAAAGTCAGCTTAGTTTCTGTGGAGCTTTCAGGCACCCACTGTTGAAAAACAAGTTATGTTCTAGGATAGAACTAATACACAGATCATGAGTTCAGGGTGCTAACTGTAGTTTTCTCATTTCTGAGCCTGATCTATGCCTAGCTGCATAGCCACAGCCTTTGGTTATCTTTGTGACCTGTGGGGAAAAAAATAAAAAGCAAGTGATATTCTTTATGTGTTCTCTTTTAGTTTAATTTGTGATAACTATTTGTAAGCAGTTTGAACAATATTCCATGGGAACAAATCATCTATCAAAGAGACTGCAGACTGGGACTTCAAGTTCTTTTCTTGGGTGGGCAATGTCCTCATATTTGGAATGGCAAGAGGAACTTCTAGCCCATCTAATCTGTTCTTTACTACTTGAGCACAGACCTACAAAATACAGTGAGAATGAAAGAGAAGATAAAAATATCAATACATACTCTCAAACCCATATAGTGTATTATCCTATTTACAGTCTTCTGCAAGAAATAATCTTGGAAATCCATCTGAAAATCTACTCTGCCTGAAATCCACATTGAACTGTAAAATGCATAAGTAATAGCCTAATTATAACCTTTATGAAAAACTAGTTCTTGAAAGAAAAATGCCTTTTTCATGTGACCAGCAATAGTATTTTGTAGTTATTAAACCTAGAAAAAATGTACGGTTTTCTATCCAATATTGAAGTAACACTTATTTAATTGCAATCTTAATTATATTTTAGAAAGGGAGAGGCTGTAGAAACATGACATGAAAGTGTTGTTTTCACTTGATAGTATTTCTTTTCATAATGAGAAAGTCCCAGTCCATTATACTGCTGTCCTCAAAACTGGAGTTAGACCTTCATTGCTCTTAAGAGATACCTTTAGTACAAAGAAATGTTTGAAGGAAGCATGAAATTTTCTGTAAAGAATAAGGTGAAAAAGATAGAAGGAACTATCTAGATATAGAATGTTGTGCTATCATCAATTTCAGTGGACTTTGTAACATAAGCTGAGTATTTGAATGAAATTTCTTAAATGGCTATCTAATTCAAAATTATAGGCAGAATACTTATGCCATTCTTTGTTTATCTAAAATAACTAAGATTACTGGTAATTTCAGTACCACCTGGTACTACCCAGTTTGCTTGTCTAAACAGTTAGTATTTTACCTTTGAGGCTGTTGCTCAATTTGCTATTTAGAAAAGAGACAGAAAACTAAGGAAACTGTTTGTGAAATGGGGTGTATATAGTAAAACTTCAAGGACTTTATACTGCTCACCTTCTAACTTAACCTAGTAATAATTTCTACAAGAAATTATTCATGGACAGATGGGGTATCTTCACTTCGAGTTTTCTATTAAAGTGTTTTTTGCATATACAGTCAGCCTCCAGTTTAGCACTTTTTATAGCATCAGAATGCTAGGAATTGAGTCAGCTATCATGAGGTGCTTTCTTCGGTTGGGCAGAGAAAACAGAAGAGAGAGAACAGGTTGTCCAGAGAAGTTATTTCAGAGAACACTATCCCTGGAAGTGTTCAAGGTCAGTGTGGATGGAGCTCTGAGCAACCTGGTCTAGTGAAATGTGTTCCTGCCCATGGCAAGGGGTTGGGACTAGATGATCTTTGAAGTCCCTCCCAACTCAGTCCATTCTACAATTCTATGATTCTATGATAATATGTTTCATCAGACCTAAATAACAGTATGAAAGTGTATTTAACTACAGAAAATTTCAACTGTGAATTTACTATGGAAATTTTTTCCTCTAGAAATAGTTCTGTGATGTCTATTATATTTCATTACTTTCCGTTACAAATTTGCTTAAGCAACAAGTAAAATGAAAGAGAGAAGGAAGTGCTTGAAATGGTGACCCTTAAATCTAATAGCATCTTTAAAGGTGTCAAATGTGGTTTCTGTTGAGTTCGAGTAAGCCAATGCTGTAGAGATAAAATCTTAACGATGTGTGATTCATTACAATTCAATGAACTGTGCAAAAGATAAATATGGGAAAAAATGTAGCACTTTGATGTGCAGGAAATTTCCTCAGAGGAATTTGTTTTCAAATAAGTTAAAGAATGCTCCATTAAGGTTCTCAAAGATGACAGGAAGCTATGTCAAGGTAACTAGATTCCCTAAATGAGAGCAACAGCAAAGAAATAAAAAAACCCTGAACATGCCACATGCTTTGAAGATGCATTTGTATTCAAAATCAACTTGAAAACCTTTAAATATAAATGAGAGACAGAAGTGCTAGAATGAGGTCCCACTTGGAACACAGGTACTCTGGAAAAAAGTATTAAAGCCACTAGATTTAGATCTTCTAGTGACAGATTTCTTGGAGAAACCCTAGTCAGCAACTAGAACGAGATATTGATGCCAAGTTTCTTTAATTTTATCTTTTTTTTTCTTGGTTAGATGCCTTTCATTTGCAGCAAGAGCTTAACTTCCTTGCATTGCTAGAATAAATTGTCTGCTTTCAATTCTAGGCTTGTGAATTCAATAAAGCAGTACTGCAGACAAAATTCTCAGCTTGTCTGTAGGTTAAAACATGCACCAATCCTTAGGGAAGTGGGGGATCACCAACCCATAGGGCTGTATCCAGAGCTTTGGGTACAGGCCCAGGATAGGACTTGGAGTAGGTTAGTCCAGGCAAGTACCTGTCCAGTATTGTGTGCTTCGGCAAAAGGCAGCAAATAGAGCTTTCTTAACTTCCTGGAACCTTATGTTGTCCCAAAGAATGTATTCTGAATTGCTGTCTTTGCAGACTTCTGTTGAAAGTGAAGTTCAAGGTTTCTAATTTACCCATCACCACTACATGAGAGGTGCTAATTAGAGCAAATTTTACAAGTTTGTATTTGTTGGTTTACAAGTAGATTTATGACAATAAAGAGTGTGTCAATTAATCTAATAACTTCTTGAGAGAATTTTGCATGTGCAGTTGAGTGCCATATGCAATATGTAAGTCAAAAAATTCATTCAGACTTAACTGTTACTGGAATTGGTAAAGGAAAGAAAAACATCAGTACATTGGAAAAGTAACTATTAAAAAGTACTCTGTGGGATCGCTTTTACACATTTGTTTCAAAAGTCATATATCAATATCAAAATAGCTAAAGGGACTACTTCATGAGTCCCTCAGTAGTTTTAACAAAACATAGACTGCATTAAGGTCAAACTTATAGCCATTAAAGGAAGATGGCAAAACTGAATGTCATTGTGTTATCATACCTGTATAAAATTGCTTTAATAGCTTATAAAATGGTAGTCTAAAAATCCATCATATGGTACAGGGAACCATCTTATGATGCTTCCTGGAAATCAAACTGACTATTAATTACATTAAAATATGGGGTATGGATCAAACTGGCTTACAGGTTTGAGTAAAAATGGAGGTTGGTGTCCAGTATGACATACAAAAGTGACTGACTTATAATACATTGAACAAGTGGCTGAGAGGAATCCCAAAGACACATAAACCATTGATAGCAAATGCAAAAACTGAACTTAACTCTAGTGCTTATTATTAACTGCAGTCCTATCATTTTTCTGAAGTTTTGTATCATTTTGTCTTACCGTGATTGAAATATGTTATCTCATGACAGAACTCTTATGAAAATTGTAATGCGTTATTTAATTTCCAAGGGTAGTATTCCTGGTATTTTATTAACAATAATATCAATGTTACACTATAACAATAATAGTGAGGCTCAAATCATAAAAGACCTAGATATTTACCTGCTGGCTATTTGAAGTGTAGCTAACTTTTCATTTCTTATGATACTTCATAAGCTCCAAAATCTAAATATTTAACCTTCTCAACACCTTGAGGAGACTGGCAGATGAATTTTATTACCTCTTCTTTGAAATGAGACTGAACCAATTGCAGAAGACCAAGTTCAGAACTTAGACCTTGCTTGGACTGTGTTCAATAAGAATATGTGGGTTGTCTGGTTTTTTCCCAGGAGAAAGTGAAATAATCTCATTAAAAGTCATAACTAAACTCAGGTCTGCTGTGCATTTTTAGGTAGCTGACAAACTTCATGTGAATATCAGACCTACTTGTAAGACATCCATAAAGGAGGGAGTAGCAGTTGTTTCCCCTATTTTATCTTATCAATTGGCTGTTTGTGCAGCTGGTTTTGCAGTTCTTAAATAGAATAAATATACAGCAAATAGAAATGATCTATAGTTTAAAAAATATGCGTCTAAAAATTACAATATTTGAAATTTGGAAAATGGCTGACTAGTTTGAATCAGTTTCATTAGAAGCTCAGTGAACTATGAGAAATGTGGCAAACATCTATTCTTACATATGACAACCACACAGTGTGGAAATCTGGGATATATTCATGTCCTAAGGATTAGTTCCTGTACAGTTTGATGATATTATTCCATCTTTATTCAAACACAGACTTACAGGGTTATTCTTACTGACTGATGATAAAAAAAATCAGGTCAATATCAATCACTGGAAAACAGGCTTTTTAAAGGGTTTTGTAATGATAAATATGAGCTGGAAGGTATTCTTAGCATGTTTACTATGAATGATCTAATATGGTTAAATGTATTTTAGAATACAAAAGCCCTAATGTCTTTCAGAGAATAGAGCAGAAGTCATGCAGCTCCTATTTATAATTAATTTACTGACTGAAATTTTGTCTTGCTCTACTAAAAAAACCTGCCTACCTAACACTTTTTCATGACAACAACATAGAAACCCAAAGGAAGAAGAAATTATCAGATAACAAAATCTCTGCAGGTTTCAGGCCTATCAGCAGATTTTTCAAAACTCAATCTTATCAAAAAGTTATACTCTGCCTTATGTCATATCTGAATTACACCAAAATTAGTAAGATGCAATTTCCTGCTGGAGTTTTGTAAGACTTTTTTTTTACCTTAGTGTTAGAAAGCTGCCATTCCATGCTCATCAGAGAACTATACACTGTAGATAAATTAGAGACTGAGAGCTTTCTTAAAAGATGATATATTATGCTACTTGATTTCTAACAAAGAGTAAAACACCATATATTAAATTATACTACTTTATTTCTAACAAAGAATAAAACATCCTATGTGTTTGTGCGGTACTGATAATGTAATTTAGACATACACAAAAGGTCAAGAAAAGCCCCTAAACCCCTAAAAGCACAATGTGGCTTAAAATGATCTTGTGTATATTGCAATTTGTCTGGACATAATGCAAACGGAAATAAGTAAGCATAACTGGGTATGTGTTTAATGCTTATTTCTCCCATTCCCCACCCTCTCCCAAAAAAAAACCACTGAAAAAAATTATCTCAGTTCTTGTGTTCCTGTATTGTGGTCAAGGAAACTGCCTAAGTAAAACTCCCGAGACACAGTGTGTCAGGGTGCACTGTCATGCTGTGCTCTGAGGGAAGATACCACTGCTGCACAGGTATAAATGTATTGAGGGCAATCTCTTTCAGTGAGCTCCAAGTGAGAGTCTGACACCCTTTTTTAAGGAGGAATGCTGAGGGGACCATTATCTACAGTCTCTGCCACTGGTCCAGTGACATGGGCAAATCACATGGGTCCCTGGAAGAGGAAGAAAAGTGGGCTCTATGGAAAGACTTGAGAATTTCTTGACAGAGAAGAGAGAAGAGCTCAAGGGTACTAATCAATGACCATACCCTTAGACTTGCAGGAAAAAGAAATTCTAGCCCACCACAAACTGCTAATTAACAGAATTTTTGCATGGTGAGGTAAGCCTTGCAAAGGAGGCCAGTCTTTTGTTATTTACAGGGCCTGAATCTTTCAAATAGTTTAAGTTACTGTGGTTAAAATTCCTTTTCAAAGTCAGTATTCATTAGCATTCTTACTGTTCTGAAAGGAAGCTAGGCTTAGCTGGAAATGCTAGGCAAATCTGTGATCAGATGACTCTGTGAGTCATTAGGTTACAATTCAGAAAGGCTATGACACAAAAGGGTGTTAGTATACTTACCTGAATCACATCTGTGCACTCACTTGGTTTGGAAACATATCAGCCCCTTTGCAAATAATTGGGAATGACAATCCCTTGTCTGAGATAGACTCTGAAAAAGCATTAATAAAAAGACAAGCAAGAACACAATATATTTCTTTAGATATAAAGAAAAAAGGCAAATACGAAAATTTGCTTGCATTATCCAAGTTTAGGAGGTAAAATTAACTGCATTTTTTTGGTACACAGATATTTTTGTAACTAATACTTAGAACTTGCTGCTAGATTTTCAGAAGTGCTTGGGCACTGGTGGAATTGGTGTTGTAATGCTGAACTGCAAACTTCTAGTCTGGAAGTTTTGACGGTAAGCTGGAGAGTGAAAAAAGCTGTTTGCATTCAAAATTGTGATCCTGAAACCTCAGTTTGGTACCATGGCACTAACAGTTTTTAACAGCCCTGCTACTAGTAAGGCTATTTTAGTAAGTCTATTTTTAGTGTGTAGGAAGCAGTCTTAAAAAGAGCCCAGGTTTACTTGCTCCTAAGTTAGCACTTTAATAACTGGTGTCTTTTTCTCAGTATAGCTTTGCTTCTGTTTTGCTTCTGTAGAGTGAGTGGCAGACCTCAGACTTCACCTGCAACACTGTAAGCCCTCTGGAACCTCCTTGGATTTAAAGAGAAAAGATCGGAACCTACACTTCAAGAAGAAGATGTGTATGTCCACCAGTGGGCAACATTAAAGTACTTTCAGTATCATTTCGTGTAACAAAATGCTAGTTTCATCTGAGTGACTGTTTTTCACCGACATGGGCGAGCTCTAAGAATAGGGGAATTCTCAGAAACTAGTGAAGGCTTAGTAACTTTAGGTTTTTTTAAGCAAGTGATCACAGCTGTATCACTACTGGCAGGCTGTCCTGCTTTCTCGCAGGTGGAGCGCTTGCCCTCAGCGTGGCTCCCCGTGGTGACAGAGGTGGCACCGGGACGCCCTTTGCCCACTGGCCTGGCAGCCTGGGGGGGGGGAGACTCGCCGCCTGCCCAGCCCGGGCTGGGGAACACGGGACGCGTGAGAAGCGAAGCGCTGGGGCACAGAGCACTCCGGAGCCGAAGCTTGCCTACGGGCTTCCCAGTGCCTCCTCAGGAACTATGCGGCCCGGCCAGAACGCCCCGAGCCGCAGCGCGGCGGCGCGGAGGGCGGCGGGCGCTCCCGGCGCGCCCAGGTGCGGCCGCCTCCTGCAGCGGGGAGGGAGCTCCGCGGGCGCGGCCTGCCGGGGAGCAGCGCGGGGGGGGGGGTGGGGTGGGGTGGGGTGTGCAGCCAGCCAGGCAGGAAGGAAGGAAAGAGAAAGCAAGCAAGAAAGTGAGAGAGCGGGGAGCCGGAGGGAGAACTGAAAACTGAAGCAATCTAAAGCCCCGCGCTTCGTTCCTCTGCCTCCCTGTCCCCGTCACCTGCTGGATTTTGCCAAAGGTAGGGCGGCCTCGGCGGGCGCGGGGTGTGCGGGGTTTCGGGCAGGGTCTGCCCGCCGGCTGCGCCCCGCGCGGGCCGCTCCGGGCCGGGCCGCTGCCGGGGGTGATGCTGCGGCTCCCGGTCCCGCCGGCAGCGAGCCCCGCGCTGCTGCTGCGCGCTGGCTTGAGAGCTGCCGGGGAGTGCACGGGGGTTTGGTACGGGGCTTGCCCCAGATCTCCGACAGATACCGGAGATAGGATCGGACTAGGAATAGCAGGTAGAAAATAAGGCAAGTATTGCTCTCTGTTTTTTTTCTAGCTTCAGCTGTTTTAACGATTCGTATATAAATGTCATGCTAAAGAACAGTGCTCTAGTATTGTGTATTTATTTACTCTATGAGTTGTTTTTGTGAACTCAGACGTGAACAGACCTCATGTTAGATGCCATTATATACCTGGAAATTTTATCAGAAAACTTAAGAAAGTCAAAGAAGCTGTAGGATGTCCTGGATCGAGAATACGAAGTGAAGGGTACAGCACCCGAGTGTTGCCACAGCGACTTCCCAAAGTTCCAATTCCACCTTCAGTTTGCTTATTCATGCCATGTAGTTCCTTACTCCAGCGACTCTGCAAGTTCTTCCACTGGAATTTCTTGCAGTTTGAGGTTTGACTCCGAGGTAGCGAAGGTTGTTGAACCTTTCTCTTGAAGGCAAGTGTTCTGAAATGAGAAAGAAAAAAAAGGACAAACAAAGAAACATTTTGACAGAGGATGTGATTAAAGCTATTTTGTCATTATCCACTAGGTTGACCTATGCTTAGTAACTTCCTTGTTTTGGTAAAGGCAACAGTTCTATCTCAATTGTTGCAATCAGTATGTATATATATATTTTTTTTTTTCCATGCAGTCGATATGCTGATAGTATAATACAGGTTTTGGAAAAGATCTTTAATCTACAGTGCTTTCTATGTTAATCTTGTCAGTTTGTATGGAGTCAATTACAATGTGAAGATGAAATTCACTACTTGTAGATTTCATTCTGCTCCACGGTAAGACCTGTTGTACTGTTCTTTTTTGGTGTGGTTGGTTTTGGTTTATTTTCTTTTTTTTTTTTTTTTCTTTTTTTTTCTTTTTACATATTTATTAGGATCTTAATCTAGTGTGTGGTTTAGCAGAAGTTGGGAGCAAGCCTGAACTTGCTTGTGTTTGTTGAACTTTGTTGTGATTGCTCACAGTTTGATTATCTTGCCATGTACATCTAAAGGTTTGACAGTTTCTTCAGGCTTGCATCTGTATTGATATTAAAAAGGGAAAAAAACCCCTAGTCCTACTTGAGTGTTTCTGTGTTCACCTATAACCTACTGTTCAAACATTTCTTTATTGAAATTTGAATTGCTTGCTTGCTTCAACAAAGATTTGTCTATCTCCCAGTCAATTTTGTCTTCAAGAATTTTCAACTTGAAAATCATAGAATGAAAGAATTTTAAAAGTAGTAGATACAGCTCTTCAGAATGCTAGATGCAGGTGCTTACCCTGCATGTGAGGAAGGGTCCTGAGAGTTATAGTTGCCATTTTTCTTTGATGCTATAAAAGCTGTCACTTTTAGTCAAAGAAAAGAACTATTAGGCCACTCTAAGTTTTTTTGCCACTCCTTGTCTAAGTCCCTTCCATAAGATGGAAAAAGGAAAAAATCGACAATCAGTTTGTAAAGAAGAGTGAGAAATATCTTCTATGAAAGAAAGTTGGATGATCCCGTAGAAAGCTTGGGATGTACGACACATTACAATTCATGCCCTGCTGAAACTTTTTTCGTAGAAGAAAAGCCCAAATGGTTTTCCTTGTATTGCTTTTTCTACATAGTAGTTTAGGTGTTTTATCCCTATTTTGATAAAACTGAATGGTCAGGTGTCTTCCAAGAAGTTTAAGTTTGGTTTTTTTTTGTATAACCATTATAGCATTTTCCTATTTTTAGTAACCATGTTGGGAATGATGACTTTTGTCTTGCTTACCCTATTTAGGAGAATATAATACTACAACAAGAATCAATTTTATTTAAGCAAGTTCAAATTCCCCTTGTGGTTTTTTTTGTTTCTTTGTTGGTTTTTGGGGGGGTTTTTGCTATTTATTTCTATGTAGGAAAAATCTATTTTGCCTTGCTTCTGAGAGAAGATTTTTTTTACAGAATGTATTCAACATTGTGCTCTAATGTTGTTTACTTAAATTTGTAGTGGTAGAAATATGGATGTGAAAGAGTATGAATGTATTTGTACAAATGTGTATGTGCCATATATATGCACTATACTTCTAATACTGTACATTCTTTAGGATTTATTATGACTTACTTTGCAATCAAAGCTAAGGAGATTAAATTCTTTTTAAAATTTATAATAATCATATCAAAACATTAATATATTGAATAAGTTGGTCCTTGAGTTCTGCATTTCTTTATACTTCTTGAGTTCAAACCTCATAAAACATTTTAAGAAGCGGTTCCGTATTTATGTTCTAGCCTGCAAAACATTCACCAGTGTGTGTAGATTTGTTAGGCTGTTTGTTATGTTAATCTTTCTATAAGTGGTGAAACCAAACCAGTTGTCAGTATAACCCTTTGCTTAGATTCACAAAATAATATGTGATCTTACTGGTATTTAACCAGTTGCATAGCTAGGCCAGATCTAGGCATGTCTTCATAAATCTTGATGGATGCACTGACAGCTTCTGCCATAGACACCTACAGAAACAGAAAGTGGCTTGGGCGTTATCTTCCATCACTGTTGGCATTTTGTGGTCAAAATGTCTTCTCAGCAAGCAGTTCCTCCCTTCCTCTGCTACATGCTTTGTTCATAAAATACACAGTAAAACATAATAATTCTTATGGATTTGGAAGCAAAG
Source organism: Aphelocoma coerulescens (assembly GCF_041296385.1). NCBI lineage: Eukaryota > Metazoa > Chordata > Aves > Passeriformes > Corvidae > Aphelocoma > Aphelocoma coerulescens. Next base: position 57,096,936 of record NC_091017.1, read on the forward strand.
TTTGTTCTCTGCTAGGTAACCCTTTGCACTGGTGTGTGGTTTATACAAAGATGGCTTAAAATCCAAATAGCTGATAATACGTGGCTATTTGAGTTCCTGAAGTGGCAACACTGGAGGTATTCCAAAATAAGGTGTAGGCAAAGCTATTGCATGTAGAAAAAACAGTATTAAGATAGAGAAGAGAGAGTGTGTGGATATAAATTTATATGTTTAAATAAAACAGGTATATATTTATTTATACTTTATTTATATTTATATTTTTATTTATACTTTCCCAGGTGTATTTTCTGTTATTATGAAAAGTGGGGAGATTGAGAAGATAATACTGTCTGAAAATGAACACTAACACCTTAGGGAAAAAAATAGCCAGGTGCCACCATGAAACCCAGAACTGTCAAAGAAGGTGGAAATGGCTGAGATAACCAGCTGCAACTGCAACTTTAAAAGCCTTAGACTGATATGCTAAAATTGTAGGGGTTTTTTATACTTGAATATGTGTGTGGTTTGGTTGTTGTTGTTTTTTTGGTTTGTTTGTCTGTTTGATTGTGGTTTTTATTTAATTATTTGGTACCTGAAAGACTATTTTCTGGCCCAAAGAGTACCTGTCTGATACTTTTTTCCTAGCAAGTAATTTCTGTACTAATTTTCATTTCATTCTGTACTTAGAATCTGTGAATATATCTTCAACGTGTTAAGAGACTGTGTTTACATTTACATTTTCTGGGGTTTAGAGATGGGTGGAGGCCATACTGTTGAATTTTATCCTTTATGACTAGAGGCTGCTGTGAAAATTTTGAGGAAATGCTGAGTTTTCAAATTTTTAAAGGAATGATGAGAGTTTATATAAGTATGCAAATTGGGATGGGACAAACGTAAATACAAACCTGGATTGTTAATCCGTTTAGAGCAATCCAAGGCTTTTTGAATTTAAATGACTTGGGAATCTTTAATTGAGGGTTAACTCCATAATAAAGTTAATCTCTTGAGAGGTTGATATCTGATTGACCTATAGAGTCCTCTCTCTAAAAAGTTTTAATTGTATCAATTTAATATTCAAGATAATAAATCACTTCTCAGACTTGTGGGTAGGGATCAAAGCTGATAAAAATATTTACACAAAAATGAAGTTAGAGACTAGAGAGAATCCAATGACATTTTAAATAATGGAGCATTTATAGTAAATATACTATGTTGATTTTCACATCTTCCAGAAAAATGTAGGTTTGCTCATCTCCTTTTTTCCTTATTATTATGTCACATACATATTTATGTAGTGTTAAGTATGAAGAGTCTAGTTTTTTCCTTGGTTTTGCTTACGAGTTTATGAAAGTGGTAATTAAGATATTTATAAAATTTTGCAAGAAAAGACTTCTGGAGATTGAGGTAGTTATTTAATAATTTATTTCATAATCATAATAAAGTACAATCACCAATAGCAGTGATAACAGTTATGCTTCAGCAGTGCATTATTTTAAATTTAGATTTATCTGTGTGTGGCTTTGGGTAATGAGGAGGGGCATAAAGATTTATCTCTCTATTTATTTACTTCTACCTTTCTGAATAATGACTTAGATATTCAAAAGACATTGGAGGAGTCTTAGAGGAAGAGGGTTTATTCTTTATATAGGAATTGATATAGTAAAAATGTAGGCAATCTTTTAAGCTTCAATTCTAGATCATAAGTACTGCATTTTTTGCCATAAAATACTTTGAAGAATTAGGTATCAATGCCTACTACCATGGATAAATTCTGGGCATAAGATTTCTCCTCTTTCTGATTGCTACTTAACTCTTAATGCTCTTCCACTGAAGCTGCTCTTTCTTTTCCGGGCTGCTTAAGGCTAGTACCTGCATGCCACGACAGCTGCTACAGTCAGCAGGTTTCCCTAAGGCCAAATTGCTCTTTATACAGGGAGAGAGAGGTGAAAAAACCTGTTGAGTGTTGCTGATCTTAAACCTTCTTTGAAGAAATATGATTTCAGGCTCTTCCAAACAGCTTCACAACAGTAGTATCTCGATTTTGTAAATTGTGAATTTAGATATGGCCATGAGAGAAAGAATAACTCAAATAGATGGAATCTGGAGAGTGTAAGAGTGGAGTTGGAAGATACTAAGGAAAAACTCATGGACAGCCAGAACTTGACTATGGGGTCATGCTTCTTCTGTTTTTGGTCAAGGGAAAAATGCTTCCTTGTCAGAGTTGAGATGCTGGTGGTTACCTGTTTCGTGTTCCTGCATGACAGTTTGTTTGAGGGGCTGGATCTACTGTTTCAAACCCATTTTATTGACAATAGTACTTGTTCAGTTGGATTCTCAGTTGAAGAGGGCTTGAATGCACAGTTCACATAGAATGCTCTAGACATTATTAGTCATTATTCCTTTGTTCCATTGCAAGTGTGTTTCTATGCTAAAAGGATTTTGAGATAAGGTAAGGGAGTAGAAGCCGTGTTCGATAGTTAATTGGTGCTAGTGTGGAAATAGGAAAGCTTTAGGTTCCAGTTCTGGTCTTGGATAACTCTTTCTCTCTCTGATATCCAAGTACTGTGTAATAAGAGTGTGTGTGTAGATAAGTGGTTCATCTCTTCACTGTTCATCTTAATGTTTAACTACTAGGAGTATGTGTTTTAAGTCTGTGTTACTTGTACTGAGACTTTGATTTTGCTATTTTCTTGATATAGGCTAAAATAAAAGGGTGGGTTTACCCTTGTTGAAATTTTCATATACAAACAATTTAAAAATATTACTATTCAGGTGACAGGGAGTCTTTCACAATTTATTCAACATAATTGTGAGGTTCAGGTAAGAATATTTTTAATGTCCTTTTTATTTTCCATATGTTTGCAGTCTTTAAAAAAAATCGGTTTGAACTGAAGAAACTTGAAGAGGTGTCGTGAGGAAACGGATATTTTCTGCTGGCTGGTGGACACCAAATTTAAGAGAGTTTTCTTTCTAGTGAACATGCATGCAACCTGACTACATGACTGTGTGGGGCAATATACGGAATGAAGTCATGTCATCCACAGGCAATGGCACTGATATTGAAGAATTTTTGGTCAACATTAACCTTGCACAGTATCTTCCTAACTTTAAAAAATATGGCTATAACATTGTGACAGATTGCATGGGAATAAATAACAGTGTGCTTCAGCAAATGGGAGTGTTGCCTACAGGGCATCGCAGAAGGATTCTTAAGCAGTTAGACAGTCTTTTGAAAATTGAAGGAAATTCTCTTTTCTGTGAAAATCTAAAATTCAAAGACTTGAAAGGCTTAGAAGAGAAGCAATATTCATCCTGTGATCAGGAGTCTCCTGTAAGCAATTCAAGTGTAGATGGGACTGGCATGATACCTGCAACACCATCAGAAGAACTTCTTAAAAAATCTTATGTTAATAAGGAAAAGTTTGAACTTGCAGAGCAAAACTCTGCTAATGATGATAGCTTTACAAATTTGGATTTTTCCCGTGTATACCAGAATTCAGACAGCATCCTAAAAGCTGTCAGTCAAAGTAGAAGTGTCAAGATGAATACTCAGCCGGATGCATCACTGACAGAAGCTGCTGCATACCAAGCTGATGAGCACATGACTGGGTCTTTGGTGTTTCGTGATCCTCCTTCATTTGTTCGTACATGCGAGACAAAATGCAAGGAAAACAAACATCAGAGGTTTGCAGATCAGGGTGATTTATCTGATAGTAAGCCAGATTCTCCATTCTATAAGTTTAAAGGAGAAATGATAGACAATGACTTATATGATTCCTGTTCGCTAAACTGCATGAAAGTATTTCCAAGAGCAAGCCGATCTTTTATCTTAAGGCATCGACCTGTACCAGAAATTCCCCAATCAAGTAAAGTTCAAGCTTCATCAAGGTAATTGCTGCTCATTACTAATGAGAGTTACTGTCATGGTAGAACTTATGGTTTGGGGTTTTTTAATTTTTTTTTTTTTATTTTTTTCATGTCTTTTTTTTTTTTGTGTGGATTTTTTTAGTATGCGGTGTAAATACACTGGATCTGATATGAATTTTGCCAAATTAATTGAAGAAGGATTAAGCTTCAATGTAATTTAAAAGCAAAAATGAGAGTATAAAGGGAAATTTTAGAACAGTGTGTCCTTATAGCCTCCCCAATTTTCTCTGCATCTACGTATTAACAAAGAAAGGAATCTTTATTGCTTTAGCTATAACTGTTATAAACAACTATATAAAGCATAAGCAAGAACTTCCTTCAAGATGGCTTTTGGGTTAATTTCTGAACTAGTAGTCATTTAATATTAACTTTGGAGAGTGAAGGCAACCATTTTCTCATGTGTTGGCTTTTTCTGGTGGTCTCACAACAACAAAACCTTAGTTTTTTATGATATTTGTAGTATAAAAATATTTTCGAGACATTCCAGCAGGGGAAAAAGGAAGAAAAAAAGAGGATAGATGTGGAAGGTTTTCAGAGTTTATGGAGTCTTTGAATTTTTTTCAAAATGTTCAAGTAATGTGACTGTGTGTTTTTCTTCCTTCAAAATGGTTGAGTTCATAATTTGAATCCACAAATTACTGAGTGGCACTTATTTTCTTGAATAAGCATTAGTTTTAGCTTGTCTTAGAAAAATATGATAGAATGTCGAGGAAAATATCTGCTGTTGGGATTTAATTCTAGACCTATCTTAATAAAGGTGTAATTGTTTCAATGTTAAAAATAAGAGGCACTGAATATGTAGTCACTCACAATACAGTATTACTGTAAGGCTATAAGCGAAAAATATCTCCACACAGGTTAATTTGTAATATTTTTGGATCTATTAAGTAAAGTTTTAGTTGTCATGCTGGCTAGCTGTCTTAAACAGAAGAAAAATTAATGTGAAGGCATATGCAAAGTTTTGTTGGTGTAGCCATATCCAATTAGGTTGCACTTATTTTATTTTTTTTAAATTTTTTTGAACCACAAGCTATGCCTGGAAGGGACATGTGTAAGAATGCTTTGTATTTATCTTGGCTTTTTCATCTGCATATCTCAGCAGTTAGAAACATCATCGAGTTTATACATGCTCTAAATGCAGGGGTTTCCCAGCATTTATAAGTTTTTTTAGGTTACTGAAAGAAGTCAAAATTAATCTTGTAATACAATTGTTTGAACTGGTGGAGAGGCAAAGATTCTTTGCAACAGAGATTTTTTTGTGTGACTTAAAAACTGCTTCATTTATGTCTTCTAAATGACAGAAAAATTGTGCTCACTGAAACATAAATATACATATCTTTCAGTGAGGAGCAGATTTATGTTAACTTTTGTAGAGTGATTATCCCTACTTCATTTAATAGAGCTATTCATGCTGAGACAAAATGGGATTCTTAGCCTAAAAGATGATAATAACTACATACTAAAAGAGTACACTCTCACTGTCTTTTGAGGAACAATCATCCAGTTGAGAGAATATGCTGTATTTGTAATCTTCCCACCATTGGAGTAAATCCTCCAAGTCCCAGTCTGTTAGTGATTGATATGTGACCGGGTCACTAACTTCATTACCCAGCGTTTTGATTTGTGAGCTCCAGCTTCTTTTCTTGGTCTTCATGCTTCAGTTATAGCAATATGGAAATCCTGAGGGACCAGTCTGTCTATGGAAGATTGAGGCCAAACAAGAGCTTCACAGCAGAACTTAAACTTCACAGAAACATTCTTGATAACCTTTCTGACAACTTTTTATAGGGGAAGAGAACTAATACAGAACTTTAAAATGGCATCATGCAAGCATCTTTAACCTCAGGAAAGACTGTGTCTTTCTTACAGAATTGCATAGACAAAAAGCCTCAACTGGCCTTACTGACAGATGCTGGTTTCATCTTTATTACATTGTATAAAGGCTGTTCCATAGAGGCAGAGAAATCCTGCTGAAATCTTCTGGGAAACTCAGTATTTCCTTCTAGTCATTTATGGATATTAGTCATTAAATTTTTATGCAAGGAATACTTTTCTCATCACCTTCTATGTGCCTTTAGCACAAAAAGTTCATGCAGTGGGTCTCCTTGTTCCCCATGGTAGGACTATGACCGTGTCATTTTTTATTGCTAATAATGCAATTACCTCTCTTGCAATTTAACTGCTTCCCTGTGCCTCACTTTTGCTCTTGGCTCTTGCCTGTAACAAAGTATGCTGGCAGCTGGAAAGACACCATAGCATTTTAGAAGTCGAAAATACTTTCGGTTTATTTCTTTTTTGAATTATGGCACTACAGTGTGGTATCACTGTAGTATTGGGGGGTGCAGAATTAAAAAAAAAAAAAAGAAAAAAGTGACAATTACACGATGTTCTTAATAGTGGTGTTATTGTGCAGATTTTAATACTGGTTTTTGTTGCTAGGTATTGGTGTGTAGTTATGCTAGGTTATTTTCATCTAGACTTTTCCTTATCACATCATTATGAGCTCTCTGTTGTTAGAAAATTGGTAAAGATCGGTCAGAAGGTGTTTAAAACCACAAAGTGAAAAATTGAAGATTTTTGTGAGACAAAATAGTGAAAGCATTGCAAGGGATGGAACTAACCACTAATGTGTCTTTAGGACAAGATTAAAGATAATTAGTTTTGAAATAGTTTTAGAGGCCTTTTGATACTTTGGATCATGTCATCTAGCAGTCACTCTTCTGTAAAATAGTTACCATTGCATCATTCCGAGAAGCAATCTGTTCAAACCAAAAGCTGAAGCACATTTATAACACGGTAGACCTGATTTTTATACAGAGTAATATGCAGACAGAAATTTCAGACTGATGAATTCCATATTCTCTTAGATTTTTTCATGTCCCCCATCTTTGTTATTTTTGTTGTGCAGTAGTGGGGTTGTTCTGATTCTTTATTATGAGAAATAAGAAAAAACAGACCAAAATTCTGGACAACATCCTGCATGTGGGGGGAAAATATAAATAAGGAAAGTAGGAAATGGTACTTGGCCTGAGCAGGCATCATTTGTTTTCTGCGGTTGGCAGATCCTATAGTTGGAATTTCTTGCTTGGAGCTGATATCCTTTGGACTCCATTTCTTAACATACAGGTGGTCAGGATTGCTAATGAGGTGCCAAGCTGGTGTTGCTGTGTATCTCTACTGTGTTCTGCCACACAAAATAAATTTTTTAGAAGAGAGAAGCTGCTCTCTCTCTTTTCCTGTGGTAAAATATCAACATCAATTTACCTCTGCTAGCAGTCTATGAACCCCAAAGCTTTAACACAGCATGCTAGAGCAGTTCTGATGTGTTTGCATTATGGGAGGGTTAGGTCTTGAGATGTATAGAAAAGAAAACATGTCTCGAATAAGTTTGAAAACAAAAGCTTCTTTCATTTAAAACACTCAGCAGAAGAATGCCAGTAAAGACTTTGAAGCACTGACTGCTTGCACTGACCTCCTTCCATCCCTTTATTTGCAAGGTGACAGGAGTATGTTGAATAAACCAGGTCGGTGCAAATTTTTAGCTTTCCAGCCTCTCAGCATTTAGCAAGACCAGTCACTGCCTCATCACATCCTTCCATCCTGTTTGTGCATAATAAGGGGTGTTAGAGAAGTGTATGCAGCCTGAGCTGCATCCGGTACCTCTTAATATATGAAAATAAAGAGTCTTAATTGCCACAGTTGTAACTAAGTCAAAATTGAATAATAATTGAAATTATTATTGTATCTATGAAAAATTGGCGCACTATGTGATTGGCAGCCTGCTTGCACTAACCTTCCATTAAAGAGCAAAATAAAGAGTATCTTACGTAAGGAAAACCCTATAATTTTGAAAACTCTTCAAGTCAAAGCTGTTTATCTGTAACTCTTAATTTAGTTTAATGCTGCTAATACCCTTTAAAAGATACCAACCTGACAACAAAAAATCTGATCTGTGTTGAAATACATTAGGTTAGGTTTTGTTTTTTTTTTTTAAGAATACTGAGTTCTTTAAAATTAGGTTAGTACAAGCACAGGAAGTTAGTTTGCTAATGGAGCTTCAAAAGGTGTAAGTACATCAATTTTAGTAAAATGTATGATGAAACACAGATTTTTAAGGTATTTGCTGTGTATTTATTGTAATTATGACTCAGGAGAGTAAGCAATTATGTATAGGAACCAGGCCATAATCCTGCCCAGAATACTCACCCTGTGTCTTCTTTTTGTTTCACCCTGTGATCATTGGGGAACTTATTTTATATAACCTGGATAACATTTGAAATGTCAAGTAACTTTATAATGTGTGGCTTCTATCTTAATTTAATCTAATAAATTTTTTTAGGCAGATTTAGGCATGGAATAAAAATGATGTAAAATAGTAGTTCATGAAGCCTGCCTGTGTCACAAAGAAACATCATTTTGTTGTAAGGATTAATTCAAATTGGACTTCATGGCACAGTAGGTCTAAAGTCTTAAAAGTAACTTATCTTAAAATAATATAATTTCTCAATATGTTAAGTGGGGAGACAGAAGTTAGGAGATTGATATTTATAGAAGAAGACAATTGCCTTTGGCTTCAAAGGATGGAGGACCTACAAACTGTCAGGAAAATTGATAAGGAACTTACATGGCATTTATCAGGCACAGACAATATTCTATAAGGATACACGAGAACCTTTAGTACTCTTATTTTAAGCAGAGAAAATGAAATTAAGAGGAAAAATTGCTAATTATGTTAATGGGGGAATTCAGAGATTGACTGAAAAGACCTCTAATACAGACTGCTGGACTAGTGAAGGTGGGTTGGAAATTTTCTGATTCACACGTTTTTCTTCCTATGTTCGTATTATAAAGCTATCTTGGCCTGAAATATTAATGATAGCAATAGTATTGCACTGTACTTGAAATTACTGAAATAGGTGGGGCCAGCACACCACCACTAATAAGATAAATAAAATAATAAAACAACCTGCTGTGCATGGAGATGCATTCTTACCCATGTATAAAATGTGTAGGGGTAGTCACAGGCTATTGCAATGCAGTGTCACTTACCTCTTGGTTTTAAAACTTTGTGGGGGGAAATAATTCACCTTAGGAAATCAAAACTTTTCAGCAATTTTTTTTCAGTGGTTGGGAGCATGTTTTGGCTCGATTCTCAGGCCCCTTATGAGTTTAATGTTAAAGTAGATTTTCATAGTACATCCTTCTTAAAATATAGTCATTGGTAATCATTGTGAAGGAGAAGGGGAGGAAAAGGTTGGGGAAAACTCTGGGATGTCCATTCTTCAAACAATTTAATCTAAATGTTTTGTAAGGTCAATTCAGAACAAAGCAAAACCCCAAATTTGGGATATCTGTTAGGATCAGAGAAGTATTCAGTGTCATAAGGGGAGGAAAACATATTGTTGTGTGACTTTTAAAATAAATCAGAAAATTTCCCAAGCTTAAAATCCATTGTTTCTGTATTTGTATATAATTTTAATTGTTTAACTGAATGAGATGGTTTTGCTTATTTTCTGGGAAATTTCAATTAATGTTTTCTTTCTGTGCTTTGTTTTGTTCAAGTTCCCTTCAGAGAAGAAGAAATGCGGACCTTGTAAATATTTTTTGCACTGGGACGCAAATTACACAAAACAGTGAGTTAAGCATGCTGATATTTACATCTTGAATATTAAGTAAAGAAAAAACTTGGACCAGTTGTCTAAAATAAGTATTACTTACATATTTTAAGAACTATTGGGCATCTTAAAGGTCTAGAAGAATTGATCTATGTGATAGCAGAGCATTTAATCACTTCTGCATTTTTACTTAGTTTTTGATTATGACCGAATAAAGTAAAAATTACAAAATCTAGTCTTTAAGCTGCATTTATTTCAATATACTTTTTTTAGACTAGTGTTTTAAGTTTCTAAGATTAGATCCAGATTTTTAAAGCAGAGTTAACTTCTTATTAAAAATATAAGGAGTATATTCCTGACTAATGCTGCTTAATTTGTTTGTAAGTGCTCATAGCTCCAGGAAATAACAGGAAATTAATTGTATTAAATAGTTTACTGAAGCATTTAGAAGTCTTATGCAGTCAGCTGTAAAGTTCTTTCATACTCAGAAAATATGTCTTGTTTGAAGTTATGTATATGTATTTCAAGCAAATACTCAGTGACAAAATGAAGATTGTGCACAAAAGAGTTGTGTGGTGGTTTATTTTTGGCATTTTTTTTAAAGTCAGAATAAAGAACACTTTGGAGCTATTGCTTCTTAGACTAGACAACTACAGGTTTTTTTATTTTAATGATGCACAGTAGAAAAGAAGACAATGCCTTTGTGCAAGTTATATTCAAATTACATAATAATAGTGATAATGTCTGTGGTGAAAAGAAAGTATCTGGAATTCATTTAGAAATGGGACATTGTTTATTGTTCCTCAGAAGTTTTTTTGAGAAGGACAGAGAAATTAGAAGCTGAAAAATCTGTGTCCCTCGTTGATTTTATTGACTTTAGCAGAGCATTTGTGACTCACAGTAGAGCACTGTGTGACTCTTATTTATTTATTTATTTTCTTTAAGATACTTTCATGGAAGAAAAGCCACCCATTATCTCTCCATATGGGGAAACCTTTATTTGTGACAACGCTAAAGATGCTAAAGTAAGTTGAGAAACCTGAATGTATATAGGCTGTCTTCACTTTAATCTTCATGCTAGGTATTCCATACACAGGAGGACAAATGACTTTTGTTAATCTCAAGAGACGCTTTGTATGTTCAATAGTAGTAGGAAGCTGTGGTGTGTGTGTGTTGGTTGTTTTTTTTTTTCTATTATTTTTTTACACAAACATAGGACAGATGACCAACTTCTTTTTTTTTTTTTTCTTTTAGCCCCAATGCCCAAAGCTGCCATATTTATGCTCTCAGGTACAATCCTTTGTGCATAATTGAGGTTAAGCTGTTGAAATTTGAAACTTTAAATTTACTAAGAAGGGTAAAAGTGGCTTTTTTCTCATCTGAGAATTGCAGATGAAGACTGGGTGTCTCTACACAGACTTTTGCATATCCTGTGAAAGCAGCTTGCACGTTAACTTAGGTGATATGATGGTCAAATTTGACCACACCCTTTTTCAATTACTATCTGTGACAGTTCTCAGGGCTTTTTAGTTCTTGCATGGTATTTTTCATGCATCTCCTAAACTTCCTGTATACCCAGAAAGTCACTTTTCTTTTAGGATTCTCTGAAGTGATCGTTTCTGTGGAGGTCAGTAGTTGATGGTGTGAATGCCACAGATGACATGTGGATAGACTTCTGAATCCTGTGGAGGGAGATATGGGAGGTAAATTAGCTTAGTGAGGCATCTGCCAAATGCCATGAATTTCCAGTTCCTGCTTGTCTCAGGAGTATGCAGACGAGAAATTGTTGATTCTGGGATTACTTACACTTTTTCCAGCCAGTCTTGAGCCACAGAATTAAAGATAACAGAAAATTATTTTATTCTGGTCTTCACTCTAATGTTTAATTTTTAAACTATTGTAAACTATTGACTAAAAAACTACTCAAATGGATGTTTAGGGTTTCTTTCTCCCATTCCAATTCCTTAAGAATTGATCAATAAAAGTAAATGGTTCAAATTTCATCTTCTAATGAGAGTAGTTTTATAGGAGTAAAAGTAATCTCTTTTTGATGCATACTTTCTTTTGGAAGTATACTATGCTTTTTGTTGCTGACTTTTTAACACAGTACACATAAAATCATGCCTTGTCTTTCCTTCTTGTTATGTGCACACAAAGCTGACTTTTGAGTGTTCATTTTCTTTTCCTTGCATGCAATGTCTTGTCTGTGCTAGTTATTGTTGTCTGCACCAATGTCTTCAAAAATTCAAAATGTAACTTCTTTGTAATTATTTCAGTGGTTTAAGCTGATTTTCTAGAAAAAGTTTCCTAGCCCTCTTGTTACTTCTTAGCATTATTCTGTACATTTCATTGAAATGGTTGTTTATGAGAAAGCATACCCAGAGAGGTTGTCAGTACTCTTCCTTATCTTACAGAGGCACCAAGTGCAAAAATACCATGCTGTTAAACTGGAATAACTGCTTGAAACGAAATTGCTATTCCTGCTGGTTGTAGAATCATGATTAATGCAGTATATTAGAACATTCTTTACCTGAAAATTTGGATTTTAATATCACTTTCATATATGTGAACAGTTTCTTGCATTATGTTTATCACATGCCTTTTGGAAACTTCATAGCCAATTTTAGTTCCACTAGCACTTAATGGCGGACAAAGGTCATAAAGAAGAACTGTAAAACAAACATCCTGAGATACATTTCACTTTCAGATTTTTTTCAGCAGAAGCAAATATCATAGGAACAAATAAGAATATTTAGATAACTCTGTAAAGTATATGAGATTTTAGAGTTTGTTGCTGCTGCTTCATGTTAAGTACAAGAGTATAGTTTGTCTATATAAAATGAAAGATCAAGCTGTTATACTTACTGACAGAAATTTGTTCTAAGGGCTTGTAAGCTGGCCATCACCCTTCTTTCTGTTTCACTGGTGTAAAGAAAAGGCTTCTGTAGGCTTTTATGAAGGGAGTGCCTGTAGAAATAGGTAATGAGTCAGTACAGACTGGAAGTAAGTGAGCATGAGAGAACAGGGGAATGAAGGTTGTAAAGAAAAGATGCCTTTGATTTGGGTCAGGAAGAAATACAAGTAGAAAGAGAAACCTCTGCAGGGCAACCTGAAGAAGGAACTGGCTTTTTAAATACTGATTTAAAAATAACACAAAAATCCAAGTGTTTTAGCACCATTTTATTGTTGTCTCTAACTAAAAGAGTCAAGTATATTAGAATTCCTTCAGAGGAAAACTGAATTCTAATGAGTTTAGGCCTCACAGGTGAAATACTGGCTTTATTTCTTGCTGTAGACAGACGTAATTAAATGTGCATACTGAGCTTGGTAAACTGCGTGAGCTCCTGAACATTGGGATAGTGTGGAAGGCTGGCCAGACTGCAAATCTTACCACTTTTAACATAATATTTGAAAAGGAGGAGTTTATCTTTATGGACCTGCTACAAAGTTGTATTGCCAGATCATGATTCAAGAATCAACCTGAGACCTGTGTGATATTAGCTTTAATAGGAGACTAAGGTGTCATCTCCTGAGGAAGATGCCTCTCCTCAATGGCATTGAATCTTCCTTTAGTGTAGGCTCAGTCCTGATACTCTTCATGCAGTCTGTGTTTTAGCTTTCAGGCTTCCTGTCTTGCTGTTGAAATCAGGAAGACTACCTGTTAGAGAAAGCTAAAATCAGAAGTGTATCTGAACTACTTCCTGGTCAAAAGTAGAGGGTTTTTATACAGGCCTGAGAGTAGGCAGTTCCATTTGTCTGGGATCCAGAAGCCATATTTCTTCCGTAAGGAGAGGTGTTTCCTATGCATAAGAACAGTACTTTTATAGAAGAAATACTTCTCTCTATAAAGGTGTTTACATGAAAAATGGTGCTGCCTTTGTGTAATACCTCAGAGACTTGCAGGAGGTGGGAATTTTGTCTTGTCTTGAGCCTGAGCATCTTGCAGGGTATTTCTGTAAACAGGACAGAGCAAATGCTTGAGATTTAATTTGTTTGAAATACATGTTTGTGAGCAAATAGAGCTTCCTTTGCCCACAACCCTTCTTCATTTGTGGACTTCTGCATTTTAAAATCTACTGATAATAGAAATACATTTCTTAGTTATTTCTTGGAAGTTATCTGGCTCTCTGAATTCACTTAAGTGCTGAAGATTATGGAATGAGCACAAGCAGGACATCAAACTGTTATTGTAGTGGTTCATCACAGGAAGGAAGAGGTAATACTGTGTAGCTTCAGTGGGTATGGTTTGCAATTGTATCCTGATAAGCAAATGAAGATAAAGGATACTGACTGTTTTTACTCTGAAGATCTTTCATGCACCGTGATATTAGCCTCTTGACTGTTGTGTAAGTATGGCCATCTCCCCTTCTTTTGTGAGACTCCAGGCAGTCCAAGTATTTGATAAGCAATGGATAGATTGCTTTTGAGTTTTCTATTTAATTTGTTTACAAGGTATATTGATACTTTTTGGTTGTTTTTTTTGTAGGGTTTGGCTGGCTGGTTTTATTAGTATGGGGGGTTTTTGTATTGTTTTGGGGTTTTTGTTTGTTTTTTTTTCTTTTTTTTATGCCTTTGGTGCTACAGCACAGTACTGTGATGTGTGGGTGGTTATGTTTTGGTGGGTTTTTATTTTTATAATGGATCTGATTGGCAGAGGAAGACAGACAGATCACCTAGATTTATCCTAGCATCAGACTGTGATTTCTACATTTGTGCTGCACACTTCCTCTGCTTTGGACTATGTCCTTCTTTTTAGCCTTGCCTTTTCATGTTGCCAGGGTACAATCCTCAAGTACAAGATTAGGTGCTGCTACTAAGAAAACAAATCACAATGTTGTGAAAGCTTATCCACTTTGTTTCTGCCATTGTTCAGCTTTGTTACGTACACATAAAAGCTTAAATGAGTAAATTAAAATGCTTCTATCAGAAAACATGAAGATGTTAATTTTAGGGGTCTTTTTAAAGGAAGAAAGACATATTGAGAAGCTTAGTAGTGCAATATGATTGTCAGATTAAGTTTAGGAAGTGTGAAATGTAATGTTCACAAGCAGTGTTAACCTTGACATTCTGTACATTGCAAGCCATTTGTGATCAAGTTTTCTAAGCAAAATTTAATAGATGTTGGCAAAAAACCCCAATGAGATATATTCAGTATGGCTGAGTTCAGTGTTACTTTAGGATTTTGAATTTGCCATTATTTTATCTTTAGTGCACTATGAAGGCTGTACATTTATTCTGGGAAGAAATATTGTTATGAAAGATAAGCTAGAGTGACAAATCATGAATGGTACTTAAGCTACATGTAACGTGGCTCTTGAGCTTGAAAAATATTCAGTTGTCATGATTTAGCCCCAGCTGGCAGCTATAACACAGCTGCCTGCCCACTCCCACTGCAGGGAGGAGAACTGGAAAACAAGTAAACCTCTTAGATGGTGGAATAAGACCAAGTTAATAATTAAAACAAAGCAAAATATAATAATAATAATGCTGATGGTAACTGTAGTGGAAAGGAGAGAGCATGATGCTCTGTGGTATGGAATATCCCTTTGGCCAGTTTGGGTCAGCTGTCCTGGCCATGCACCCTCCTGGCTTCCTGTGCGTGTGCTTGCTGGCACAGCATGGGAAACTAAAAAGTCCTTGACTTAGAGTAAGCAGTACTCAGCAGCATCAATGTGTTATCAACATTATTCTCATTCTCAAATGCAAAACTTAGCCCTGTACCAGCTACTAGGAAGAAAATTAACTCTATCCCTGCCAAAATCAGGATGTCAGTGGTGCCTTGAGAAAATCAGACTAGTATTTCTATGCACTGAATTTCTTTATCTGATTTGTTTGTATCAGGTATTTTGGACCATGCTTAAACGTTTTATCTGAATATTATTATTTAAAATGAAAACGTTGAAAATAACATTTCTTAGAATACAAAGATCAGCGTTCAAATGCATGTGTGAAAATGTGGGAAAGGACAACTTTGCTAGTTAGGCTGT
Source organism: Aphelocoma coerulescens (assembly GCF_041296385.1). Taxonomy (NCBI): domain Eukaryota; kingdom Metazoa; phylum Chordata; class Aves; order Passeriformes; family Corvidae; genus Aphelocoma; species Aphelocoma coerulescens. The sequence continues at coordinate 57,112,444 of NC_091017.1, forward strand.
TTGTGTGCGACTGTATGTCTACAGTAATTTAAATATCACTTACTCCTTCAGTACAAATGTTAGTTACCATATATTTCTTTTCTAGGAACTTCATGGAAATGAATTCCTGGCTTGTGAAAGTAAATTGGATCTAGGAATGAGTGAAGAATGTTCTTCCAAGAATCTATGGTATTAAATAAGAATTACAGAGAAACTCAAAATGTAAAGAAGAAAATGTTATTTACTGATGACACAAGTGGATCTCTAGCTCTGAGGGCACAACCATGACTGTATTTTTTTTCTTCTATTTGAGGCTTTACCCCATCCTTTATGAGGCAAAGCTGGGCACTCTGGCTGTTCTGAGACTGTTTTAAACCAGGTTTCAGAATCTCTTGTGGATTTGGAGAGTGTCCCTGATTTCCCCAGTCAGAATAAGGAAGACTGAGTTCCATTTTTGTATATCTCCTAGCTAACTGTGTCTGAGTGCTCTCATAATTTACTTCCTCATTAGAAAAAAAAACATTCCACCCAAACAAACACAAAACTAAAACACATTCACCACTCCTGTCATGAGGCAGTGGCCCATGGCTTGATTAAGTGCTTCTTAATTATCCAGTCTGCACCAGGCTTCTGTTGAGGTGGGAGAGGGAAGAGAGAGGTGATACTGTAAGTGCTTGAAAGTATTCAGAAGAGTGAAGCTAGTTTTCTGAGGAGGGAGAATTAATTCTAAATTTCTGTTCAGGCTTCTAAGGGAGTGTTACCGTGGTACTATTCCTGTTTAATGGAGAAAGTAGGATTCAGGATGGTCATAGTTATAAAATAATTGTGTTTAGCATGTCTGTGGTTATTACTATGATTATACAAGTTATAAACATACTTACAATATGTCTTAACGAGTATTTGTTCTAATTACTAATTTTATGTGTTTGTGCATTGTGGTAATACATTTTAAGAGTAAAATGCACTTTTTCTTTCCAGTTACTTTAATAATCAGAAAGAGAACACAAAAGAATTTGCAAAAAATGTATCCTTGCCTCAAGAAGACCCATCATTAACACCAGAAGAATCTGAAAGTGAATCTGTATATTCTATTGTGGAACAACATTCTTTGTCTTTAAAGAAAAAGAAAAATAAAGCCAAAACAAACTCAGCATCTTGCAGTAAGATACAAAGTGGAGATTCTGATCGCTTGGCCGGTGAACAAATGAATTTTTGCCAATTTGGTGGAGATCAAACTTTGATTGGAAATGAATCAATAGCACCATATGCTTGCTTTTATGGACCATCAATAAAGAAGGTTAAAGCAGGATGGCTGGATAAATTATCCCCTCAAGGGTATGGTATTTGCAGTGATTATTGTGTAATTGTGACAATGTATGTTTGCATGAGAGATGTTAAGTTTGTATTTAGTTGCTGCTTAATATTTGTAGTGGGAGGGGAAAGGGAATTGTATTCATTGAAAGAGCACGAGGCTCCTGTGAATTCAAAGGTTTTAGTGATGTTACCTATACTAAAGTTTCTTTAGGAGATGCACTCAAGAAAAATATTTTTCTTTAAATTGTTGGTCACCACTCATGAACTATAGTGGAAAAATACAGAATTAATTTGTACCAGTATTTCCAGTTGCTACATTTTTGCTGATTTTTTTTGTGGGTGACAAAATAAGTGAAAACAAACTCTGAAATACTACTTTACTAATTTGGCCATGGATTATAACTTATTAATTAGTATGACTGGAGGTCCTGTTGCTTTTTGTCTGTACAAGTTGAGCTTTGAGTTTAGAATTCATCTGGGGTGAATTCCTCCTAGTTTAATTTATTTTTTTGCCTAAAATTTGATGGGAGAAATCTGAGCTCAAATCTTAATATTTCAAATAAAGAAGAGAAGGGAGCACAATAGAAAATGAATGCTCTCTGCCACATTTGGAAGTTAGACAGCAACTATAACAGCAACAACAACAAATCTTATATTTGATTTCTGTTATAAGTTTTTTTATTTTAACTGATTTTAAACTCCAGCTATTGTTAAACTGTTTTTCACTGAAGAATGCTTCATTATCAGATCTTCCATTGTAAATACTTGAAGGCTCTGATGTTCTTCTAACTTCCTCCTTTTAAATTGTAGTTTTCGGTTCTCCATTTGTTCTTATGATTTATGTTCTTGCAAATTCTATGAATTCTTTTTTGTATTGAATGTGGCACAGTTTTACTTTTTAAGTCTGTTTCTGATCTTCAGTAGGACTTAGCATCCAGAAATTAAAGCTGTTGTGCTTGTTAGTGCTGTAATCTACTGTTCTTCTATTCAAGCCTTAGTAGGTCTGCGTTCTTTGTTCTTAGGACTGTATATTGAGCTGCACTGAAAGGTATTAAACCATCTGGCCTTTTCTTTGATTATTTGTGGCTATAATAATCATCAAAACTCAGCAAGTAGTATATAGATTTTTTTTTTTTTTA